>NC_056511.1:982867-994304 GCF_014905685.2 Nematolebias whitei | reverse complement strand
CACCTTGATTTCCGAATGACATGCAAAATTTGCTTTCATCCGAAAAAGTACTTTGGACCACTGAGCAACAGTCCAGTGCTGCTTCTCTGTAGCCCAGGTCAGGCGCTTCTGCCGCTGTTTCTGGTTCAAAAGTGGCTTGACCTGGGGAATGCGACACCTGTAGCCCATTTCCTGCACACGCCTGTGCACGGTGGCTCTGGATGTTTCTACTCCAGACTCAGTCCACTGCTTCCGCAGGTCCCCCAAGGTCTGGAATCGGCCCTTCTCCACAATCCTCCTCAGGGTCCGGTCACCTCTTCTCGTTGTGCAGCGTTTTCTGCCACACTTTTCCCTTCCCACAGACTTCCCACTGAGGTGCCTTGATACAGCACTCTGGGAACAGCCTATTCGTTCAGCAATTTCTTTCTGTGTCTTACCCTCTTGCTTGAGGGTGTCAATGATGGCCTTCTGGACAGCAGTCAGGTCGGCAGTCTTACCCAAGATTGTGGTTTTGAGTAATGAACAAGGCTGGAAGTTTTCAAAAGCCTCAGGAATCTTTTGCAGGTGTTTAGAGTTACGTCGCTAATTCAGATGGTTAGGTTAATAGCTTGTTTAGAGAACCTTTTCATGATATGCTAATTTTTTGGGACAGGCATTTTGGGTTTTCATGAGCTGTATGCCATAATAATCAGTATTAAAACAATTAAAGACCTGAAATATTTCAGTTGGTGTGCAATGAATCTGAAATATATGAAAGTTTCATTTTTATCGTTACATTATAGAAAATAATGACCTTTATCACAATATGCTAATTTTTTGAGAAGGACCTGTACAGAAAGTGTTGCAGCTATGCTTGTGCTTGCTTGTTTTCATTTCTGTAGCCGTATTGGCTTATACTTTGTGGGTGTAGCAGCCGTATTCGGCTTCACCCCACCTTTACGTGTATTGCAGCGGTTTTCGGGCTTGCTCTCATATTGTACAGCTGCGTCGACTTGCTGTTTGTTACATTGCAGCCATATTTTGTGCTTGCATTTTCTTGAGTTGTGCAGTCGTGTTCGGCTTGCCTTGCTTCATTATAGTGCGGCCATGTTTGCGCTTGCATTTTTCTTGGAGTTGTGCAACCATGTTCTGCTTGCCTTGTTTCATTACAGTGCAGCCGTGTTTGGCTTGCCCCCCATTTTTAAGTTGCAGCCGTGTTCAGCCGGGTTGCAGCCAAGTTCAGCCGGGTTGCATTTTTACTTGTGGCTCCATGGCAGCATTAGCACTTCTGGCTGCTTTTATAAGCTAGCAGCTGGAGAACCCACCCACCCACCCATCCATTTTCTTCTGCTTATCCGGGGTCAGGTCGCGGGGGTAGCAGCCTAAGTAGGGAGGCCCAGACTTCCCTCTCCCTAGTCACTTGGTCCAGCTCCTCCGGGGGAATCCCGAGGCGTTCCCAGGCCAGCCGAGAAACATAGTCCCTCCAGCATCTCCTGGGTCTTCCTCTGGGTCTCCTCCCGGAGGGACGTGTACTGAACACCACCAGGGAGGCATTCATGAGGCATCCTAAACAGATGCCCGAGCCACCTCAACTGGCTCCTCTCGACGTGGAGAAGCAGCGGCTCTACTCTGAGTCCCTCCCAGATGATCGAGCTTCTCACCCTGTCTCTAAGGGAGAGCCCAGACAGCCTGCAGAGAAAACTCATTTCGGCCGCTTGTATCCGAGATCTCATTCTTTCAGTCACAACCCAAAGCTCGTGACCATAGATGAGGGTGGGAACGTAGATCGATCGGTAAATTGAGAGCTTCGCCTTTTGACTCAGCTCTCTCTTCACCACGACAGACATGTACAGCGCCTGCTTCACTGTAGATGCTGCACCTATCTGCCTATCGATCTCACGCTCCATTTTTCCCTCATTTGTGAACAAAACCCCAAGATATTTGAACTCTTCCACTTGTGGCAGGACCTCCTCCCTGACCCGGAGAGGGCACTCTACCCTTTTCCGGCCCAAGACCATAGCCTCGGATTTGGAGGAACTGATCGTCGCACTCGACTGCAAACCGCTCCAGCGAAAGCTGTAGATCACAATCTGATGTAGCTGGAGAACCCCTGGTGGCATTTTCTGCTCAACTGGGTTCTCTGGTCATTTCGCTCATCAACTTCAGCGTCAAGAGTGGCGTTTCCTGCTCGACCTGATGCTTCTAGTCCTGTGAGCGGTAAGATGCTGGATGTGCAGTGCTGCAGAGCCTGTTTGGTCCCTCTCCAGTTGGAGGATGGACAGGATCTGTGCCCCCCTTGTTTGGGGCTGGATCATCTGAGGGAGGCCTTGACAGAAGCAGCCTGCCCCAATTGTTCCATTCTGCCCTCGTCCATGCAAGCAACTTGTTTGGCTGTTTTGAGAGTGTCATCCAGCCTGTAAAGCTGCGAAAGAGGACCAAGAAGAGCTTCAGGAGCTCAGAGAGATTATTTGAGCAGGTGGTCTATCTCACCTCTGAGCTGGAACAGATGAAGGTGCTACTCGAGTTCCTTAGGGAAAAGGGCAGTGCTGGTCTGACTGGGGACCCTGACCTGGGATAGAACATGGGCTCAGGGGACTCAGCTTTTGAAGAGGATGTTATCTCCCTGGCAGCATCTGGAACTGATTTTCAAGAGCAGTTTGAGTCTGACTCGTGTGTGTCGACTGCTAGTTCACACACCTCCTCCTGCTCTCAGCCAGAGGAGGACGATTCCATAGTGGGTGCTTTGAGAACTGCTTTCGCTTGGTTACAGCTGGACATTCCACAGAGCCAACCCGCTGCTTCCAGCGCTTTCTTTAAACATCCTCCTGCTAGGTCGTCCTTTATGGTTCCCCCTTCGGCTGAATACATAAAGGAGGTACATGCCTGCTGGGTGGATACTAAGACTCTTTCACGAACGACCGCAGATGGCAGGGCCCTGGTGACCATGCTGGATATGCCCAAGTTAGGCTTGGGCCATATGCCTTCTGTCAAACCCGTCATAGCATCCCTCATTGTGGCTCCAGATGAGGCTTTGAGGGCTAATGCCAGGTGTCCTCGTCCTCAGTGCCGTTTCACAGATGACCTGTTCTGTAGAGCTTATGACTCGGGGTCTCAATTGGGGCGACTCGGTAACTTGCTGTCGCATTTGTTTCTGGGTCTCTCGACCTCCTTGGAGGGCTTAGCGATGGATGCGCCTACTCAAGGGTTGATGGACACTTCCCTTAATGCATTAGCTCTTTTTTCAAGGGAGATTGGCCGTGTTATCTACCCTTGTCCAGGTACATCACCAGGTTTGGCTGGCGTAGTCTCCCCTGACTGAACCCTGTAGAAGGACCTTGATGAGTCTTGCTGTGGTTCCTGGGGAGCTGTTTGGTTCTGCTGCACTTGCGGCCTTGAAATGCTCAGCCCAGGCCATCCATACCAGACAGCAATTGGCTGGCCTTCATTGCAGACACTCAAGGCGTCCTGCTGGAGGTGCCTCTGCATCCTCCTCGTGCACTTATCCAGCCCCATCTACACCCTCCATGGGGCAGGCCTGCTGCAGGGCCTGCTCCTAGCCAATGGGCTCTGCCCAAAGGTCGGGCTACCCTTCCTTTTCAACGCGGGCAGCCTTCCCGGCATCCCTCCCGCTCTCCTAAAGGCAAGGGAGCTCGGAATTGACATCTGGGAGCAGGCGGTGAGACACTTTTGAATCAGAATAAGCTTTAACATCATTACACCAAGATACAATGAGAACATGTACGTACGGTCGTCTGAAAGATGGACGCAGTGCACAAAGCTGCTGCTAATTAGCGTGGCCCTTTTATTCTTCTTCAGACTAATATTTTTGCTTAGATGAGAAAAGGGAAGAAAACATGAGGAGAGACCATATAAAAAAGATCTCTCACGCCTTGTCCTAGACGGGGCACGATTTGAGGCATAAAAAAAACTTCCACAGCAAAGCACATAAATAGACATGATACATATACATACCCCGTTTCAGCTCAACCGCTGGGCTACTCTTGTGCCCAATTCATGGGTTGTGTCAACACTATCTCGGGGCTACATGCTACAGTTCCACCGCTGCCCTCCAGTTCCTAGGGCTGGGTACCTTTCTAAAAAATTTGGTATCGATACCAGTACCTTCACTTCAGTGTCGGTTCCTGAACGATACATTTTATGGTACTAATTTTGTAAGTAATATTAATTTTAACAAGAGGAAAATTACATTACACATTACAGTACAAATCTTGAGTTTTATTTTTTAACTTTGGTATTTTTCCATTCCAAGCAGTTTTTGTATATAAAAAATAAACAATTTCCAGTGCAAAAGAACAGTTGCAAACCAGTGACACATCAGTGTCTAATGCTCACTTCTACACACTGAGGACCTTTTCACTTAACAGTTTTTCTTCAGCAAAATCAACATGTCTGCTTTCTCTGGACATAAACAAGCCCGCTCCTGGTTGATAGTGTCACCAGCAGTAGAGAATGTCTGCTCTGAGGGTGTGGATGATGCTTGCACACACAGATACTGTCATGGTTGCCAGTTTGATAGCATTGGCATAGTGTCCCTCACATTCCACCACCAGGTCACTGGATTCACTGAGGTTAGGGTTGATGGCAGACTTCTGTACCTCTGTGTCTCTTCCTGAATCTTCTCTGTGGTTGTCTGGGGTTTAGGGCTCTTATCTCCCTAATTAACATTAGAACACAAAACATAAACAATAACATGGTTGTTATTATTGCTCAAAAATCATTATCTAGGCTGAGAGATAAAAGCTTAACTGGTCAACAATATCCTTTACAGCTTACTTACCTCCACCATGCAGCCTCCACTGTAGAAAAAGGCAGCAAACTTTTAACAACAAAGTTTGTGACTGTCCTGTGACCCCCACCTAACTTTTCTTTTGTCTGTCCTCCTCACATCAGGGTCAGAGGCTCCTGTGAAGTGAACTTTAACATAAACAGTGAATATTAGGTGAACTGTTTAACCAGATGACCGGGTGGATGAGCACATTTTTACAAGCTAAGCTTTATCTGTTACTGTTGATCTTTAGTTAGGGTTAGTTGATTTTAGCTAGCTACATAGATAGCCATAAAATAAAGCTACACACTAATATCTTTAAGTTAGCGTTACATGGATTCTAGTTTAACTCACCGCAATGCACGTATTAAGCTGCAGTAACGTTAACGAACATAAACTTACCAGCCAAAAACCCAGACACAGAGCCGTCCTCGGAGTTCTCGGATGAAGAGGAGTCTGGTCGTGGAAATGCTGAATCAGGCCGTTCAGGCTCTAACACCACAGGCTGACTTTAACGCTGAGAGGAGGCTGCTGCGGACCACTTTTCTTGCAGACAAACACGGAGCAACTTTCCGCTCGTAAAATGAAGCGGTTTGGCGAAGCACACTGCACACTAGTTCACACACAACACAGACACGTGAACCCCGTCTGTGGGCATAACCAGCGCCATAGACATACGGCTGTACGGCAGCTCTATACGGCTCTGGGTGTAACCATGTATGTATGTTTTTTTTACCTGCCTGCATGCTGAAACCACGTGTCACGTTACAGCCAATCACAGAAACTTGACACCAAAAAAGGTGGCAAGTTTTAATACATACACCGACCAAAGGAGTTTGGTTGGTACCATAAAAGAACCGAGGTTCGGTACTCAGCCCTAACCATTCCTGGTCAGGCCAGAATGACGGTCATTCGCGACCAGGTGAAAGCTCAGGCACTGAACCACGAAACAGACGCCTTGCTGGCCAAGGGTGCTATAGTGCCTGTTGACCCCCTGCGGGATCCAAGGGGGTTTTACTCAAAGTACTTTTTAGTCCCAAAAAAGAAAGGCGGACTACAGCCAATTGTGGGCCTGAGAAGTCTGAATGTGTTTTTAAAAACCATTCCTTTCCATATTTAGAGCATCAGAGATGCACTTCATGCAGTCTCCCCAGGCGACTGGTTCACCTTGGTCGACTTGAAGGACGCATAGTTTCATGTACCGACTGCACAGCACCATTGGCAGTTTCTCTGCTTTGCATTTCAGGGCAAGCATTTTCAAGTCAGAGTTCTTCCATTCTGTCTTTCTCTGTTCCCTCGTGTGTTCACCTGGTGTGTGGCAGCAGCCCTGTACCCTCTGCAGGTCAAGGGGTTGAAGATCCTGCCCTACTCGGACGATTGGCTGATCTGTGCACCAACAAAAGCTCAGGCAGCTGCGGACACAGATAGTGCTCGATCACATTGTGTCTTTGTGTGAACTGGCAGAAGAGCAACCTAGTTCCCTCTCAAGAGGTCACATTTCTGGGAACCACGATGAACTCCCTCACTATGGCGGCTTGCACATTGCCACAGTGTGTCAGCGGGATTCTGTAGATGCTGTTCGCCTTTCTGCCCGGCCATGCACCCCACTTCATTGCGTAACTCCACTTGTTAGGCAAGCTGACTGCTGCCTCTAGGGTGGTACCTCTGGGGTTGTTGTCTATGCGCCCCTACAGATGTGGCTCAACAGGCTGCGGGTGGATCCGACTCGTGTAGTGCACAGACGCAAGAGTTTGCGTGTGTCCCCTCAATACCTTGCGTCACTGGCTCAGTGGAGAGCTGCAGTGTTTATGGTGAAGGGTGTCCCACTGGGCTCTCTGCTATCATGGAGAGAGGTTGTTTGTACCGATGCATCCACCACAGGATGGGGCACATTGTAGCAGCGACAGATTGCCCAAGGGACGTGTTCTCCGTGGCAAAGGGAGAAGCACATCAATGCCTTTGAGCTGGACGCTGTATGGCTGGCACTGAAACACATCCTCCCGGGCCTGCGCGGGAAGCATGTCCTGGTGCGGTCCGACAATACTTCTGTGGTTTTTCATGTTAACCATCAAGGAGGAACACGGTCGTTGACATTGGTGCTGCTGACCTAGAAGCTCTTACTTTGGGCAGCCCCCCTCTTTGCCAGCTTGAGGTCAGCCCACATTCCAGGGGTGCGGAATGGGCCGGCTGATTTTCTGCCTCGGGGATGCCTACCACCTGGGGAATGGAGGCTCCATCCTGAGGTGGTGAGGGTAATTTGGGAGAGGTACGGCAAGGCAGCTATGGACCTGTTTGCTTCCCAAGAAATGACACACTGCCCGCTTTGGTTCCCTCCGGCATGTAGTACCAGTCCCCACAGGAAAGACCTCCTGTCACAGTTGGGGAGTCAGATCCTGCACCCCGATCCCAGTCGCCTCCGGCTCTGGGCTTGGCCGCTACAGGGCCCAACATTACCGTCTCAGAATATGACGGGTAGGTTTGACATGCAATGAATAATGCCAGGGCCCATTCCACATGACTGGTGTACACACATAAGTGGAAGGTTTTTAGCAAATGGTGTTGTGCTAGACACAAGGACCCTGTACACTGTTCTCTTTCTGTTATTTATTATTCTTACCTTCCTTCAGGCGCTACTTTCTCAGGGCCAGCCTCTGTCCACTCTGAAAGTTTAAGTCGCTGCCATCTCTTGCTGGCATACAATGGTGGATGGGGAGACAGTAGGTCGTAACAAGGATGTGCCCTTGTTTCTGAGAGGCGTCAGACGTCTGCACCCCCCACACGCCTTGTCGTGCTTGTGTGGGACCTTTCTGTGGTCCTCGCTGCCATGCGATCAGCTCCATTTGAGCCATTGGCGGAGGTGAGCCTTGAGTACTTGTCTAAAAAGACAGCGTTTCTCCTGGCCATGGCTTTGGCCAAACGAGTAGGTGAACTCCATGCGCTGTCTGTTCACGAGCACCGTTCCCGTAGGAACCCGGCTGGTTCAGGTGTTCCTCCCTAAGGTGGCCTCATCTGTGACCCACTCTCTGTCTCTCCAGCTTGCTCGCTTTGATGCAGATGGGGCTGATGAGTCTCTCTGCCCCGTTCGGGCACTGGAAGCGTACATCAGACGGACAGCATCTCTGTGGCAGTCTGATAATATGTTTATTTGCTATGCAGGGCCTCACAAAGGGCAGGCCCTTTCGAAGCAGCGCCTTGCACGCTGAATTGTGGACGTGGTGGAATGGGCGTACACTCTACAGAGCCACCGACCTCCAGTGGAGGTAAGATGCCATTCCACCAGGAGCGTTAGCGTGTCATGGGCCGCAATGAATGAGGTCACTCTGGAGGCTATATGTGCAGCAGCCTCCTGGTCATCCCCAAATACCTTTGCTAGGTTCTACAGGGAAAACCTGGCTGTCTTTCACCCATTGGAGGGGATCTTATCACAGCACCCATCTTCGTTTCAGTAAAGTGGGCATACTTAATTTTGTTTCTTCTTTGTGGGTGTGATTCCTCAGGACTCTGTTGGCAATCGTCATCCAGTGCTTTAAGCACCACCTCTGGTGGTCAGTAGGGATGAAATAGAACAAAAGTTACAACTGTAACTATGGTTCTATTAATCCCGGATAACCGCCAGAGCACTCGGTCCCTCGGAATCATTGCGTTTCTTGAGAAGATTAAGGGACTGGGCTACCGTTGTCACGTGCTTATATAGACTCACCAGTGTCACACGTGACTATGTTGGCATAAAATACTCGACCTGCGCATGCGCAAGAATGATCATTCACCGCCTCTGGCGGTCATCCAGGATTTTGTTCTCTCTGATGTGCTTCTGTTCTCTACAGAATCTCCTCAGGGCTGTGATCTTTCACCTCTTTATTTTATATACAAACAAATGTTGCAACCATTTCCCACAGCGTCACATCTTAAAGTTTGCTGATGACTGTCATCCTGTCCCTTCTCAGCAGTGATGACCCAGACCCTGGTCCTGTGGTCGGGGACTTCACTGAATGGTTGAGTTTTCCTTCTTAAAAAGTTAAATGTTTGTAGGACAAAGGAGACAGTCACTGATTTCAGAAAAGACTCCTCAATTGCAGCTCCTGTGTTCATAAATAGGTGCCGTTGGGAAGTTGCATCAATAAAAATAAATCTGGGAACTGTTCGTGATGACAAACTAACCTTTGACCCCATGTGAACTTGCTTTGTAAGGAGGTTCAGCAGAAAATGTATTTTTATTAGAAGCTGTGGTTTTAATGCTGATTCTACAAACCGGATTCCAAAAAAGTTGGGACACTAAACAAATTGTGAATAAAAACTGAATGCAATGATGTGGAGATGGCAAATGTCAATATTTTATTCATAATATAACATAGATTAAACTTTTGATCTGTCATCTGAGTAAATGTAACATTTTAAAGGAAAAATATGTTGATTCAAAATTTCACAGTGTCAACAAATCCCAAAAAAGTTGGGACAAGTAGCAACAAGTGGCTGGAAAAAGGAAATTGAGCATATAACGAACAGCTGGAAGACCAATTAACACTAATTAGCTCAAATGACAACATGATTGGGTATAAAAAGAGCTTCTCAGAGTGTCAGTGTCTTTCAGAAGCCAAGATGGTAAGAGGATCGCCAATTCCACCATTGTTGCGCAGAAAGATAGTGCAACAATACCAGAATGGTGTTACCCAGCGTAAAATAGCAAAGACTTTTAAGTTATCATCATCAACCATGCATAACATCATCAAAAGATTCAGAGAATCTGGAACAATCGCTGTGCGTAAGGGTCAAGGCCGTAAAACTCTACTGGATGCTCGTGACCTCCGGGCCCTTAAACGTCACTGCACCTCAAACAGGAATGCCACTGTCAAGGAAATAACAGAATGGACTCAGGAATACTTCCAGAAAGCATTGTCAGTGAACACAATCCACCGTGCCATCCGCCGTTGCCAGCTGAAACTCTACAGTGCAAAGAGGAAGCCATTTCTAAGCAAGCTCCACAAGCTCAGACGTTTGCACTGGGCCAGGGGTCATTTAAAATGGAGTGTGGCAAAATGGAAGACTGTTCTGTGGTCAGATGAGTCGCGATTTGAAGTTCTTTATGGAACACTGGGACGCCATGTCATCCGGACCAGAGAGGACAAGGATAGCCCAAGTTGTTATCAACGCTCCGTTCAGAAGCCTGCATCACTGATGGTATGGGGTTGCATGAGCGCTTGTGGCATGGGCAGCTTGCATGTCTGGAAAGGCACCATTAATGCAGAGAACTATGTTCAGGTTCTAGAACAACATGTGCTCCCATCTAGACGTCATCTCTTTCAGGGAAGACCCTGCATTTATCAACACGATAATGCCAGACCACATTCTGCAGCAATCACAACATCATGGCTACGTAGAAGGATCCGGGTACTGAAATGGCCAGCCTGCAGTCCAGATCTTTCACCTATAGAGAACATTTGGCGCATCATAAAGAGGAAGGTGCGACAAAGAAGGCCCAAGACGATTGAACAGTTAGAGGCCTGTATTAGACATGGGAGAGAATTCCTATTTCTAAACTGGAGAAACTGGTCTCCTCTGTCCCCAGACGTCTGTTGAGTGTTGGAAGAAGAAGGGGGGATGCCACACAGTGGTAAAAATGGACTTGTCCCAACTTTTTTGGGATTTGTTGACGCCATGAAAATTGGAAACAACAGATTTTTCCCTTAAAATGAAACATTCTCTCAGTTTAAACTTTTGATCTGTGATTTGTGTTCTATTCTGAATAAAATATTAGATGTTGGCACCTCCACATCATTGCATTCAGGTTTTATTCACAATTTGTTTAGTGTCCCAACATTTTTGGAATCCGTTTTGTACTTTTATGAGAATGTTTTATTGAGTTACTACTGTTTTATTGTTTATTTGTATTGTTTTATTGAGCTCTGCAAAGAGTGGTGAAGAATGTGCAGGGGTCTATTGGTATCGGCCTCCCCACTATCGCAGACATTACACCTCCGGTTGCAGGAGGAGGGCCACCTGCATCATGAAGGACCCCACTCACCCATCACACAATTTTTGGCCCGCTCCCCTCGGGCAGAAGGCTGAGTAGCATTAGGTGCAGGGTCACCGGGCTGAGGAGCAGCTTCTACCAAGGCTGTTGCACTCATGAATCTCTCTAACCAGGATAATCACTGTGAAAAATTACTGTGGGGAAAAAAATGGCTGTAATGCCAGTTGATTGATGTGTGCTGCTGACTATCCATGCTGCTGATCTCATGCTGCTGATTATTTCATGTTGCTGTGTTTATTAGTCCTCATCTGCTCACACAGACTCATGTTCGTGCTGCTGTTGTTTGGGCACATTGTAATAAGTGCTTAGTGTATTCTTATTTTAGTGAATGTAGTATATTTTTAGTTCATGACTCAGATCTTATTAACGTTTTTCTTTACAATTTGTATTTTTGCTGGATGTAACTGGGACCCTGTGTATATAGTTTCGTTCCACCTCATGTACCACATGTGATGTGAATGACAATAAAAATCCTTGTATCCTTTGAAATTTCACCTTCATCTGTTGGTTTGGACTTTTGACATGAAAGAAAAGGAACAAACTCGGGAATTGTAAGAATGTGCAGCTAAACTGCTGAAATAGGCCTACAAAACCTCACCAACCTAAAGAACCTCCCTAACCTACTGAATCTCACTGACCTACTGAATCTCACTGACCTACTGAAT
>NC_056511.1:965113-982857 GCF_014905685.2 Nematolebias whitei | reverse complement strand
TGACCTACAGAACCTCACTGACCTACAGAACCTCACTAACTTACAAAACTTCACCAACCTACGGAACCTCACTAAACTACAGAACCTCACTGACCTACAGAACCCCACTGACCAACAAAACCTCACTGACCTACAGAACCCCACTGACCAACAAAACCTCACCGACCTACAGAACCTCTCTGACCTACAAAACCTATCTGACCTACAGAACCTCACTGACCTACTGAACCTCAATGACCTACTGAACCTCACTGACCTACAGAACCTCACTGACCTACAGAACCTCACTGACCAACAAAACCTCACCAACCTACAGAACCTCTCTGACCTACAGAACCTCACTGACCTACAGAACATCACTGACCAACAAAACCTCACCAACCTACAGAACCTCTCTGACCTACAGAACCTCACTGACCTACAGAACATCACTGACCAACAAAACCTCTCTGACCTACAGAACCTCACTGACCTACAAAACCTCACTGACCTACAAAAACTCACTGACCTACAAAAACTCACTGACCTACATAACCTCACTGACCTACACAAGGCTAGGTGAGTGAACAAGGCCAGGCTGATTCTGGCAGATCCTGATCATCACTCCATGGTGAGTTCAGGTTGCTTCCATCTGGACGCAGGTATCTGGTAACTGCCCACACGTAGGACATGTCCTAATGTCCAAAAGGATATGACTCCGTGCCCTGCCATTGGCTCCCTTCCGCTCCTCCAAACTTCTCATTGATCATCTTGATCTGCTCCCGGACTGATCCAGGTCCTGATGGTGAACCGGGTCAGGGTTAGAACTGCTGTGTAGAACTGAATAAAGTTTGATTCAAAATGAGGACAAACCGGTGTCCATGTCCAACAGCTGGAGCTCATCTCCTCGAGGCTTCTCAAAGTAGGTGTGTCTCCTGCTCTTACTGTCCTCCTCTCTGTCTTTGTCCCGCTCCCGGTGCCGCTCTTTGTCTCTGCTGGGTTTGGAGCTGGACGTGTTTGACGGAATGTAGTCCCCGATGTCATCAAAGATCCTGAAACAACCAGAGACGTGTCACTCTGACACCGTTTTGTGAACAGAGAAAAAGTTCTATACACTGACCTGAGATCAGCTTCAGGGGCCCTCTTATCATCCAGTTTACCTGAAACACAGAACCACGATCAGCTGAGGGGGACATGTTCAGAGGACACATTCTAAAGAAATGCACCTTTGTCCTTCTTCTTGATCTTCTTGTGACGTGTCCCCTGTCTCAGGTAGGACAGAATCTGAGTCAGCTTGGAGATCACAATGTCGTTGGTGGTCAGCGTGGTCTGGGCCTGAAGGACAGAGACAGACAGATGGGCGGACATTCAGACTACAGAAAGCAGGTGTCTCCATGGGACAGGCGTCACCTCCATGCTGGGACAGTCAGCCTTGCTACGGATCAGCGTGGTTGGGATGTCCGTGTCGGTGAACTCGTCGTCCAGGTCCACCACGTAGGCCATCCTGCCAGGCAGGAAGAGCTCGTTCCTCTCCTGGACCCCAGACCTGAAGACCACCCTGAAGATGTTCCTACCTGAGGAGGACCAAATGTTCAGTCTGAGGAGGACCTGGTGTCCATTCTGTGTCTGCAACTCGTCCTGGACCAGGTTCTAGGTGGACTCACCCATTCGGGTTTTGAACTCGATCTTCTCCTCGGGCTCCAGGTCTTTCCTGACAAACAGAACCATCAGTTATTGATCAGTGATTAGGACCATTGGTTAATGATCAGTGATCGGGACTGGTGGTTATTGATCAGTGATCAGGACTATCAGTTATTGATCCGTGATCAGGACCATCAGTTATTCAGTGATCAGGACCATCAGTTATTGATCAGTGATCAGGACCATCGGTTATTGATCAGGACCATCAGTTATTCAGTGATCAGGACTATCAGTTATTGATCAGTGTAGGGCTGCAACAACGAATCGATAAAAATCGATGATTAAAAGCGTTGGCAACCAATTTCATTATCGATTCGTTGTGTTGCGCGATTATGCGTCTCTCACGGCGCTGCGGAGCTGTTTGGTTTTGTTCACCTGCAGTTCATTGTCAATGCTGACTGACTGAATAAAGTTTGAAAAAAAAAAACTGCAGCGTGAGTTGAACAGAGCGAGGGGGGAGGAGGCAGAGTGTTTTCAAAGGAAATTAAGTAAATTTTACAAATGACCGACGCAGAGAAAACTGTTCGACCCAAGTCCTCCAAAGAGTGGGAGAACTTCACAAAGATAAAAACTGAGAAACATGCAGCTTTGAAAAGTGACGACATGACACGAGAGAACCACGGAGATAAACGTAAACATGTGGGAGTGACGAGGAGGAGGAAGGAGCTGCAGCTGATACAACTCTTCATGTGTTGCAGGTGAGTCTCTACAATTTAACATTTGCTCTGTTTCAAGAGAGAAAACGTAACGTCAGTCTGTCTGGAAGATGAAGCTGTTTGTTTGTTTGTTTGTTTGTTTATCTGATTAATGACGGTGATAGAGAACGTGTGTTACTTTTTATTTAATTTAATTGGTACAAGCAGCGTTTAAATGTGATTAATAAATAAATCTAACACAAAGATAATAATTTAATGATTAAGCTTCAACTTTTAATTTGCTGGCAAAGTCTGAAGACACTGCAGGTATGGCAGGATGAATTGCATTTAAACAGGAATTGAAGTAATTTATTACATCTACTCAAATGTGTGTAATTATTTTATATATGTGTGTGTGTGTGTGTGTGTGTGTGTGTTTAATTGCTCTTTGAGCTACTTTTGCCTGAACTATAAGTGAAACAAGGCATTTCTTGAGTTGCTGTAAATTATGATATAAAACATATTTACTGTCTCGTTCCAGAAAACAACAACAAACAACAACATCCTTCATAATGGACAGACATCATGGACACCACAGCAGCAGCTGTCTTCACTGAAACATCCTGAACATGATCGTCACTGACATGAGGCCTCTGTCCATGGTTGAAGACGAAGGCTTCACTACAATAATCCACACTTTTAATCCAGGTTACAGTCTTCCCTAAATGACACATTTTACAAAGTAGCTACATATTGTGCAGGTATAAAGACACATTTGTATATATTTTTGTCTACTTTTATTTTTTAAAGCTATGTGACTAACTTTTATTTTTTATTATTCAATATTTTACTAACACAATAGTCAAATAGCAACCTGTTTTTTGTGTGAATTCTATGTCAGTCAAATGTTCAATTTTGGAATAAAGGGGTGGAAATTAAAACGTTGTTTGGTTTTTGTCGATTCATCGATTAATCGAAAAAATAATCGGCCGATGAATCGATTATTGAAATAATCGTTAGTTGCAGCCCTAGATCAGTGATCAAGACCATCAGTTATTGATCAGGATTATCAGTTACTGATCAGTGATCAGGACCATTGGTTATTGATCAGGACCATTGGTTATTGATCAGGACCATTGGTTATTCATTCAACCTTTTCATTCAATTCGTTATTATTGTTCGTTATTATTCGTTGTCGTTATTATTCGTTATTGATAGGACCATCAGTTACTGATCAGTCATCAGGACCATTAGTTATTGATCAGGACCATCAGTTACTGATCAGTGATCAGGACCATTAGTTATTGATCAGGACCATAAGTTATTGATGCGTGATCAAGACCATTGGTTATTGATCAGTGTTAAGGATCGCAGCAGCAAGTGGACCCAGGTCTTACTTGGTTTCCTTCTGGACCTTGTCCATCAGGTCCTCCTCCTCCTTCTCCTTGCTGGTGATCTCAGCCCTCACCTGGAAGGGACACGTGCAGGTGTTACTGGGTCAATGCGCCAACCTGAGCAGCGTGCACGCTCCCACACTGACCTTTTGCAGCAGAGCGAAGTCCAGACCCTTCACCAAGTGAGTGTGCTCCATGTCTCCTCCCAAGAACTTGGACTCCTGGATTAGCTGCCGGCGTTTCTCTGCTGCAGACTTGTCTCTGAAACAGACAGGGATTCGGATCAGAACCGTCCACAGACCCAGGTGGTCTGCTAGGAGTCGGACTCAGAGGGACTTACGCCTCGGCGGTGGGGCCAACGGCCCGGTAGTTGGCCGTGGTGCTGATCAGCTCCGTCTCTTCGTAGTCCTTGTTGACCCCGTCCCGTCTCTCCCGGGCCCGGTCCCGGTACTTCTCGGCCAGCTCTCTCTCTCGCTCCATCTCCTGCTGACGGAGTTTCGCGTAATAACTGCAGGACAAACCAGGGTCGGACATCAGTACTTGACTTGGATCAGAACCAGCTCTCCTGCCAAGGTTCAGGAGGTTCTGGTTCTAATAATTTGTTGGTCCTGGACTCTGACCTCTTCTTCTTCCTCCTCCTGGCTGCAGGGTCCTCGTCCTCGTTGTAGTCCCTCGGCATTCTGGGAAAGCAAACAAACAAATGATTTCAACACAAACACGAGAAGCCGTGCACTCCTCATGTCAACACGCACTCATGGTGTCGGGACTTGGTGGGCGGAGCCGTGGTGGGCGTGGCCCGCGGCGTCATGAGCAGCTTCCTGAAGTCATCGTTGGTCAGCTTGGACCTGAAAACAGGGCAAGAGCAGAAGTAAGCAACAACAGAAACAGCAGCAACAACAACAACAACAACAGTGTGTGGGCAACACTCACTGAGCTCCTCCTCTGTGCTCGTCCACATCGTGGCCCTCAGGTGCCAAAGGGTTGGAGTAACTCTCAGCTGGAAGACAGACAGTACTAGTTAAGAGCCACAGACAGCAGTGGGGACATGTCTTGCTTGAAGACAGCTCAAGTGGACATGTGTGAGGACTGATCTTAGATGGACGCAGGATGTAAGTGCAATCCACCCCCTGCTGACGGTGTTCGGATTATTTGCGTTATGTTAGTTTTTTATCTGGGACATAAACTCTCTGCTGGTGTATGACAGACAACAGCTTCTGGATCTTCGTTTTTCTGTCACTGAAGTCGCTTATTTGGACCAATATGAGCGTACCTCTGGACCCCCCCACCCCACCCCCGCTGGCGAACGTGCCTGTTTACCTTCGCTGCGCTCCTCACCTCCCTGCCCGGAGATATCGCTTCAGACGCCGGGGAAAACGTGCTGGACGGCTGGTAAAGCTCAAAGCCCTGCGCGTTGCATCTTCAGCTGGTGGTCATGGTTTCCATCGCCAGCTTCCCGCGTGCCCGGACCAGGTAAACAACGGGAGTTGTCGGCCGGTACACCACACGGGCCGACCTAGAGGGGCTGTTATTGAAAACCTGCGGCCACTGATGCGTGCAAACTCCACCGCTGCTAGCTCCACTTTGGACAGTATCCGGATGTGTTTGGTCAACACAAGATCTGTTACCAACAAAACTTTTATCCTCAGGGACTACTTTCAAAAGCACGAGTTGGACTTTTTCTGTATCACAGAGACTTGGATGTCTCCAGGTGAGTCCAGCGCCTTGACGGAATTACTGTCACTGAACTGTCTGTATTTTAATGCACCGCGGCCATAAGGCCGGCGCGGTGGTGGATTATTAACAATATTCAAATCAACTTTTGACTGTATACAACTGCCCATCCCAGTTTCCTGCGCCAGCTTTGAGCTGAGCGTCTTTGAACTCGGACATTCACCTCAGACGTTATTTGCACTCGTCTACCACCCACCTCGATCTAAGGATTTCATAAATGAGTTTTCTGACTTCTTGGCTGAAATCACACCAAAATATGAGCACGTTTTCATTATTGGGGACTTTAATTTGCACGTGTGCTGTCAGGAGAAGCCCTTGGTTAAGGACTTTTTAGATTTATTGGACTCATTTAATTTAACTCAGCATGTAAATGGTCCCACCCAAGAGCGCAGACATACACTGGATCTTGTTTTAACTCATGTGACTGTTAATAATCTTGTTATTGGTGATAATGTTTTCTCAGACCACATGCCAGTCCAGTTTGAGTTCACCCTCCCCCATCTAACTCCTAAGTTGTGCATTCCTGCACGTAGCACTCGGACCATTAACCACTTCACTGCCACACGTTTCACAGATGTTTATAACTCTGAAATGATCATTCAGGCCCCAGTGTTTCTCACCACCACTGAGGAGCTGACATCCCAGTTCAACTCTGTCTGCTTAAAGACTCCGGATCATGTTGCGCCTGTTAAAACTAGAAAATCAAAACTGAGAGCAGAACCTTGGCTGAGTGATGTCACCAAGGCCGTTAGGCAGCAATGTAGGAGGGCAGAATGAAAGTGGAGGAAAGACAGGCTGCAGGTCTCTTTCCAGATACTTAAAGAGAGTTGGCGCTGTTATCAGAAAACAGTGAAAGCTGCTAAATCCAAATACTTCTCTGATATAATTACCTCAAACTCTCACAACCCATGTGTCCTCTTCTCCACCCTAAACTCTGTTCTCCACCTCACTGAACCATCACCTCTGGAAGCCTCGACTGAGCTGTGCGACAACTTCCTACATTTCTTTTTGAAAAAAATTGCGACCACCAGGGCTCTCATTTCCCCTCCAACTCATGACCCATCCATCCCACCTCAATCTGTAGCTCCTTTTGACCATTTTGAACCCATCACTCTATCTTCTCTAGAGCAGGTCATTTGCAGCTTGAAACCTTCTGGTTCCACCTTTGATGTGGTCCCCCCTCGACTACTAAAGGAGGTGTTTCCAACTCTAGGTCCGTCCATTCTTGTCATAGTAAACAGCAGTTTATCCACTGGCGTGGTGCCAAAATCCTTTAAACATGCTGCTGTCCAGCCTCTCCTGAAAAAACTAAACCTTGACCCCTCAGTCGTTTCCAACTTCCGGCCTGTCTCCAAACTCCCATTTGTTTCTAAAGTATTGGAGAAAATAGTTGAGTCCCAGTTGAAGTGCTTCCTGGAGGATCACGCCATCTTAGAGTTTTTCCAATCTGGCTTTAAACCTTTCCACAGCACTGAAACTGCCCTGCTGAAGGTCTTTAACGACATCTTCAGATCCACAGATACTGGTGATTCTGTGCTGCTTGTCCTGTTGGACCTCACAGCCGCCTTTGACACCATCGACCAAACCAAATCAAACCACTGCATCGACCTCTCCGCTCTAACCCTGTCAGAAAAACAAAGAGTCACTAATCTGGGAGTGATAATGGACCCTTCCCTGAAACTTAACAGTCATATAAACATGATATTTAAATCATGTTTCTTCCAACTGAGGCGGCTGTCTAAACTGAAGCCCATATTGTCCAAAAAGAACCTGGAGACAGTAATACATGCATTCATTACATCTAGGCTTGATTACTGCAATTCACTCCTGTTTGGTATCAGTCAGACCTTCATTGCACGACTACAACTGGTCCAGAATGCAGCAGCCCCATTTTTACCCAGTACAGGCAAAAGAGAGCACATTACACCAGTTTTGGCCTCACTGCACTGGTTACCAGTTCACTTTTGAATCCAGTTCAAAATACTCATGTATGTCTACAAATCACTGAACAGTGTCGCCCCCCCCCTCTATCTGATCTGCTACAACCGTATGTCCCACCACGCTCCCTGAGGTCAGCGGACCAGTTGCTCCTCACAGTTCCAGGAACTCGTCTTAAGCGCAGAGGTGACAGGACCTTCTCTGTAGCAGGACCAAGACTTTGGAATGAGTTACCTCTGCTTGTCAGACAGGCCCCCTCCCTCTCGGTTTTCAAGTCCCGTTGAAAAACTCACTACTATTCAGTAGCTTTCAACACCAGATGATCTGTGTTTTGATCCTGTATGCTCCACACTGGTTAGTCGTCATTATCTGCATCGTTTTTATGTCTATATTCTGATTTACCTCATTTTGTATTTTGCTTTGTGTGTTACCTGTTGTTCTGTCTGTACAGCACTTTGGTTGGCCTTGTTGCTGTTTTAAGTGCTCTATAAATAAAACGGTTTGGTATTTTATCCTCAAATAGTGTCCCTATAGAGTTTGTTGATTCCTACAAATATATTTGTATCTTGGTTGATTCGCATCTCTCTCACAACACTGATGCACTTTACAGGAAGGGTCAAAGCAGACTCTACCTGCTGAGGAGACTGAGGTGTTTTGGAGTGCAGGGGGTGCTCCTGAAGACCTTCTTTGACTCGGTAGTGGCATCAGCCATCTTCTATGGTGTTGTGTGTTGGAGCAGCAGCTTATCATCAGCTGAGAAGAAGCAGCTAGATAAGATCAAGAAGACCAGCTCTGTGCTTGGACGCCCCCTCGACCCAGTGCAGGTGGTGGGAGACAGAAGGACTCCAGTAAAATAACATCATTGCTGGACAACGTCTCCACCCCATGAAGCTGCTGCTGAACTGGAGAGCTCGTTCAGTGACAGGTTCCTGCTCCTAAATGCACAAAGGAGCGTCACCGCAGGTCCTTCCTCCCAGCAGGTCCTTCGTCCCAGCAGGTCCTTCTCCCAGCAGGTCCTTCCTCCAGCAGGTCCTTCCTCCAGCAGGTCCTTCCTCCCGGCAGGTCCTTCCTCCAGCAGGTCCTTCCTCCAGCAGGTCCTTCCTCCAGCAGGTCCTTCCTCCCAGCAGGTCCTTCCTCCCAGCAGGTCCTTCCTCCAGCAGGTCCTTCCTCCCAGCAGGTCCTTCCTCCCGGCAGGTCCTTCCTCCAGCAGGTCCTTCCTCCCGCAGCTGTTAGACTCTACAACCATCACTGCTCCAACAAACTCTACAAGGATTAAATCCATGCTGACCTCTGCTCAAACACACACTCTGCCTGTAACACTGTGCTGTCAATACTCTCTCCTTATCAATGTTCCAATACATATTGAACATTATTAGTGATATTCTTTATCTTATTTCTTAATATATTGTGTTGTTTATTAACATTAACAAATGTTTTGTAAGAAGTTCAACACAAAAACAACTGGACTTTATTTATTATACTTTGATTTCTTTTTTTTTTACTTGTTTGAATTTACCATGTCCTGGATGACTGAGAATCTTCACCAGATATTAATGATAGAATCGGCTTGCCATATTTCCCCCACCTTGGCTCTGCTTGCCGCTTTTCATTCAACCTTTATTTATTTATTTATTTATTGCTTGGACCAACCATCAAACCAGCTGCACCACCCCAGCAAAATGCATTTAATCTGACCATTAAAGTGCATTTTTTAAGCAAATCGTTGGACCGAGACACACCTTTACTACAATTTAGAGCAAACAAATAATTGTTTTTAAGTGTTAATCTTGTTAAATTCTTGTTAAAGTCCTCCCGTGCACAGTCCCGCAACTGCCATTTGGCAGCCTATTGATTTTTGGCACACCACCGGTCCACATTTCTGGGCTTTCAGTAGATGCGACGTATACGGCGAAGCGACATATTTATGGATTTTTTCACTTTTTTAGACAAATATGGACTGATGCGACTTCTAGGGCGGAGCGACGTGTCCGGCAGAAAATGGGGTAGTTATTTTTGGGCAACTGCACCTGCACTTTAGTTTTTGTGGTGGATTATGTTGATCTATATTTCGAGCAGACTTTTTCAATCTAAATAACAGAAGGATCGTTTTTATTTTTTCACTTTGAGACTGAATACTAAATAATTTCAGTAAAATTAACCCTTTTTGTTTTTTTATATAATAGTGCAAAGCAACATGTTAAGTTAATTTTGTCAAATGAATAACTATGATTTCTGTTTTTTTTTTTGTTATATCACAAAATTTATCGTTATCGTCAGAATTATGAGCTGGGTACGTTTCTAAAAAAATCGGTGTCGGTTCCTGGACGGTTCTTTTTTCGGTACCAGTTTTGTAATTACTATTAATTCTAACAAGAATAAAATTACGTTACACATTACAGTACACAACTTGAGTTTTATTTTTTAACTTTGGTATTTTTCTGTTCCAAGCAGTTTTCTTACATTAAAATAAACAAATGATTTCCAGTTCAAAGACCAGTTTCAAACCAGTGACAGGTCAGGGTCTAATGGTCACTGCTTCACACTGAGGACCTTTTCACTGAACAGTTCTTCTTCAGAAACATCAACATGTCTGTTCTCTCTGGACACAAACAAGCTGCTCCTGGCTGATGGTGTCTCCAGCAGTAGAACATGTTCCCTCTGAGGCTGTAGATGATGCTTGTTGCACACACAGATACCTGGTTGTCAGTTTGACATATTGTCCCTCACATCCCACCAGCAGGTCACTGGATTCACTGAGGTTAGGGTTGATGCAGACTTCTGCACCTCTGTGTCTCTGCCTGAATCTTCTCTGTGGTTCTCTGGGGTTTAGGGCTCTGACCATCTCCCTAATTTACATTAGAACAAAACAACAACAATAACATGGTTGTGTTGTTATTTATCATAAACTAATATCTAGGCTGAGAGATACTGGTTTAAGTGGTCAACAACATCCTTTATAGCTTAACTTACCTCCACCATGCAGCCTCCACTGTAGAAAAAGCAGAAAACTTTAACCACAAAGTCTGTGACTGTTCGGTACTCAGCCCTAGTCAGAATGCTCTGAAATATCTCAATATTACATTAAAGCCATATGGCCCAGCCCTGACCCGGCTGAATAAACACCGTGTCATCATTTCAGGACTCTCAGGTTCTCTCTGGCGCTGTTCCAGGTCATGTCGGCAGGACAGTGTTTACACGTGTGACCAGAGGGAACCGACTGATTGTAGCGTTCTGATCAGACTCTACAGCCTCTGAAGTGTCCTTGACTCGATCACCGCTCGTCGTCTCCCTCCCCTGCAGAATGTCTCCGTCACTGTGTGCGGGGTGGTTTTTTCAATCTCGGGGTCTTTCTCCTCCATCAGTTTCAAAGGATTTTTTTTGCCTCCAAATCCTATACATGTGTCACTTTCATTACTTTTTGTTCGTCTAAACCGGTCTCAGTTGTAAACGAGTGTTCGAGGCTCAGTGAGTTAAAGGTAGAATGAACAAATGGTGCATAAGATTCATAACTGGCTGCAACCACCACTGCACCTGTACTCACTGGTTCAACTAACCCCAACCAGTAGAAAGAAAGGTTGAATGACCGAATGCTACGTGGTTTTCAGGGCACCACCTGGACACCCAGTGTAACCATGCTGTCAGGTTGGGGAGGGGGCAGAAAAACTACGGAGGCCGACATGGTTTTTGGGACGTTAACACCGAAGCATGATCTCTGATTTGTGTAGGAGTGTCATTACCTCCAACGTGTGAATAATGATTTGATTGTATTTAGCCTTAGCTTTAGCCAGTAGTTTCAAGAGTTCATAACATGTCTGGTTCTTCCGTGATTAGCTGCATTTGTTTAATCAGCAACAAGAAACGGCGGTCCAGTTAGCATGATGCTAACAGAGCGGACTTACGGTCAGGCATGTCAGCGGGCCGCTGCGGGTGTCCTGCGGGTGTCCTGCGGGCTGAGGGGAGTTCTGTCCCGGCAGAGCAACACTACAGCTCGATGCTTCAGATGTTTTCACCGCAGTGTTGGTTTCTGCGCAACGTTCGGTGTTAGCTCGGATCTGTTTTCGTGTTGAACTACGAAAGCAGTGCTTATGACGTCACTTCCGGAAGCAGACATTTAAACAGCAACATCTGCAGGAGGACTGAGGTACTGCATCAACAAAATTAAGGTTTAATGTAAATACATTCGTAAACTCAGAGTCCTACAGTTACAGATGTTATTTAGATTTATTTTAGAAAGTATAAAAGAAATCCAATAATTTTCAGTCAGGTCATCTGGATAGTTTCTTTTTTTTTTGTGCTGAAACGTTTCACCTTCCATCCAGAAGGCTTCATCAGTCAAAGCACACAACAAAACTGATTCTTCCCCCAAACAGCTTACTCCAAAGTGGAACAAACCAGTTCTGTTGGTGCTAAGATGGTGTCTTTGGCAGGCCCCCTCCTCTGGTGCCGGTCCTCTTCCTCGTCGACAGTCATGTCAAACTGGTTTGTTCCTCTTTGGAGTAAGATGTTTGGGGGAAGAATCAGTTTTGTGTTGTGTGTTTCCTTGACTGATGAAGCCTTCTGGATGGAAGGTGAAACGTTTCAGAAAAAAAACAAAACTGTCCAGATGACCTGACTGAAGATTGTTGGATTGTTTACCTGGATTATTGAGCATGGACTTTTTTTGGTATAAAATAAATTCTTCCCATTATTTGTTTCTCTAGCTCCATTTTATTTACTTCCTGTGTCAGGCCTACAGTACTTTTATTAAAACAATAATCCTTAAACATTTGATAGATTCTACAATAATCTGAAGATCATTTCTGTTTCACTCGTTCATTTGAAGAAGAGAGCCTGACAGACAGACTGCGGGGCAGCAGCGCCCTCTGCAGGCCAGAGGGCTCAAGGTTCCAGAGGTCCACATGGTGGTTCAGACACAACACACTGCAGCTGGGATCCTGGATCAGGGCCAGGACTCTGAGAACAGATTCAATTCAATTCGAAAACACTTTATTAATCCCAAAGGGAAATTAAACAGCTTCATGAGGAAAACTTGGTAAAGAAACTAAAAGTTAAACTGGGTTTCTTTTTCAGAAACAGATCCTGTCTAACTCTGAATCTTAGGAAGCATCTTGTATCTGTGACTTTCCTTCCCTCCATTCATTACGGTGACATTATTTACATGAACGCTCCTACAAGAACCCTGCAGATGTTGGATGCTGTCTATCATGGTACACTAAGATTCATAACCCGTTTTTAACCAGTACAGGCAAAAGAGAGCATATTATACCAGTTGTGGCCTCCCTGCACTGGCTACTGGTTCACCTCCGAATCCAGTTCAAAATACTCCTGTATGTCTATAAATCACTGAACAGCTCTGCACCCTCCTATCTCACTGATCTGCTGCAGCCATATGTCCCACCGTGTTCTCTGAGGTCAGCGGACCAGTTGCTTCTCACAGTACCAGGAACCCATCTGAAGCGCAGAGGTGACAGGGCTTTCTCTGTAGCAGGTCCAAAACTTTGGAATGAGTTGCCTCTACCTGTCAGACAGGCCCCCTCCCTCACAGTTTTTAAATCCCCGCTTAATAACCCACTACTATTCCCTGGCTTTCAACACTGTATGATCTGTGTTGATCCTGTATGTATCACACTGTGTTAGTCATTATGTTATTATCTGCTATTATTTTGTTTCTGTATTTTGATTTTAGGTTATGTTTTGTGTTGCTGTGTGCTTTACCTGTTTGTTTCTGTTTGTACAGCACTTTGGTTGGCCCTGTCGCTGTTTAAAGTGCTCTATAAATAAAATGGTATGGTATAACTGGCTGTAACTACCGTACGGTCAGTGTACCCTTCGTTCAATTGTTTTTTAATTGAGAATAAAAAAAAACCCCAACTGAACGAAGGGTACACTGACCATGTCTGATGTTATTTTTCTTATAGATATTTGTGCCAGTAGAGGAGCTGACCACACTATGTTTATGCTCTGAACTCCTCATTTACAGGTAATCAATTGTGTTATTCTTAAGTCAGTTACATTTGCAAAATGTCTGTTGGTTGTCATGACAACACAACGTGCCTGTTATATTTTCTGTGAACCACCATAGGGTGTTGTAGAACAATTTAATAATTCATTTTAACTGATGTCTGCATTCATTTTTCTAATTTCTTATTTAATTGAAAAAAATGGATGTCAGATTAAAACAGATTGTATTAGATTTACTGTAAAATATTAATGCTAAAACCACTATACAATCACATGTTAAAAAGAATATTGTTAAAAGTCATTGTAACAGATATTTAAAAATCATCACAGTCTTCCTAGCACTCTGCTGTGATATTTGTGCCAGTAGAGGAGCTGACCACGCTATGTTTATGCTCTGAACCACACATTTACAGTCAAGTGCTACCTCATCCAACCCATCGGCCTCTGAGAGGGTTTATGACAGGACGGGTTACACAACTGTTACACATTAAGTATATATATATATATATATATATATATATATATATATATATATATATATATATATCCAGTCAACCATTTTCTTCCGCTTATCCGGGGTCGGGTCGCGGGGGTAGCAGCCTAAGTAGGGAGGCCCAGACTTCCCTCTTGGTCCAGCCACTTGGTCCAGCTCCTCCGGGGGAATCCCGAAGCGTTCCCAGGCCAGCCGAGAAACATATTCCCTCCAGCGTGTCCTGGGTCTTCCTCTGGGTCTCCTCCCGGTGGGACGTGTCCGGAACACCTCACCAGGGAAGTGTCCAGGAGGCATCCTAACCAGATGCCCGAGCCACCTCAACTGGCTCCTCTCAATGTGGAGAAGCAGCGGCTCTACTCTGAGTCCCTCCCGGATGACCTAGCTTCTCACTCTATCTCTAAGGGAGAGCCCAGACACCCTGCGGAGAAAACTCATTTTGGCTGCTTGTATCAGAGATCTCGTTCTTTCGGTCACAACCCAAAACTCATGACCATAGATGAGGGTAGGAACGTAGATCGATCGGTAAATTGAGAGCTTCACCTTTTGACTCAGCTCTCTCTTCACCACGACAGACCTGTACAGCGCCCGCTTCACTGCAGACGCTGCACCTATCCGCCTATCGATCTCACGCTCCATTTTTCCCTCATTCCTGAACAAGATCCCAAGATACTTAAAACTCCTCCACTTGGGGTAAGACCTCCTCCCTGACCCGGAGAGGGCACTCTACCCTTTTCCGGCTCAACACCATGGCCTCGGATTTGGAGGAACTGATCTTCATCCCGGCCGCGTCGCATTCGGCTGCAAACCGCTCCAGCAAAAGCTGTAGATCACGATTTGATGAAGCCAATATGACCACATCATCTTCAAAAAGCCAAGACACAATCCTAAGGCCACAAAAATGGATCCCCTCAACACCTTGGCTGCGCCTAGAAATTCTGCCCATAAAAGTTATGAACAGAATCGGTGACAAAGGGCAACCTTGGCGGAGTCCAACTCTCACCGGGAACAAGCCCGACTTACTGCCAGCGATGCGGACCAGGCTCTGACACCGGTCATACAGGGACCTAACAGCACGTATCAAAGGGCCCGGTACCCCATACTCCCAGAGTACCTCCCACAGGGTTCCCTGAGGGACGCGGTCGAACGCCTTCTCCAAGTCCACAAAGCACATGTAGACCGGTTGGGCAAACTCCCACGCACCCTCCAGGACCCTGCTGAGAGTGTAGAGCTGGTCCAGTGTTCCACGGCCAGGACGAAAACCGCACTGCTCCTCCTGAATCTGAGGTTCGACTATCCGACGGAACCTCCTCTCCAGAACCCCTGAATAGACCTTACCAGGGAGGCTTAAGAGCGTGATCCCCCTGTAGTTGGAACACACTCTACGGTCCCCCTTTTTGAATAGGGGGACCACCACCCCGGTCTGCCAATCCATGGGAACTTTCCCCGATGTCCACGCAATATTGCAGAGTTGTGTAAGCCAACACAACCCTACAACATCCAGAGCCTTAAGGAACTCCGGGCGAATCTCATCCACTCCTGGGGCCCTGCCACCGAGGAGCTTTTTAACCAACTTGGTGACCTCAGCACCAGAGATTGGAGAGCCCGACCCAAAGTCCCCAGGCTCTGATTCCTCAGTGGAAGATGTGCCGGTGGGATTGAGGAGGTCTTCGAAGTATTCTGTCCACCGACCCACGACATCCCGAGTTGAGGTCAGCAGCACACCACTCCAACTATAAACAGTGTTGGTGGTGTACCGCTTTCCACCCTGAGACGTCGGATGGTGGACCAGAATCACCTCGAAGCCGTACGGAAGTCATTCTCCATGGCCTCTCCAAACTCCTCCCACGCCCGAGTTTTTGCCTCAGCGACCACCCAAGCCGCATGTCGCTTGGACTGCCGGTACCCATCAGCTGCTTCTGGGGTCCCACAGGCCAAAAAGGCCTGATAGGACTCCTTCTTCAGCCTGACAGCATCCCTCACCGACGGTGTCCACCACCGGGTTCGAGGGTTACTGCCGCGACAGGCACCGACAACCTTGCGGTCACAGCTCCGATAAGCCGTCTTGACAATAGAGGCGCGGAACATGACCCACTCGGACTCAATGTCCCCCACCTCCCCCGGAACGTGTTCGAAGCTCTCCCGGAGATGGGAGTTAAAGCTCCGTCTCACAGGAGACTCTGCCAGATGTTCCCAGCAGACCATCACAATATGTTTGGGTCTGCCAGGTCTGATCGCCATCCTCCCCCACCATCGGAGCCAACTCACCACCAGGTAGTGATCAGGGGACAGCTCCGCTCCTCCGCCCCCTCTCTTAACCCGAGTGTCCAAGACATGTGGCCACAGATCAGCCACAGATCTTGTCCTATTGCTAATGATTCTACATCAGTGCAGCTCCTCCCCCTTTCTTATTATTTCTGTGTACATTATACAAATTATATGCGTCCATTTGTAATTTGGTCCTGTCATCATCCTTAACTCAAGTTTCTGAAACAATAATACTGAACTTCTCACTTTTATTAATCAGCTTCAAATAAACTTTAATCTTTGATAAATTGGCAGAGAAGCTTCGACTGTTGAAGTGAATAACAGACAACACCCCATCAATGTTAATATTGTTTTTAAATGTTTCATCTGTGTAATAATCACAATCTGTTTACAAAAAAAGAAGCTGTTTCTGTGTCGTTGTCTAACTCCTATATTTCACAATCTGAGTCCATCACCATGTCCGTATTCAGGAAACCTTTTCCTCACATCCATCAATCCTGGTTCACTGATTTCCACCAAACAGCTGAAGCTTCTTTTCCTCTCTCATCATTTTGGCAGGTCATACCTCTTTTTCCTTTATCCATACAAATTCATCTCTAGTCCAAGTTGCAAATATTTTTTTCTGTTTTCTGAGCATCCTGGCTGCTCGCGCATCGTCCCCATTTCTTTTTGTTAAACGTTCATTTATGTACACACTGATTCTTTGAGTTTCTCCAAGTTATTTCTGTATTTTCTGCTTATGAACCTTACAACAACTACAGGATGTGCCTTCTCTTTAACTTAGGAATGTGTGACGATATGGAGTTTCTGTCTTTACGTTGAAGACGTTCACCTCTTGTTGTGGACCATCCTCGGTGCAATCTTCATTTGCAGCATCTCTTGCATAAGATCGATGTCGAGGTTCACGACGTCCTCTTCTATTGCTCCATGTCGTCCACTTGTTGCTCCAGCTTGGCTATTTTTAGTTTTTGTCTTTTCCAGTCAGAATAGCTTTTAGGGTGCATTCACAGCAGCCCTGTTTAGTCGCTTTAATCGAATTCCAGCTCGTTTTCCTAGGAAGTCCGGTTCGTTTGGGGAGGTGTGAACGCGCCATCGAACTCTGGCCCGGGCTAAAACCTAGGTCTGGGTCCGGTAGAAGAGAACTCCAGCGCGGTTCCAGTACAGTGTGAATGTAAACAGACCGGCCCCGCTCCGCAGGACAAACAAACACACATTTCTCTTATATGGAGCCGTCAGCTGCCTTGTGTGGAAAACAATATTCTCCATGGTCTTCTGTCTCATCTTCTGCTCATGCTGAGTCCATTGTTGAAAAATGACTAAATATAACTCCTAAAACTGATAAAACTTGATGCCACTTCGTTTTTATTTTTATTTACAGAAGAAGAAGAAGACGTGTCTTCAGAGGTTTTTGTGTCGTTTCTTTCAGTAGTTCTTGGTGCAGCGCCCCCACAGGCGAGCGGGGGAACAGGTTGGTTCAACAGGTTGGTTCAACAGGTTGGTTCAACAAGTTGGTTCAACAGGTTGCTTCAACAGGTTGGTTCAACAGGTTGGTTCAACAGGTTGGTTCAACAAGTTGGTTCAACAGGTTGGTTCAACAGGTTGGTTCAACAGGTTGGTTCAACAGGTTGGTTCAACAGGTTGGTTCAA
>NC_056511.1:962151-965013 GCF_014905685.2 Nematolebias whitei | reverse complement strand
GGTTCAACGGGTTGGTTCAACGGGTTGGTTCAACGGGTTGCTTCAACAGGTTGGTTCAACAGGTTGGTTCAACAGGTTGGTTCAACAGGTTAGTTCAACAGGTTGGTTCAACAGGTTGGTTCAATAGGTTGGTTCAACAGGTTGGTTCAACAGGTTGGTTCAATAGGTTGGTTCAACAGGTTGACTCAACAGGTTGGTTCAACAGGTTGGTTCAACAGGTTGGTTCAATAAGTTGGTTCAACAGGTTGGTTCAATAGGTTGGTTCAACAGGTTGGTTCAATAGGTTGGTTCAATAGGTTGGTTCAACAGGTTGGTTCAATAAGTTGGTTCAATAGGTTGGTTCAACAGGTTGAGGTTGGTTCAACAGGTTGGTTCAACAGGTTGACTCGACTGCACAGCTGACCAGCTGGTCCTTCTTGACCATGTGAGCAGCTGGTTTTGGTTGTCAGCAGCAAACTGGTTGATCCACTCTGAGAAGGAGCTATTTAAGAGACTGAGCTGAATACAGCTCCTCAGACTGAGGAAGTCCTTCGGATGAGAGACGAAACGTTTCTACATTTTTTTGTTTTTTTGAATGTCCAGAGGACCAGATTGAACTTTTTTTAGATGTTTAAAAAAACGTTTCCACCCTCCGTCCCGGTCCTCCCGCCTGCCGGGGCTCGGGGTCCGGCCTCTCGTGCTTCATCAGGTCTGCAGCTCGTATGATCCTCCGCGGTGACTCCGCTCGCTCTGAATTCTGTCGTCACCAAACACAACAAACTCCTGGACTTCAGAATTAAACACAGTGATGTCATTATTGATTTTAAATCTTTAAAATAGATCCAGCTGCTGCTCTGAGTTACGAGAAATTGCAAATGGAGGATCTGTGACTCCTCCAGTGACTCCGCCCCCTGACCAATCAGTGAGCGAGGGTGTTCTGGCGTCACGTTTTGGTGCCGGCTCAGCTCGAACGGTCCCACCAGAGAAGCAGCTGAATCATCTAAAAAGTTCTGGTGGAGCAGTGCTCGGGATGAGCAGAGGTGGGTGGATCTCAGCTGGTCTGGGAACGCCTCGGGATGCCCCCGGAGGAGCTGGTCCAAGTGGCTGTGGAGAAGGAAGTCTGGACCTCCCTACTGAAGCTACTACCCCCACGACCCGACCCCGGATTAGTGGAAGAAAATGGATGGATGAGGTTCTGTTTCTGCTCCAAAGTCCAGGTCTGAGTTCCTGAAGGTCCAGATGTGCAGTGAGGACAACTAAGACTGGACACAGAACAGGTCTGGAACCGGTCCGTCAGAGAACAGCTGCCTGTCAGTCAGGAGGTTGTTGATCCGGTCCCAGCCCCTCCAGAGCCTGGACCACCTGGATGACACTTGAGGTGGTGACCATGACCCAGTTTACCTGGAAACCAACAGTGATCTGTAGTTCTGACCCGGTTTGTCTGAGAATTTGGTTTCTGCTGGAACCCTGTCAAAGTTCTGGACCCAACCTTAGTTTTAACATCTTACCTGAAAGTCCGACTCGTTTGTTGCCAAAAGTTCTTCTGAAGTCTGGGAGACTCTGTTCTGGTCAGATGTTCTGGACCAGTTCAGATGTTCTGGTCAGATGTTCTGGACCCTTTCAGAGTTCTGGTTAGAAGTTCTCAAAGCTGCAGGTTCTGAAATACGGAGCAGTTCTGGTTCAGACCCATGTTGGTCCAGTAGAACCACCAACAATCAACAACACGACCCAGACCAGTTCCAGTGACACCAGAACCAAGCAGAGACCCGATAAACTGAGAGCAGAGACACGTCATCAGAACCAGCTACATCTTTATTCAGATCTACACACTGAGGGGGTTGGCTGAGAGGGGGCGGGGCTTAAGGTTTGGACCCGACCAGGTTCTGCAGAGTGATGGCGATCTGATCCGCTGACATGTTGTCCACGGAGACGCTCCTCTCTGTCCCCAGCTCTGAGGACACAAACAGACAGTCAGTCCCAAGAACCGAGCCCAGTCCCCACGGTGCCAAGCAGCAGGACTCACCGTATCGGGCCCAGAGCCGGGCCTGGACTCCAGAACACTCCCGGATCAGGATGGGGAAGTCTGGGTTGGACTTCTTTAGGGTCACGTAGTTGTGCTCCACAAAGTCTCTGAAAGATGGACCACACATCAGGACACGCCCACTGGTGACACGCCCACTCCCTGTGCTCCTTAAGCTGTTACAGAGCCTCAGGTGGTTCTGGAGGCACACACGGGTCTTATTTGGTATTTGTGAATCAGTTTTGTAACCCTGTAAAATAAATATGTGATTTGTGCACGTGTACATAAAAGTTAGTGTAAAAAGATTTGAATTAGTAAAAATAATTCCACAAGTTCCCGATGTTTTGGAGAACTGAAGTTTTACAGACGAACTCTGAAGTGACCTCTGACCTCTGAAGCAGAACTCATTTCTGCTGCTAGCTAAAAGCCTCCTGACTTCATGTCGGCAGCATTTAGCTTGTGTTAGCATTAGCATGTTGTCAACACCATCTCCTTCGGTCATTAGAGCTCATCCACTCATCTTCAGTTCGGCGTTTCTTTGTCCTGAACAGCGGAACCAAAAACCACAAAGTAATCTAGAGTCTTACCTTTGAGCACTCGCTGCTTCTCGACCTTCACACGACAGCATTATTTCATCATCATTACATCATCGTTGTTCACCGCGGCTCAGGTGACTGAAAACTATCCAACACACCAAACCACTTTATTTATAAAGCACTTAAAACAGCAACAAGGCCAACCAAAGTGCTGTACAGACAGAACAACAGGTAACACACACAGCAAAATACAAAATGAGGTAAATCAGAATATAGACATAAAACGATGCAGATAATGACGACAAACCAGTGTGGAGCATACAGGAT
>NC_056511.1:960164-962051 GCF_014905685.2 Nematolebias whitei | reverse complement strand
GCATGAGGACATGAGGAGCCTGTAACTGGTGTAGCATGAGGACATGAAGAGCCTGTAACTGGTGTAGCATGAGGACATGAGGAGCCTGAATGCTGGGAGCATGGCAAGCCAGGGCTGGACGCTGCTTCAGAAGAAACACTGTCAGTAGCATTAACGTTCCTGAGCGGAGTGCTGAAGGTTTCTCTTAAGACGTGGCCATCCCTTGGTATATTTTTAACTTTCTGGACAGTCTGTTACTGCTTCCACAGCTGTGTTCACTGTTGTAAAGTTGATTGTTTGTTCAGAAATCAGTCCGTTTTCTTGGGCTAGCTGAAGTAAATGAGACGTTGTCTCCCTGAGAACCTGTGGCTCATTTACTGAATGTAAATATAACGGCAGTCCTTTACGAATGGGAGTAGCGCTCTGCTTGATGTTGGCCAGTCATCCTTGAAACTTTTAATGTATGAATGCAGATCACTGGCTGTCTTCAGATCTATGGAGGACTCAGAAGGCAGAGCTGCAAATACAAGTTCATTGTAAATGTGGTGTTAGTGACTTCATGCTTTGTTACAGTAACTGAGTACAAACAGCCTCCAGGAGCAGTTGGTTAGACCGCCACAGTACAGGCCACGCCCACAACATATGAACGAATGGGAGGATATGAATCCCATGAAAAATAAGTGTACCTGTAATTGTATTCTATTTATATTAATAATAATAATCTGTTATTGTTCTTCTTATTATAATATACATAAATAAAGGTAAGAGCAGATGGTCCTCTTGTCCTGGTCCTGGTTCTGCTAAAGGTTTCTTCCTCATGAGGGAGTTTTTCTTTCCACTGTCGCCTTCATGCTTGTTCAACATGAGAGTTCTGTGATGGAGTTAAACTCAAAGCTGCTCCTCACATAAATAATGTTCAATTATTATTTTATACATGAATGTTTCTGTTCAATTATTATTTTATAGATGAATGTTTCTGTTCAATTATTATTTTATAGATGAATGTTTCTGTTCAATTATTATTTTATACATGAATGTTTCTGTTCAATTATTATTTTATAGATGAATGTTTCTGTTCAATTATTATTTTATACATGAATGTTTCTGTTCAATTATTATTTTATAGATGAAGGTTTCTGTGAAATTATTATTTTATATTTGAATGTTTATGTTCAATTATTATTTTATAGATAAATAATGTTAATTATTTTATATATGAATGTTTCTGTTCAGTCCCTGAGATGACTTCTGTTGTGACTTGGAGCTATATTAATAAACTAAATTGAAAATTGAATTATAATTATTATAAGTAAAATACTTAAGTTACAAAATAATAATAAAAAATAATAAATTTTATTTTTATTCATAATTATTTTATAATTCTTATATAAACTCAATTTTAGTGCTTGCACCAGAGTTACACGCCCTGACCTGCACTTTGCAAAAAAACGATGACGTCATCAAGTGAGGCTGCGGTCAGCAGCTCTTATAGTGGATGTCCAAGTGCCTAATAGATTAATGATAATCGATCATTCACTGATGTTATTGATTGAGTCACGTGACTGCCGCTGTCTCTCAGAGTCAGAGATTCTTTGTCATTCGCACGTCATGTGGTGGAGAGAAATTATCACAGGGTCCCAGTTACATCCAACAATAAAATGTCTAAGAAAACCAGTAATAACATCTAAGATATGAACTAAGAAAAACATCAACTAAATATACACTAAGCACTCATAACATAAAACATTGAACATCAGCACAAACATGAACATGAGTCTGTGAGCAGATGTGCACGCATGAACACATCAACATGAAACAGATCAGCAGCAACATGAAACAGATCAGCAGCAACATGGAACAAATCAGCAGCAACATGAAACAGATCAGCAGCAACATGAAACAGATCAG
>NC_056511.1:959143-960064 GCF_014905685.2 Nematolebias whitei | reverse complement strand
GATGCTCTCAGCATCTCCAGAGGGGTCGACGCTCTCAGCATCTCCAGAGGGGTCGACGCTCTCAGCATCTCCAGAGGGGTTGACGCTCTCAGCATCTCCAGAGGGGTAAACGCTCTCCAACTCTCCAGAGGGGTCGACGCTCTCAGCATCTCCGGAGGAGTCGGCGCTCTCAGCATCTTCTGAGGGGTCGGCGCTCTCAGCATCTCCAGAGGGGTCGCCTCCATGGTCGTCGCACGCTGCAGTCCTCCAGAGCCCCAAGTCCTCTTCATCGCCAGCTGTGGTCTCTGGGGTCTCTTCGCCAACAGCTGTGGACTCCAAGCCCTCTTCACCGCCAGCTGTGGTCTCTGGGGTCTCTTCGCCAACAGCTGTGGGCTCCAAGCTCTCTTCGCCGCCAGCTGTGGACTCCAGGCCCTCTTCGCCAACAGCTGTGGACTCCAGGCCCTCTTCGCCACCAGCTGTGGTCTCTGGGGTCTCTTCGTCACCAGCTGTGGTCTCCGGGGTCTCTTCGCCAACAGCTGTGGACTCCAAGCTCTCTTCGCCGCCAGCTGTGGATTCCAAGCTCTCTTCGCCGCCAGCTGTGGACTCCGGGGTCTCTTTGCCGCCAGACGCGGCCTCCTCGCCGTCTACGCCGCCGGCCGCGGTCTCCAAGTCGTCCACGCCGCCTGCCGCGGCCTCCAATTCGTCCACGCCGCCGGACGCGGCCTCCAAGTCGTCAACGCCGCCGGACGCGGTCTCCAAGTCGTCAACGCCGCCGGACGCGGCCTCCAAGGTTTCTGCGTCGCCGGACGCGGCCTCCAAGGTTTCTGAGTCGCCGGACGCGGCCTCCAAGGTTTCTGCGCCGCCTGACGCGGCCTCCAAGGTTTTTGCGCCGCCTGACGCGGCCTCCTCGTCGCCTACGCCGCCTGACGCGGCCTCCTCTTC
>NC_056511.1:958633-959043 GCF_014905685.2 Nematolebias whitei | reverse complement strand
TTCTACGCCGCCAGCTGCGGCCTCCAAGGTTTCTACGCCGCCAGCTGCGGCCTCCAAGGGTTCTACGCCGCCAGCTGCGGCCTCCAAGGTGTCTACGCCGCCAGCTGCGGCCTCAAAGTCGTCTACGCCGCCAGCTGCGGCCTCAAAGTCGTCTACGCCGCCAGCTGCGGCCTCAAAGTCGTCTACGCCGCCAGTTGCGGTCTCCAAGATCCTACGTGTTGGACGGCCTCCCGGCCGCCCCCCTGAACGATGGTCCTGTGTTGGACGGCCTCCCGGCTGCCCCCCTGAACGATGGTCCCGTGTTGGACGGCCTCCCGGCCGCCCCCCTGAACGATGGTCCCTTCGGACCTCCAACCTGCCTTGTTTGCCCACCTCCAGTGCCCCCTCCACCCGCCCGGTCCTTGTTAGTT
>NC_056511.1:939993-958533 GCF_014905685.2 Nematolebias whitei | reverse complement strand
GGTTCTGGTTGTCAGCAGCAAACTGGTTGATCCACTCTGAGAAGGTGATATTTAAGAGACTGAGCTGAATACAGCACCTCAGACTGAGGAAGTCTCTCGGATGAGAGACAAAACGTTTCATTATTTTTGCTTTTTTTTTTTTTTTAAATGTCCAGAGGACCAGATTGAACTTTTCTGGATTTTTCTACCTGGATTATTGAGCATGCATCAGGATATCTATGTTTGTATGTCTTTGGAAACACGCTTCTTGGATCTGCATGGTTAAAATCACCAGCCAAGATGAGAAAAGCATTAGGGTGGGCTGTCTGCTGCTCATGATGTGCAGATACAGTTAGTGCCTCACTTCTATTTTTGTTGCTGGAGCTTGAAGGAATATGAACAGCAACGGTTATAACAGCTGTAAATTCCTTCGGTAAATAGAATGGCCGACCTTTAATAACCATAAACTCCACTAAAGGTGAGCAATGTTTGTAGACCACAGCAGCATCACGACACCAGACATTAATGATATAACACAGAGCCCCCTGCCGCCGCGGGTCTTACCGCCCTCAATGAGAGCTCTGTCCACTCGATAGCATGTTAGCCACTGGAGCCGAATAGCATGGTCCAGAACGTTGTTACTAAGCCATGTTTCCACAAACACAAAAACACAACAGCCTCTCACTTAATGTCTCAGTCGCTCTTAATGGTATAAATAGACAAAAAAGAGCAGGTTTGGAAATGCTGGCAGGTTGCCAGATAATAAATTATGAAATATTGAACTGTTGCTTTAAAATGATTATATTTTGACCCAAACTGTCCTCTGTGCTTAGTGAGAGTGTTGTAAGATTAGGTGCGTGTTGTGTTCAATGAACATGTGCACAGAAAAGGAGGGGTTAGAAAACCATTTTTGTTTATCTGGCAACCCCAGCTGGGTTCAGTTGCATGCAGTGTCGGCATCAGCATTTGGACCAAGGATGTTGTTGGTTCAGGTTAGGTTTATTTGTCATATGCAAAAATCAACACAAGGTCAACAAAGTTTCAACAATGGTTTGATCCTATATGCTGAATATAGGATATATCCTATAATCCTACATTTTACTCTGACAATCTCCACTCTGAGACCAGGATTCAGAAGCTTTCAGTTTCAGAGACAATGAGGACTGTAGTTGTGAACCCAGAGGGCCGAACCGCAGCAGAAATGCTCCGGTTTTACTAAAAACTGCGTCGTGTAAATGGGACCTCTGATCGCACTGACCTCAGTCAGGAGGTTCAAGGTCTTCACAGCACAATTAGAAAATACCTGAACAACTCTGGCTTGTTTGGGAGGGCTGTAGGAGGAAGTTTCTTCTCTCTAAAGCAACATATCAGCAGGATTTGGGTTTCTGAAGGAGCCACAAGTCTTCTCGGTCCGGGAGATTAAAGGACCTTTACCGGCACATACAGGTAGACTCAAAAATCTGATGAAAAACAGAGAAACTAAAGACAAAATAGATAATTTGAGACTGGAAATGGATAAAAGCCCAGCAGGATGCAAGACAGAGAGGATCTGAGTGTTTCAAACTTGGAAGGGGTTTTGGTAAGATCCAGATGTTCATGACTCAGAATTACATCAGCAGCTGGATGATGAAACTTGCCTTTATTTTCAAAACAAAATAAGTTGGTACACACATGATGAATGTGAAAACCTGAGCAGGGCTAGAGCTCTCTGAAAACCAGGGTCAGTTCTCAAGACCAGGTTCTGGTCTTTCTCTCTACAGGGATTAGTTCTGGAGGTCAGGAGAAAAGGAGGTGAAGGTTTCCTCAGTCAGTTTCTGAGTTTTTAGTGGACTGACAAATAAGCGCATAATACCTGTGAGTTCAGTGATTCCTGTCTGTCCGGGCCACTCTGGGTTTGTTGACCCGGCTTCGAAGGTTCTGCAGCTGTTTTTCCTTCAGAAGCTGCTGGATTCGTTTGTTCTGGGTTCGTTCTCGTAAAGATGGGATCTGCAGCACAAAATAGTCCTGCTGTTTTCTGGAAGTCTCACTGTCCATTCCTACAATGTGGTACTGGACCTCGTCTACAGAGTTGTTATTCTTCTCTGAGACCAGGACCAAAGGGGATGAGGACCCCACTGCCTTTGAGACCAGGATCGAAGGGGATGAAGACCCCTCCTCTGAGGCCTTAGTGACGATGATGTCGCCAACATTTGGGGATGTTGTTGTGAGGAACTCTGGGGTTGCAGGTGTTCTGGTTGGGGCTGGTGTTTGGTGTTGAGTTACCATGAGTGCTGTGAGCAAGTGCATGATGGGAGTTTTCTGCTTGAATAAATATGGTAGAGCACTTCTTGTGGGCCTCCTTGTAGTGGTGGGGCTAGTGGTTCCTGGACTGACTGCAGAGGGAGATGGTGGTTCCGTAAATACCAATAACTCTCTGTAATCACTGTAGTCCACATAGACAAAGTCAGTGCTGGTCTTGCTGGTGGGGAGAGGTGTATTGATGATGTCACTGATTACATCACTGTTCTCCAATAAGCTGGAGGTGGTCGGTGACATCATGGACTCAGTGGTTGGTTTCCAGGAACTAAAAGACAAAAGCACAGAAACAGAAACAAGCCATTTTAAATTCAAACTGGTTTTACTTTTTGAGCAGTGAAACAAATATTTATGACTTTTCTTATGAAAAATAATCTAGATTTTAATGTGAACCAATCTCACTGTATTCTGAAAGTAACACTTTTACATCTTAATAATTAAAAATTGGTTCAGCAATGACCATGATCTTCTCTTGGCCTCAGTCAGCAGGTCAAAGGTCATGATCTTTCTAAAAACAAAATGGCAGGATGACAGGTTTTGAAAGTTTCATCTGAAGGAACCACAATACTTCTGGGACAGAAACAGACCAAAGGACAGATGTTTACCCAGAATGCCTGGTGGTGATGTGCTGATGGTTTAAGCTCCTTGCTGTCAACCACCGACTCCTCTGTGGACCAAATAATTCTAGAGACAAAATAACCTTTAGAACCCGAGGGTTTAGGGCTTGTCTTGTTTCAGAACAGTCCTGTCCCACGTCCTTGTCATGGCCCGTGTCTTGTCATATCTCTGTCCTGTCTAGGGGTTGACCGACTACATAATTTTTAAACTCGACATTAACATAATGAAGGGCAGCACGGTGGCGCAACTGGTAGAGCTGCTGCCTCTCAGTGAGCAGGTCCCTGGTTCAAACCCCGGTCCAGGGGCCTTTCTGGGTGGAGTTTGCATGTTCTCTCCGTGCATGCGTGGGTTTTCTCCAGGTACTCCAGTTTCCTCCCACAGACCAAAAACATGCATGTTAGGCTGATTGGTAACTCTAAATTGTCCCCAGGTGTGAGTGAGAGAGTGAATGGTTGTTTGTCTCGTTTGTCTCTATGTGTCCCTGTGATGGACTGGAGACCCATCCAGGGTGTCCCCCGCCCCTCGCACAGTGATTGCTGGACATGGGCACCGGCGACCCCCGTGACCCAAAATGGAAAAAACGGTTAAAGATAATGGATGGATTAACATAATGGCTGTCCCTACGAGGTACAGTGGATTCCCCCTCAGTGGATCATCGACGCTTGAGGACTCAAGATCCCCTAACTCAGCTCATCGGAGCTAGGAAATTCCTATCTTAGGGGTTCTTCAGTCTTTGGAACATCAAAATTAGCCAACAGAAGGTTCTAAGCCTTGAATGTGCTTTTTATTATCGATTATACCGTGTATTAAATGTAATCATTTTGAAATTGTGCTGATGACGCTGTTCCCCTGCCAATCATTAATTAAAGCAAAGCATAAATGATAAATCTCTGGACTATCATTTCATCACTTCGTGTTCGTTCAATTCTAACAAAAAGGGAGGTTTTTAAAGGTGTCTTTGCTCTGATTAAACAACACCCTGGAATCTTATGCCTAGATTCTAAAAAATGCCAGATCTGTAACAATAGCAGTTCTACAACTGAGGGTGAGCGACCGTAGAATATGAGTTTTCCCTGTGAATAACGATCCAACTCCGGCTGCTAAGTTGGGCGAGTCACGGGGTGAGATAAGGGTGTGACTCATAGATGGAGGTCGTTAACAAATCTGGGTGAGTCACCTTCAACACAGCCTTAAATAGAACTAAACTAAGGTCATTCTGGGTGATACCCAAGTGCTAGAATTAGTTTGTGATGCCCCTAAGAGGAGAGGCTGCAGTGGGGTAAGCAATAACTCGGGTGGTAACTTCACTGGGTAGAAAAACACCCTGTCATGTATGTCCTGTCGTCCCACCTGCTGCTGATGTTGCTGAAGTCTCTTTGAATGCAGGACTTGCAGCACATCTGTCTGTATCCAGTGATGGAGCAGTAACGACTCAGCATCTCCATCCGACAAAACGCAGAGCGGTCACCATGGCAACGCTGTCCTGGAGAAAGTAAAGGATCAGGTGATCATCAAAACCTTCACATTTCATCAGCTGAAGATTTGACAAGCAGCTCGAGACGACCAGAGGTAGAAAATGTAATAAAACTGTAGTTCGATTTTTTTCAAAAAATTCAACTGAATCAAACATTGAACGATGAATCCATCCATTAATTCACATGCTTCTTGTAATAATCACTTCCTTTTCTGTTTTATTGTGTTAAACATGTCTCTGGACTGATGCTAGGAAAATGAGATTTCCCACAAACCTAATTTTTGTCTCGCTCAATAACTTTCATCTCTCCCGTTTGATTTTTAGCATGTATTTTATGAACAAAGAGGTTTCAAAATGTCCAAAGAAAGCATTTCAGACAGAAATCAAACTGTCCCTCTAGTTGTGTCAAATGTTCCTGGAGATTTAAGAAATTAAGAATTGATTTTAATTTATTTTAAGCTATGACATGCTCCCCTGACTGACACCAAGAAGAAGAAATACAGAATAAAAGTTCATTTCTTACTAGAAGAGATCTGTGGCACTGGGAAGTTTGGGTTCGACCGGGACAACCACTGGATGATGGCATTTTTCTGGTCACCTGCAAAGGAAGACAAAGCCTCAGTAAGAGTCGATAGCTCCATGGCTTTTAAAGATAAAGGCACGTGATTGTCTGACACATACCGCTGCAGGGCGGGGTCTGGCAGGAACGTGTTCTGATTGGTTGATGATCACTGCAATTTCCTGTCGAACCTTCGAAGTTTAAACACGCGACCTGACGTTCCTGAGTTCCGTTTCCACAAGAGATGGAACACTGCCCAAAGGTAAGGACCAGGTTTTTCATGAATCCTAACAAACATCCTAAAACTACAAATAAAAACTTAGACGAGGACACCAGGACAGGCAACCAGGAACTCCATCAGTGTTCAGAAAGAGGAGCAGTAAAAAGTAAAACAGAGCGATGAACATGCTAGTGGTAGAGAAATGGAGAAGTAGCCTGGAAGGAAGTTGGAGAAGTTCAGAAAGATGTTTTGAGATGGATCTGAAACGAGAACAAACATTTATTGGGACAGAAAAAGTCTTCAGGTAATCCTGACCAGAGGAGGCCATTTTAGGAGACATCCACATGGGAATGTTTGTGGATGTGCAAGAGTACTTTTCATTTTTTCAGCCTTGAGTCCACATGGAAATTCCCAGAATTCTTAACTGACTTACTACTAAACTCTGATCAACTCATAATAATGGGTGATTTCAATATTTGTGTAGATGTTGAAAGTGATAGCTCAAGCATAGTCTTTAAAAATTTAAAAGTCAATTGTTGTTTTTTACCCAGAACGTTCACACATCTACTCATTCTCATCATCACACTCTTGATCTGGTTCTGACTTACGGAATTGAGATTAATAACTTAGTAATACTTTCTCAAAATCCTGTTCTGTCTGAATGTTTTTTAATAACCTTTGGGTTTACATTAAATGACTACACAGTCACTGAGAGTAAATTTCATCTCAGCAGGTGCTCATCAGAAAACTCTGTAACTAAATTAAAGATTCTCTTCCATCAATGTTTTCCTCTGTCTTGCAGAGTAATGCATCAGAGAAAGTGACTTAGATCATGTAGTTGATCATCTTACAACTACTTTGCAAGCTTACCTTACCATACCATACCAATTTATTTCTAAAGCAATTAAAATACAACAAGCAGCCGTCCGAAGTGCTGTATAAAATTAAAAACAAACAAAAAACAGTAAAACAATAAAAACACCTAAATATATATATAAAAAATAATCAGAACATCATAACTTCACTCGATAAAACTGCTCTGCCAAAATAGAAAGTCAGTAAGTCAGAGGAGACTGGCTCATTGGTTCAATTCTGAATTATGTACTTTAAAGCAGGCATCTAGAAAGCTGAAAAGAAAGTGGCACTCCACCAACATTGAATAATTCAATTCAATTCAATTCAATTCAGTTTATTTCTATAGCACCAAATCACAACAAAGTTGTCTCAGGGCGCTTTACAGGAACATTCACATACATAGAAAAGCCAATTAGTAAAGTTCTCTATCTAATGAAGCAACAGACAAGTTGAATCTTGAAGAATTTTCAACAATGTTCAGTCAGGTCATCTGGACTGTTCCTTTTTTTGCTGAGACGTTTCGTCCTTCATCCAAAGGACTATCAATGATTTATCTGCTTCTGTCCCTCTTTCCTGTGGGGTCCTGCAAGGTTCCATTCTTGGACCCCTTCTGTTCTCATTGTATCTACTCCCCTTGGGGTCAATCCTGAGGAAACATGGTATTTCGTTTCATTGTTATGTCAATGATTCTCAGATCTATCTGCCCTTAAAACCTCAGATCCTGCTCCATCCACCCTTTGCTAAAACGCTTTGATGACATCAAGACTTGGATGGCTGCGAACTTCTTGAGTTTTAACAATCAGAAAACTGAGGTCATTGTGTTTAACCCAAGCTCTACCGCTGTCACTGATCCTGGAAACCTGCACTACCTTCAGCCACATCTAAAACAGTTGGTTACCAATCTCGGGATAGTGTTAAACTTGGACTTTGTTAATAAACAGATCAACTCTGTTCTTCAAAAAAGCTTCTTTCAGTTAAAGGCAAATAGCAAAGCTTAAGTCCGTTCTTTTCAGATCCAACCTTGAAAAATTAGTCCATGCATTCATTCATGCCTACATTTAGGCCTTCTACAATAAAAGGGTCAGAAGTAGAGCAGGTGACTGATTTTAAATACCTTGGAACAATAATTGACAACAAGTTGACCTTTGAGCCCAACACTGACTGTATTTACAAGACCAGACTGTGTCTACACCTTCTGTATAAGCTAAGGAGCTTTAATGCAAGCAAAATTACTTTGCAGTTGGTGTACAGGTCACTGGTTGAAAGTGTTGTTTCATTTAATATTGTCTCATGGTATGGGAACCTCCCAGCCAGAGACAGGAACAAGTTGTCCCGGGTGGTCAGACAAGGTAGTAAAGTCATTGGTCATCAACAAATGACACCTACAGACCTGTACAGTCAGGTTCTGGAAAAAAAGGCAATCCAGGTTCACAATGACCCAACTCATCCACTGCAACCATTATTCAGGTTGGTACCATCTGGTAGAAGACTCCTGGTTCCTTTAGCAAAAAAACATGGTACAAAAAGTCATTTGTTCCCTCTGCGGTGAATGAACTTAACAAGGTTCTATTTAAACGCAGCCTCACATGACAAACCACTGTCTGCTGAGAAGTTTTCATATTCTAATGTATCGTGTATTTTAGAATGGTTTTAACTGAATGTTTTAAATTGATTTAGCAAAGCTTTTTAAAGTTTTTTAATCACATTTTTACTTTGTATTGTTTTTATAAGCCAGATGTCAAAGACAAATCTCCATTTCATTGAATGTTATGGACAATAAAGTTGAATTGATTGACTGATTGATTTCAACCTGGCTGGACTACTGTAACTCACTTTATGTTGGGGCCAGTCAGGTCTCTCTTTCACGTCTCCAGCTCGTACAAAATACTGCAGCTTGGCTCTTAACAGGAACTCGCAGGCTTGAGCACATTACTCCGGTTCTGTCCTCCCTTCACTGGCTTCCTGTGCATGTCAGAATAAATTTTAAAATTCTCCTGCTGACATTCAAGTGCATTAATGGCCTTGCACCCTCACACCTCTCCGACCTTCTTCATCTCTGGTAAGATGGCGCCCGTGTACGTGGCTTGCAATCCACCTCTGCTGATGGTGTTGGGATTATTTGTTTTTTGTTCATTTTTCATCTGAGACATGAACTCGCTGCTGGTGTATGACCGACAACAGCTTCTGGATCTTCGATATTCTGCCGCCGATGTCCATCCATCCATCCATCCATCCATTATCTTTACCCGCTTATTCCATTTTGGGTCACGGGGGTCGCTGGTGCTCATGTCCAGCAATCACTGTGCGAGGGGCGGGGGACACCCTGGATGGGTCGCAAGTCCATCACAGGGACACATAGAGACAAACGAGACAAACAACCATTCACTCTCTCACTCACACCTAGGGACAATTTAGAGTTACCAATCAGCCTAACATGCATGTTTTTGGTCTGTGGGAGGAAACCGGAGTACCTGGAGAAAACCCACACATGCAAGGAGAGAACATGCAAAGTCCACCCAGAAAGGCCCCTGGACCGGGGTTTGAACCAAGGACCTGCTCGCTGAGAGGCAGCAGCTCTACCAGTTGCGCCACCGTGCTGAAAAGGAGGAACCCAGACCCAGACCAGTGGTCATTCCAGATGTTGAGGGAGTATCAGAGAAACTGAGACGTTTATTTTCTAAACATAACGTCCCAGTGGCTTTTAAACCCCAAAATACATTAAAGACTGGTTCATCCCAAAGATCCAGTCCCCCAGCACAAACAGAGTAATGTTGTGTATGTTGTTCAGTGTCAGGAGGGTGATCAGTCTTACATCGGGGAAACTAAACAGCCACTGGCCAAAAGGATGGACCAGCACAGAAGATCAACATCATCAGGCCAGGACTCTGAGGTCTACACTCATCTCCAGGCCAGAGGTCACTCTTTCAGGGATGAAGATGTTCACATCCTGGACAGAGAGGAACGATGGTTTGAGAGAGGAGTAAAGGAGGCCATCTTTGTGAAAAGAAATCGTCCATCATTAAACAGGGGTGGAGCCTCCGGGTTCAACTGTCCCCCTCTTACAATGCTGTGATTGCTAGTATCACTCAGCCCTCTGTGAACAGTAAACAGCCATCAGTGTGCTAATGATCCATTGTTAGGCTGATGGTCCTTCTTGAGCATGTGATCAGCTGGTTCTGGTTGTCAGCAGGAAACCGGTTGATCCACTCTGAGAAGGTGCTATTTAAGAGACTGAGCTGAATACAGCACCTCAGACTGAGGAAGTCCTCAGGATGAGAGACGAAACATTTCTACATTTTTTTTTTTTTTTTTTGAATGTCCAGAGGACCAGATTTAACTTTTTTAGACGTTTCACAGATGTTTATAACTCTGAAATGATCATTCAGCCCCCGGTGTTTCTCACCACCACTGAGGAGCTGACGTCCCAGTTCAACTCTGCTTAAAGACTCTGGATCATGTTGCTCCTGTTAAAACTAAAAAATCAAAACTCAGAGCAGAACCTTGGCTGAGTGACGTCACCAAGGCCGTTAGGCAGCAATGTAGGAGGACGGAGCGCAAATGGATGAAAGACAGGCTGCAGGTCTCTTTTCAAATACTTAAAGAGAGTTGGCGCCGTTATCAGAAAGCAGTGAAAGCTGCTAAATCCAAATACTTCTCTGATATCATAACCTCAAACTCTCACAACCCACGTGTCCTCTTCTCTACCCTAAACTCTGTTCTCCACCTCACTGAACCATCACCTCTGGAAGCCTCGACTGAGCTGTGCGACAACTTCCTACATTAAACATTCCATACATTCCATCATTAAACAGGGGCGGAGCCTCCGGGTTCAACTGTCCCCCTCTTACAATGCTGTGATTGCTAGTATCACTCAGCCCTCTGTGAACAGTAAACAGCCATCAGGTGCTAATGATCCATTGTTAGGCTGATGGTCCTTCTTGAGCATGTGATCAGCTGGTTCTGGTTGTCAGCAGCAAACTGGTTGATCCACTCTGAGAAGGTGCTATTTAAGAGACTGAGCTGAATACAGCACCTCAGACTGAGGAAGTCTTTCAGATGAAGGATGAAACGTTTCTACAGCTTTTTTTTGTTGCTTTGTTTTGCTTTTTGAATGTCCAGAGGACCAGACTTAACTTTTTTAGATTTTTCTACCTCGATTATTGAGCATGCATCAGGATACTAGTAATAACAGCATTGTAATTTTTGATTGTAGTTTTTAATTGTAGTTTTTTTTGTGTGGAATACTGGAAACCCCTTTTTTATGGAATACTTGATGCGGCCCAGCCTCGCCCAGACTCCAGCGGCCCCCAGGTAAGTTGAGTTTGAGACCCCTGTGCTAAAGGTTTCTTCCTCATGAGGGAGTTTTTTCTTTCCACTGTTGCCTTCATGCTTGCTCAAGATGAGAGTTCTGTGATGGAGTTAAACTTAGAGCAGTCTGCTCCTCAGATAAATAATGTTCAATTATTATTTTATAGATGAATGTTTCTGTTCAGTCCCTGAGATGAATTTTGATGTGACTTGGAGCTATAGAAATAAACTGAATTGAATTGAAATGGTACTTTAGGAGCCCCAAAACAACATTTTTGAAAACAGGTTCTAGAATAAAAACATCTTGGAATGCAACCCTCAAATTTTCAGCCTGAACTCAACCTTCTGACACTTCTTAAAGCTTCTGAAACAACACCTCTGACCTAACCTCCCATCCAACCCCATCATACTGTAACAGAAACCATGTCAGACTCCATTTTTGAACTGAGTTGCTAAACTACAGCAGCCCTCCAATAACCTTTTATCACTTCAGTTAGCAGGCAAAGACAGGAAGTCGTCCTTTTAAAGTTAAATGTTTCTAAGACAAAAGAGACTGTCACTGATTTTAGAAAAGGCTCTTCAGTTGCCACGTCTGTCATGAAACATGAAACGGTGAAACTGTTGATGTGGTGCATCAATATAACTATCTGGGAACTGTTCTTGATGACAAACTGGCCTTTGACCCCATGTGAACTCACTTTGTAAGAAGGCGGACAATATATTTTTATTGGAAGCTCTGTGGTTTTAATGTTGATTCTACTTTTATGAAAATGTTTTATTGAGTCTCTTTTCTTTCACCTTCATCTGGTGGTTTGGATGCAAAAACATCCTCAATGACCTACACAAGGTGAGGTCTGTGAACAAGGCCAGGCTGATTCTGGCAGATCTTGATCACCTACTCCATGGTGAGTTAAGATTGCTTCCATCTGGACGCAGGTATCTGCTGCCCACATGTAGGACGAACAGACTGAAAAACTCATTCATCGCTGCAGTGATCAGGCTTCTCAATGGACAGTGATAATTTCTGTACGGTTATTTTAATGTCTTAATGTCTGGTCTAGTATAGATGTTTGTTGTACCTACTGACTGTGAAAATTATTGTCCCTCAGTGATATTACAGATTCTTGAACTTGAACTTGAAGATGATGAGGAGATTAACTTATAAAATCATCAATCTTCTCTTTAGGACTACACCTACTTTTGCTCATAAGAAAGAAAAGGGAAAAAAGCTAGACACATGCCGTTCAGACAGCAAGAGGTCTGAAGTAGTCCATTCAAAGACTCTTGAATGTTTTTTTTAGGTTTTCTTACAGGGGTCCACGGCCCGGTTCTCCAGGCAGCAGGGCAGGGGAATCGGTTACAGGTTTTTTTGGACTCTGGTCGGTCTTCCCTACAGAGCCTACTGTTCACCGAGTGCTGCTGCTTTCCACTGCTGGACTCTTGCTGACAGCTCACCCAGCGCCGCTGCCACCCAGTCTGACCACAGGAGGTGCTGCAGGCCTCCCAGTCCCCAGTCACCCAGCTGACAGAGGGAACAGTCACATGTTAGCTCTGCTGCACTCTGAAAGGTGGGCAGTGTTCCTGTGGGGACCAGCTGTGTGTTACCGTGGAGACTTGCAGGTCTCAGTGTTGCACTTGCGGCTGATAGGTCTTGGTTTGTTGATGTTGGAGCAGTACGTCCTTTCCATCATTTCCCCATCAGCCTTCCTTCTGCAGCCAAACCTGGTGTACTGAGTCCCTTGGAACAAAGACTACCATCAAGTCCAGAAACATGTGCACCCTGATAACCAATAATCAGGATATACACTTGGTGGTAAAAATGACAATCAAATTAAATCATGTCAAATGACCCACCATTTATACCCTAAATGTTCCCAAGAAGAGAGACTATCAAGTCAAATAAAGTCCCAGTAATAAAAACTACCATCAAGTCCAGAACCATTTGTACCCTTGTAAACAACAACCAGAATGTGGGACTATGTGTACCTCCTCCACAGGGTTTGGAACAGTGTGACCACTTCTTCAGAGCCCAATCATACAAAACTGCATCCTCCTGGACCAGGTTAGACTCCAGAGAAGACCGTAGCTCATCCTGGATGATGTACCTGTAAGAGACTGTCACCTTGGAGTCGCCATGGGATCGGACCTGTGGGACAGAAAACAAAAGCTGTTGTTTGTTCTGGGTTACCCCTCATCAGAGAAAAATTTCATCCTGGTTCTTCTGACAGTGACTGACCATCAGCAGGACATCATACTTCAGTGGCCCGGTGGTCTGGATGGACTCTTGCTCACCGGTCCTGTTGTACTCCCAGACCACACCCTTTTCAATCAGCTCTCTGGACTCAGGTAGCTCATCTTCATCATTGAGGAACAGGTGACCTGTCTCCTGGTTTTTAACAGCTAGAACATGAAACACAGGGTCAGTGTCTTCCAGAAGCAACACTTGGTCTTCAGGTTCTACTGTCCTCTTACCCAGGATGTGGAAAGTTCCTTTGAATTCTTGGACAAGAAGGTGTCTGGCTCCTTTGGGGATGTCCAAGATCTTCAGGTAACCTGAGGGATGGAGTCAATTATCAGTTAATAAAACTACCAACGAGGGATAGATATACAGCTAACTGGAAATCAGCAATAACATTATGACTCCACTCGACATCTTAAAATCTACTGTGAACCTCTTAAGCTCTGCTGTGAACCTTTGAAGGTCTGCTGTGAACCTCTGACGGGCTGTTGTGAACCTCTCAAAGTCTACAGTGAACCTCTGAAAATCTACTGTGAACCTTTGAAGATCTGCTGTGAACTCTAAAAATCTACTGTGAACCTTGTAAGGACCGGAAATGCCTGAAGTTTTGATGTGAACCTGCAAAGATCTGCTGGGAACCTCTGAAGGTCTTCTGGGAACCCCTGATGGCCTGTTGTGAACCTCTGAAACTCTACTGTGAACCTCTGAAGGTGTGCCGTAAACCCCTGAAGGTCTAATGTGGACATCTGAAGGTCTGCTGTGGTGTATATCTTGCTGCAGAAAATCCTTTAAGTCACTGAAATTGTTCAATAGAACCTCCATGGTTAGTACTTGTTTATCCAGAACATCCTACAGATAATAGATTGGACAGAGATCTGGAGAATTTGGGGACCACACTTCAAACTAGTTGTCATGTTCCTCAAAGTATTATTGAAACATTTCTCCATCATGGCAGAGAGTATCATCCTAATGATAAAGGTTTTCTTGTTGTCTGCAGAGTTTGCGTTCCTTGGTGTCTGGTTCCATCTTGTGTTGTGTCTCTATCCTGATCCCTTGTGTCTCATTGCCTTTATTCTCTACACCTGTGAAGCTCACAGGTGTTGTGTGTTTGATCTTGTTAGTGTCTGCATTTAAGCCTGTGTGTTTTGTTTTCCCTGTGTCCTGACGTTGTTATCTGTCTTCTGGCAATGACCTGTTCTGCTCCCTGTGTATCCTTGAATTATATATGTAAGTTTTGCTAACCTGTCAGCCTTTTTGTTTTGTAAATAAATTCTTTATTTAATTATCATTCCTGAGTCCTCGACTGCATACCTGCACCACTGGGGTTACCAGCACCAGCCCCGATGTGACATTGTACTTCTATGTAGTAACTCTGGTAGGTCCTGACCTCCACAGAATAGGAACATTCCTCAGAGCTGCAGGTGTGAAAATGTTCTGATCCAGATGGTAAACCATCTTTGCTTGTCCTGATGCATGCTCAGTAATCCAGGTAGAAAATCTCAAAAAGTTAAGTCAGATCTTCTGGATGGATTAAAAAAAAAAAAGTGTTGAAATTGATGGAGATGTGAACGGTCACAGATGTTTTCACTTATTAATGTCAAATGTTATAACTCATATTACCGTGTGTGTGTGTGTGTGTGTGTGTGTGTTAAGGGTTGTTATGACTAGACTGAGTGCTGCATAAGCACGGAGCCTTTCACCTGAATAAGAAGGAGGCTGAAAGAGTCGTTTGACCTTGCTTTTGTCTGATAACATTATAAAAAGACATTTCCTCATGCCTGTGATGGACTTGCGACCTGTCCAGGGTGTACCCCGCCCCTCGCACGATGATTGCTGGATATGGGCACTGGCGACCCCCCGTGACCCAAAATGGAAGAAGCGCGTAAAATATAATGGATGGATGGATGGAATTTCTTCATGCTCTCTTTGATCAGACTTGGAGACGAAGTGTGATGTAAAAATCTTGTCTGCTTGTATTTCAACCTCTGCTCCATCTTACAAGATTAACCTGGGATTAAGAAAATTATCTGCCTCTCCTGTGTGGCATATTTATTTAATGAGCTACAAGGATAATATTAAATTGTCCTAACAGAAATGTTTCATCTTTAATCCAAATGGCTTTGTCAGTCTGATGAGCTACAACAAGCTCAGTCTAATAAATAGCCCCTTCTTAGTGGATCAGAGTGACCTCTGGCCTGCAGATGAGTGTAAACCACAGAGTCTTGGTCTGATGGTGTTGCTCTTCTATGCTGGGCCATACTTTTGGCTAGTGGCCAGTGAAGGAAGCCATCTTTTTGAAAAGAAACTGTCCATCATTAAACAGGGGCGGAGCCTCCATGTTCAACTGTCCCCCTCTTAGAATGCTGTTATTGCTAGTAGCACTCAATTCAATTTCAATTCAATTCAGTTTATTTACAAAGCGCCAAATCAAACAAAGTTGTCTCAGGACTTTACAGGAACATTCACATAAAAGCCAATTAGTAAAGTTCTCTATCTAAGGAATCCAGCAGACAAGTTGAATCTTGGCTTCGTTGCAGTCTCCCATCCTGAGCAAGCACAGTGGAGACAGTGGAAAGAAAAACTCCCTTTAACAGGAAGAAACCTCCAGCAGAACCAGCTCAGGACAAGAGACCATCTGCTCTGACCGGCTGGTTGAGAGGACAGGAAGGAGAGACAGACAAACACAGAATGGTAGGTCCAGGTATAGGTCCAGGTGTATCTGAAAGACAAAAACATGTTAAGGATAGAAAAAATAATTACAAATACAAAACAAGTTGAGCAGAGTAAGTAAAGACAGCAGCAGAGTGAAAAGTGAGGTCAGTTTGTCCTCCAGCAGTCTAAGCCTATAGCAGCATAACTAAGGGACAGCTCAGGAAACCCAAGCCGACCCCAACTATAGTTAGGAAAATATGGAACAATACGGTCTGTAATATAAGATGGAGCTAGGTTGTTGAGAGCTTTGTAGGTTATAAGTAAGATTTTGAATTCTATTCTGGATTTGACAGGAAGCCAATGGAGAGAACTCCTGTGAATAGTAAACAGCCATCAGGTGCTAATTATCCATTGTTAGGCTGATGGTCCTTCTTGACCATGTGAGCAGCTGGTTCTGGTTGTCAGCAGCAAAACTGGTTGATCCACTCTGAGAAGGTGCTATTTAAGAGACTGAGCTGAATACAGCACCTCAGACTGAGGAAGTCTTTCGGATTAAAGGTGAAACATGTCAGTATTTTTTTTTAATGTTTTGAATTCGTCCAGAGGACCTGACTAACTTTTATTGACATCTTTGTTTGGTTTTGTATACAATATAGCTGGTCAGACCAGCTATATTGTATGGTCTGGAGACAGTGGCACTGACAAAAAGACAGGAGACAGAGACATGGACAAAAAGACAGGAGAAAGAACTGGACGTGGCAGAAATCAAGATGTTGAGGTTCTTCTTAGGAGAGACAAGGCTGGATAAGATCAGGAATGAGATCATCAGAGGAACAGCACAGGTTGAACAACTGGGAGATAAAGTTAGAGAGGACACACTGAGATGGTTTGGACATGTCCAGAGGAGGGACAGTGGTTTGGACATGTCCAGAGGAGGGACAGTGGTTTGGACATGTCCAGAGGAGGGACAGTGGGTATATTGGTAGAAGGATGTTAGAAATGCAGCTGCCAGGAAAAAGACAAAGAGGAGATCTATGGATGCAGTTAGAGAGGACATGGAGGGAGTTGGACTGAGGACAGAGGATGCAGAGGACAGAGTGAGGTGGAAGAGGATGACTTGCTGTGACGACCCCTGAAGAGGGAAAAGCCGAAAGAAAAAGAAGAAGATTGGTTTTGGTTAAAAAAACAACAACAACTTAGTTTGTTTTCCCCAACAACTTGAATGACAAAGAGTTCACCTGATAGGCTTCACATACTGACATGTCAACTTGGTACCTTGTAATGGTCATAATGTCATGGTTGATCAGCGTGGACTCAAACCAGTCCAGTCAGTTCCTGCTCACCTTCTTTCCTGGTGCTGCGAGTGAAGTTTCCTTTAACAATCCTACAGGTGGATTTGTCTCCTCCACAGACTCCACACTCATCCTCCTGCTGGTCTGAAGCAATCTGACCGTCACATCCCACATGCTACAGGAGACCAGGTGAGACCAGGTGAGACCAGGGGCATGAGGTAAAGCAGGAGAGACAAGAGACCAAGGGCAAAATGTACAAAGGGTAGTCAAGTCAAGTCAGATTTATTCATAGCGCACATTTAAAACAGAAACTGTTACCAAAGTGCTTAACAAAAGTATCACAACATCAAATAAAAAGTAGCAAGATATATTTACAGCGCATGGAATAAAAATATAAAACCAAAAACAATTAGAAACAATGAAATACTAAATCAGATTACCCTGAGTTGAATGTCAATGAACATAGGTGAGTTTTTAGGAGTTTTAAAAATAGAGACTGAGGTGGCCTGTCGAATGTTGATGGGCAGATTGTTTCAGAGTTTAGGGCCCACGACTGAAAACACTCGATCTCCTCTGAGCTTCAGCTGGTTTTTGGTACGGCCAAAAGCAGCTGGTCTGATGAGCTCAAAGCCCGAGAAGGAGCATAAGGATGAAGAAGGTCAGAGAGATATGAGGGTGCGAGGCCGTTGATGCACTTGAACGTGAGCAGGAGAATTTTAAAATTGATTGTGGGTATGTCTGCACAACAATGTGCCCCATTTTTCATGCAAACCTTCAGATGCATCAAGAATGAAGTGACCGTTGAAACGTGTGCAGGCCCATGCCATTTTCATGGTTGGCATACGCACATTTCTATGGTTACTTGTCCATTGGCAACACTTAGAGTTGAGGCTGGGAAACTGTTAATGAGACTATTATTGTACACAACGGACACACGGGTGTGTCAGGCGTTATCTCACCCTCAAATATGTCATTGAATATTTGAGTCAAAATCCTCACTGCCATCTCTCCAAGACATTTCCAAACCTCCACTGGTCATCAGGTCCTACTGCCTTCCCCTTCTTCATTCTTTTCAGAGCTTTCTGGTCTTCACCCTCACTAATCTTTCCCACTTCCTGGTCCACAGTTTTTTTTCAGCTCTTTTGAGCTGCAGATGACTAAGGTCGGGAACACCGACTCATTTTATCGTGTTTTCATTTACCGACTTCCTGGTCCTGCCCGTGCATTTTTAGAAGATTTTTCTGAATTTTTATCTTCTGTTGTTAAGCTTGAGAAAGTTTTAATTCTTGGAGGTTTTAACCTTCATATTGATGACTCGTCCTGCATGCAGCCTCAGAGTTATTGTCACTCACAGAGGCGTTTCATTTTAAACAGCATGTTTCTGGGTCTAAACATACAGAAGGGCCATACTTTAGACCTTGTCTTCTCTTTTGGTCTCATCACTGACCAGCTGAGGTGGTGGACATTCCTGTCTTCGACCACTGCTGTGTGTATTTAATTAGTCTTTTAACCTCAACAGTCGTTCTCATAAAGTGATTTCTCAAAGGCGAATTATCAATCAAACTGCTGTTGAGAAATTCTCAGAACCATTTGAGCCCAGTTGTTTTGTTAGTTGCAGTGATGCTGATTCTGTTGTCGAGTCTTTTCATAGCCACTGCCTGTCTGTCTTAGATGAGGTTGCTTCTGTAAAGCACAAAATATCCTGTGGTAAGAACTCTTGTCCTTGGAGAAATGAGGAAATTGTGTTGTTCAGGAGATCATGTCATAAGATAGAGTGTTTGTAGAAATCTACTAAACTTGAAGTCCACAGTCTTAAACTTAAAGGAGCTGATCTCAACTCTAAATGAAATGATTAAACAGGTCAGGTCTGCATATTTTTCTAATCTTGTGAGTATAAATAAAAAATTAAAAAAAGTCTTGTTTGATACCATTAATAACATGGTTTCAGAAACGTGCGTTGGCCAGTAACCATAGAAACGTGAGTATGCCAGTAACCATAAAAATATGCATAGGCCAGTAACCACAGAAACGTGCGTATGCCAGTAACCA
>NC_056511.1:939279-939983 GCF_014905685.2 Nematolebias whitei | reverse complement strand
ATATGCATAGGCCAGTAACCACAGAAACGTGCGTATGCCAGTAACCACAGAAACATGCGTATGCCAGTAACCAGAGAAATGTGCATATGCCAGTAACCATAGAAACGTGCGTATGCCAGTGACCAAAGAAATATGCGTAGGTCAGTAACCAAAGAAACGTGCGTAGGCCAGTAACCATAGAAACGTGCGTATGCCAGTCACCATAGAAACGTGCGTGCGCCAGTAACCATAGAAACGTGAGTATGCCAGTAATCATATAAATGTGTGTATGCCAGTAACCATAAAAATATGCATAGGCCAGTAACCACAGAAACATGCATATGCCAGTAACCATAGAAATATGCAAAGGCTTAACCACAGAAACGTGTGTATGCCAGTAACCACAGAAACGTGCATATGCCAGTAACCATAGAAACGTGCGTATGCCAGGAACCATAGAAATATGCGTAGGCCGTAACTACAGAAACGTAAGTATGCCAGTAATCATATAAATGTGTGTACGCCAGTAACCATAGAAATATGCGTATGCCAGTAACCACAGAAACGTGCTTATGCCAGTAACCATAGAATGGTGCGTATGCAAGTAACCATATAAATGTGTGTACACCAATAATCGTAAAAATGTGCATACGCAAGTAACCATAGAAATGTGCGTAGGCCAGTAACCACAGAAACGTGCATATGCCAGTAACCATAGAAATGTG
>NC_056511.1:939095-939269 GCF_014905685.2 Nematolebias whitei | reverse complement strand
GCCAGTAACCACAGAAACGTGTGTATACCAGTAACCACAGAAACGTGCGTATGCCAGTAACCACAGAAACGTGTGTATGCCAGTAACCACAGAAATGTGTGTATGCCAGTAACCATAGAAATGTGCATATGCCAGTAACCACAGAAACATGCGTATGCCAGTAACCATAGAAAC
>NC_056511.1:907947-939085 GCF_014905685.2 Nematolebias whitei | reverse complement strand
TATGCCAGTAACCACAGAAACATGCGTATGCCAGTAACCACAGAAACGTGCATATGCCAGTAACCACAGAAACATGCGTATGCCAGTAAGCATAGAAACGTGTGTATGCCAGTAACCACAGAAACATGCGTATGCCAGTAATCACAGAAACATGCGTATGCCAGTAACCACAGAAACGTGTGTATGCCAGTAACCACAGAAACGTTCATATGCCAGTAACCACAGAAACATGTGTATGCCAGTAACCATAGAAATGTGCGTACGCCAGTAACCATAGAAACGCACGTACGACAGTAACCATAGAAACCTACATACAACAGTAACCATAGAAACGTGCGTACACCAGCCATGAAGTTGGCGTGGGGCTGAACTAATTTCTTTCTTGATACGTCTGAAGTTAGCTGAAGTGAAAAAGGGTGTATGCCACGTTTTTGAGCGTAAATTTCATTTGAACATGAGGCCCCAGGCGAGACCAGGTGTAATAGGATAAGACGTCAATATTTATTAAGTTAATAATAATAATAATAATAATGAATTTAATTTGTAACGCACTTTTCATTAACAAAAATCTCAAAGTGCTACAAAGTGCAACTAAAATCGATGATAAAATCATGTGGAGGCAGAATAGGTTTGCTTGAAAAGAAAAAAGTCTTTAAGCCTTGAACATAAGTTGAACATATCATGAAAATATCATAAAAATATTAAAAAAAATTTATTCAAAGTTGCTTAGGATGAGAAACTGTGATGAAGTGAAAACTCACTGCAATCTGTTGGCTCTTTAGATAATAACATTATTAACTTACTTTTTATATATATGAATGTTTCTGTTCCGTTTCCTGAAGTTATCATTTGGCACTATATAAATAAACTGAATTTAACTGAATTTAATTAAAGTTTATTATTTAAAATATTTTGGAAAAAGAAAAAAGAAAGTAAAAAAAGACAACAAGCAAGCATTCGTACATGTTGAAGCGAGTGCCGACTGGTCCATCGGGGCAGGTGAGGTACAGCCCCACCTAAAAATTAATTTTCCCCACAAACTATTCCTCCTAATAAATCATGTAAATTACTTCTTTACTGAACTTACTGTGTTTGTTCTATTTCGTATAAGCTTCGCCCTTTAAGGCTGTCACTGATGCTTTATCCCGTTATGCAAAGCATTACACTGAAAAAATTTAGTCCACGCCCACCTGCTGTGTGGGCCCCACCCGGTCCGTATAATTTACGTTAAGAGCGGGTAATCGGCTCCCATTTTTCTTCAGTGAGCTAATAGCACTGTCAGAAGAACGAAGAAGGAAAGTTGTGTAGATGACCAACCTTTGTTAAGAATGCTTGGCCCGTCACGTCGACCTCCGGTCGTCCCGGTGAGCTCTCCTCCCCGAGGAGAAGATGACGAGCAGTCTTGTTTCAAGGTAAGCGCCGAGGAGTATTTCTCAGTGACAGGTCGCTACACGCTGGACAACGCCATCTTGTAATTTTCCTCTTATCGCCGACCCCTGGAGCGAATCGGGTGGTTCCTCCGGGACAGGAAGTGTCAGCAGCGCCCCCCCGCGGCTCATTCCCTCCTGGAGAGCATAGTGTCGGTGGAGGGGGGCTGAGTGAATGCTCACCTCATCCCACCTCATTTCGCATCGGCGATCACACCGCTCCCTGCCGACGGCACCCTCTGGGGTTGCCCGCATAACCCAGGAGTGGCTGACATGAAGGGACCTTTTTTACATCCCGCACCTTTTCCCGCCGGATCATCCGAACCGGCGGGAGGGTTCTTTTTCTAGACTCCTTTTCCGGCTCACCGTCCTGACCCCATCTGGCCTCGTTTTCCCAACAGGGCATCCTACGGGACGAGACCACAGCCGGTTTTCCTGGTAGATTGGGGGGCCGGTCTCCACAGCCCGCGCCCATCACCAGAGCAGAGGGGTTTTCATTGAGCGGTTTTTCCCTCAGTGCCCCCTGGAGCCGAGCCTGACGGAGGCTTCATCGGAGCAAGATGGCCAGGTGGACTAGCGTCCCGCACCTCCGGTTAGCATAATCCAGACAGTGACACCGATGTTCGACTGAGCTCACCAGCATGCGTTCCAGACGGCTGCAGCGAACAACACGTTACGCTGTTGGTGTACATGTTCAGAGGCGGGAGGAGAGAACGCTCCGTCTGCAGAGCAGCTGACGTCAACCCCAACCGGTGTGCCTCTTTGCTGTCTGCCGGCCCGCATCGCAGCCGGAGGACCGAGTTTTTCAGCGTTTCCCTGAGATCGCCAACAGATGGCGCTCTAAGACAACAAATGGCAGAGCAAATGACGGTTGTGGCAGAGAATGTGTGTAGGTGACACGAGTTTGGAGTAAAACATCATTTAATGATGAAAGTGTCCATTTTTAGCCAGTTTGTCAGCTCAGATGATCTGACAGTGGCTCTCTCTCACACCCTCCACACGAAATGAGCCGGTGGCAAGATGGTTCCACGGCCGTCTCGCTGAGCTTCAGCCCGTCCGGCCCTCTTCATCCCGGCAACAGAGTGTCCAACGTTTTTCCCAGAGACCCCCAGCAGACGGCGCCCTGGGCCAACGAATCCCAGAGCTCATGGGGGAAAAGATTCAGAATGATGGTCTGCAGAGGGTGTGTGTAAATATGACACAAATGTTGAATAAAACATCATTCAATGATCAAGTGTCTGTTTCTAGCTAGTCTGTAAGCTCGGATGGACTCACATCGGCTGCACACACACCCTCCACACATAACGAGACGGTGTCCTTAAATAAGGGTTTTTTAAACTCACCGTTGCTCCAAGACATGACGAGACGCTCACACGACACAATGGTAAGCGAAATAACTCGTTGTCAACCCGAGCTGCACGATCCTCACCCAAGCGGTGTCAAACGCGCACTTGCGCGACGCTAACAGCCTTCACCTAAACAGCGTTGCGTTGAAGATGGTGCACACACAGCTCCCTGGCGTTCACCGGCCCACATTGCCATAAATGTGGAACCACAGGTCGGGTCGGTGGAGGACCTCGCTGTCAGTGAGAGTGACACATGCCGCATCGAAGCAAACGCGTGCCGCCGCGGCGTGGGCAGCCTTCATCCACCGCGTCTCAGCGCTCGGCCACTCATGGCAGCATAAGCGTGAGACAGCTGAGCGAACCCAGTGACGAACCTCGCTTCCAGCGAGAGCGGCGCGCGTCCCACCAGAGAAAACGTGTGCTTCTGCGGGGTTCGCAGTCTTCATTCAAATGGCATGGCGTAGATGAAGTCTCACTCATTGCTTCGCAGCACTTGCCCGCTCATGGCGGCATAGATGCAACATCTCAAAGCGAACCCAGCGCAGGACACCGCTCGCGGCAGGAGCGACACGCGTTTCACCGCAGTGGCGTCAAACGCACGTCCCCACGGCATCATCAGCTGCCACATGCTTCCACTCAACACAATCCGAACGCAGTACACAGGCGCGTTCAGAGCCCTTTCAAGAAGCCTTGCCTTGGGTCATGCGGAAAACATTCCCGCGACACATGACGGCGGTCGAGGCGGCGGACTGGATGACATCCGTACAAAACATGACGCATCACTTAAACGCACGTCCACTCCACGAACATTACGCAGAGTGGCTAAAAACATGCTCGCCAGACAGATAGATGGCCAGGGTGTTATGCAAAGGTTACACGTTACAATTTGCAACCCGACCCCCTCCGTTCGGAGGAATTTTAGAGACGGTCCTGTCATCACCAGACCAAATCTCATCCCTAAATGCAGAAGTCCAGGAGCTTCTGATAAAAGAAGTAATCTCCAGAGTTCCCAACGGAGAGAAAAAAAACAGGGTTTTACTCACGTTACTTCCTGGTTCCCAAACGGACCGGAGGGATGAGACCGATTTTGGATCAGTCAGCTTTCAACAAGGTGATCATGGACAAACCGTTTCACATGTTGACAACCAGACAGCTGTTGGACAACATCCAGAGAAACGACTGGTTTGTTTTCCGTTGACCTGAAAGATGCTTATTTTCACATACCGATCATCCCAAAACACAGAAAATTCCTGCGTTTCTCCTTTCAAGGGATGAAGTATCAGTACAGCAGGCTGCCGTTCGGTTATCCTCTCGTGCCTCATACGTTCTCAAAGTGTGTGGAGACAGCCCTGCATCTGTTACACAGAGCAGGGATGAGAGTTTTGTTTTACCTGGACGACCTGCTGCTGCTGTCACGCTCCAGACAGGAAGCAGTGATGCAGGCTCAGGTGTTGACATCACACCTGTTAAATCTGGGCTTCACCATAAATTGGAAGAAAAGCTCAATTTTCCTGGCCCAGACAATTGTTTATCTGGGAGTGAAGCTAAACTCAACTACCATGAGGGTTCGTTTATCACAAACGAGAATCAACACTTTAAAAGACCAGCTCCGTCATGTAAGACCTGGCAGAGTGGTAACAGCTGTCTCCGTCATGAAGCTGTTAGGAATGATGCCAACACAGTTGTCCCGCTGGGTTTATTACACATGAGACGCCTCCTGAGGTGGTTTGCGCGTCTGTGTGTGGATCCAGTAAAACAAAAGAGACGGATGATCACTGCCCCTCCCTCTGTGAGAGCAGACCTCCGACACTGGGGAAACACCCTGGTTCTGTTGGAGGGAGTCCCCGTCAGCAGACCCACGTCACACGTGCCAGTCTTCACGGACGCATCGCTGTCAGGCTGGGGGGGCATGCCTATCTCAAGCAGTAGGGGCGCTGTGGCCCCATCACACATCTGCCCACATAAATGTTTTGGAGTGTCGCACGGTGCTGAACGTGATTCAACACTTTGCTCCTGTGCTACAGAATCAACACGTTTTGATTCACACAGACAACAAGGTGACTGCTGCGTACATAAACCAGCAGGGGGGTGTGCGTTCAGCCCAGATGTTACACATTGCGTGAAAGCTACTGTGTTGGGCTCACTAAAATCTGCTCTCCATCAGAGCAGTTTACATACCTGGTGTTTTGAACAAAGGGGCAGATGTGATGTCCAGGGGCAGCTCACGTCACGCGGACTGGACTCTCCATCCAGACCTGATGGCTTAGACGTGGCAGAAAATTGGCAAAGCAGCTGTGGACCTGTTTGCGACACGAGAAAACGCTCAGTGTCAACTATGGTTTTCTCTGAGCCCGCGAGATGAACCACAGCTGGGGGTGGATGTGTTTGCCCACAGCCCATGGCCCAAAACACTTCTGTACGCGTTTCCTCCACCTCCTCTGATTTTACGGTTCCTGAACCGAGTTCAGGAGGAGGGATTGACAGCTCTCCTGGTGGCCCCCGAGTGCGTGAACGCACCATGGTTCCCAGTCCTGCATGCCTGCTGTTGGGGCGCCCGTGGAAACTGCCGTGGAGAGAGGACGCTCTCCTCCAGGCAGGAGGAGCGATCAGGAGTTACCCAGAAATAGGCCAGCACCTGTGGGTCTGGCCGCTGAGTGGTTCTGCTTAGAGAGGATGGGTTTCCCACAGGAGGTAGTGCGCACAATCCAGGATTCACGTGCTGCATCTACCACAGCGCTGTACACATCAAAGTGGACAGTTTTTCAGTGCTGGTGTACAGAAAAAGGTATAGAGGCCACCTCATGTCCACTAGGTGGCGTGCTATCCTTTCTACAACAGCTGATGAACAGAAATTTGGCGTCTATCACGATTAAAACGTATGCTACAGCCATCTCTTACTGCCACGAAGGGCTCGGAGACAGAACAGCCTTTAATCATCCGCTGATGAAGCGTTTTCTAAAAGGTGTACAGAGACGCAGGCCTGTTTCACGCCCACTTGTTCCACAGTGGGTTTTAACGCTGGTCCTGCTAGCCCTGATCAAAGCTCCATTTGAGCCTCTGGATCAGGTTCCAATTAAATTCTTGTCTCTTAAAACAGCCCTGCTGCTGGCTTTAACATCCGCTAAGAGGGTGAGTGATTTATCTGCCCTCTCTGTCGCTCCGTCATGTCTTAGAATTCAGGCTGACGGCAGCTCAGCTGATTTAGGACCAAACCCAGCTTTTATGCCTAAAACATCATGAGCTCTTTTAAATCAAGGGTGATATTGTTGGAGGGGTTTTTCCCTTCCCCCCACAAATCAGAAGAAGAGGCGTTTTTCCATCTTCTCTGTCCGGTGCGGGCGTTGACGTGTTACATAACACGTGCAGCTGCAATGTATCAAACTCAACATTTGTTTGTGCATTATAGAGATGCATCTGCAGGTCGCCCGTTATCCACCCAGCGCTTGTCACACTGGCTGTGTGAGGCCTTTTCTGAAGCCTACAGAGCATCAGATTTAGAGTCTCCTGTCAACCTCAGAGCGCACTCGACCAGAGGTATCGCATCTTCGACTGCTTTGCATAATGTATGTCAATGCAGGACATTTTGCACTGCGGCTGCGTGGTCAACACCCTGCTCATTCATTCACTTTTATCTACGTGATGTGACGGCTCGTTCCATGACATATTCTGTCCTTAGTGTTTTACAGAATGAATATTGTTGTTTCATGGAACTCCGTTTAACTCACATCTGTCTGCATGCATTACAGTGTGAGATGTTGGTATCAGTCACAATTTGTGGTTGTTATTTTGGTTCTATTGTCACTAATCAGTTCACGACTATTGTTACCAATCAGTTAATTTGATTAATCAATCAACCTTTATTTAGACAGGTAAATCCCATTGAGCCTCGAGGACTCATTTACAAGAGAGACCTGATTTCAACAAAGAAAGATGACAACAATGGACAACAGCAAAAACAGTAAACAGTTATAAAAAGTCATACTGCAGGTTTTTTTTAATTTTTTTTATTTTTACAAATAGGATGGCTAAAAGGAAATTATTAATAATCAGTTCTCCTGTTATTATTAGTCTGTTCATACTGTTCAGCCATAACCGATTGGTTCATGGCTCTTTTCAGCATATTTTCCCTCCCCGTTGAATTTTCCGGGGCGTTCATGCATTCAGAACGCATAGTTACACAACATGCGTCTGTGCATGGCACACATAATTACGCAATACGTAATTACGCACATGGGGAGCTGAGTGACAAGATGTTTTTTGGGCAAGCTTCTGTTTCAAACGGTGTTCGAATGGACCCAGTGAGGCGAGGACCACATCTGCTTCGCCCTTAACCCATCAGCGACAGCATTAAAGGGCGAAGCCTATACGAAATAGAATGTTGGTTACGTACTGTAACCCCAGATTCTGTGAGTATAAGTGTAGCCCTTTAAGCGTCGGGCCTCACTGGCTCCTAAGTGGCTGAAGAAAAAGCTATTTGGGAGCCGATTACCCGCTCTTAACGTAATTTATACGGACCGGGTGGGGCCCACACAGCAGGTGGGCGTGGACTAAATTTTTTCAGTGCAATGCTTCGCATAACGGGATAAACCCATCAGCGACAGCTTTAAAGGGCTACGCCTATACTCATAGAATATGGGGTTACAGTACGTAACCAACGTTTTCTTTTGTGTATTTATCAATTAGTTTGACAATTTTCAGTGGACGTTTAAAAGAGTTTTAGTGAGTCCTTCTCAGTTTTGTACTTATTTACTGTTATGGGGCGGTACCATTCTGCGCCCCGCGTTCATCAAGTGGATCGGAACATGCCGCCAGTGATTCGAACAGTCATCTCCAACAGTCCCAGTTGAGGCATCTGATGTTCTGCCCGATGGACCCATTCGTCTGGTTTTAGCTCGATGATATGATGCTAACAACCGAGCTGAGCTCAGAGCTACGCTGTGCACATTGATCATTAATTTAGTCGTGCAATGAAGTGGTGAAATTATCCCCGTTTGAGGTGGGGCGAAGTTAATTCAATTCAATTCAATTCAGTTTATTTATATAGCGCCAAATCACAACAAAGTTGTCTTAGGACTCTTTACAGGAACATTCACATCAAAGCCAGTTAGTAAAGTTCTCTATCTAAGGAATCCAGGAGACAAGTTGAATCTTGGCTTTGTTGCAGTCTCCCATCCTGAGCAAGCACAGTGGAGACAGTGGAAAGAAAAACTCCCTTTTAACAGGAAGAAACCTCCAGCAGAACCAGCTCAGGACAAGAGACCATCTGCTTTGACCGGCTGGTTGAGAGGACAGGAAGGAGAGACAGACGAACACAGAATGGTAGGGGTTAGGCGTCAGTTTCTCTGACTGTTGTTCATGAGACAACCTCGACTCGTGGGAGGAAGAAAAAAGGCAACAAGTTTGTGCACAAAAACAAGAAAAACAACAAATCAAATATTAAACAACACATAAACAAAATAAAGTTTTACAGAAAATGTAACGCAGCTGGTAAAGTTAGTGTAGTTAGTGATTCAGGAAATGAACATCCGCCCCACTAATATTTCTGCTCAGGAGCTGGCACTTTGAAGCGTAAGGGGACAAATGGAAGGGGACAAAGGACATTTGTGTGGACGGTGACTCAACAGTCACACTTTGCCTGGAAACCCATCCAGAGTAGTTTAGACAAACTGGACGTTTGTTTTTTAATTTTAATTCCTACATTAACACCAGCCCTGTGGAGAACCAGCGTTCAGAGAGTGAGACAGAACGGGAGACCAAAGGACAATCAATAAAGACCTCACACTCTCCTCGGACACACACGCTGTAGGCGTCTTCGTAAGAACACAGCGTCCCATCATGCACCATTCTGTTCATGGACACCACGGCCCCCGTCTCTTTGGACCGACAGTAAAGATGACAGCGCCGGTCAGCTGCACACACAGAAACACACACACGTTCTTGTAAACGTACTTTTGGGGACTTTGCCTTGACTTCCATTCATTAGTCTAACCCTGACTCTTACCCTAACCAGTACTAGTACATGCCTAACCTTAACCAGTACTATTACATGCCTAACCCTAACTAGTACTAGTACATGCCTAACCCTAACCAGTACTAGTACATGCCTAACCTTAACCAGTACTATTACATGCCTAACTTTAACCCTACCGCAGTTCACACCTTAGTCCTAAACTTAACCCCTCAACGAGACTTATCCTGGCTTTGGTCCCCATAATGTAGGATTTTTTTTTGTAAAATTGGTCCCCCACAAAGTAAAACACACACATACACACACACACACCCACACACACGGTTCACACTGTGTGTTCTGGTGATATTGTGAGGACAGTTGGTCTCCTCCTCCTCAGGTCTGAGGACATCCAGTCCCTGCAGTATGAGCACTCTGTGGGACACATTCTGTAGACCAGGTTCAGCTTGCGGTAACAGTGTGTGTGTGTGTGTGTGTGTGTGTGTGTGTTGTGGCATGCTAAAGTCATCAGTCAGGAATTTGCTCTTGGAAGAGAGACTGCTCTCCTCCCTTTAACTCCTTCACTTCTTAAAGGAATCCACTTTAAATATTCCTGTTTCTTTGTGTGTGTGTGTGTGTGTGTGTGAATGTGCTTGTTTATGTTACTTTGTGAGGACCAAAGCCCTGTTCTATTTCCTATAGGCTTCGCCCTTTAAGAGCTGTCGCTGATGGGTTTATCCCGTTATGCGAAGCATTGCATTGAAAAGTTTAGTCCACACCCACCTGCTGTGTGGGACCCACCCGGTCCGTATAAGTTACGTTAAGAGCGGGTAATCGGCTCTCATTTTTCTTCAGCGCCCAGTAATGCATCTCGCTCTTGGCAGGAGCGACACACGTCTCACCGCAGTGGTGTCAAACGCGCGCTCCTGTGGCGTCAACAATTTTCACACGCCTCACAGCGGCTCCGCTCCTTCATCCTCAAAGAAGGTTTTCTGAATAACATGTTGGGCAAGATGGCGCCAGTGTTTGAGGCTCGCTGTCTGCTGCTCCTACTATTTTTTCTGTTGTCTATTTTTATCCTCAATGCAAGTGTAAACGCTCGGATTGTCTATGATCGCCAAAAATTGCTAGACATTGGAGCTTCGATTGGAGCCTCGACTGATAATATGTTATCGTGGAATCCTACTAGTGGAAAAACCCCGCCCTTGTTGCTGGGCATTCCAGCTTACCTGTGTCGCTTCTGGCCTCTACCTTTTCGACGGAAGCGCCGTGGCAAACGTAGCGGCTGGTTGGTGCGTTTGAAGGCTGCTTTGGGGCATCGATGTCCAGACCCATTCAATGTTCGTGGGCGGGTGCCGCGCCTCTACTTCCCGTTACGTGTGTTGGATCCTGTGGGTACCTGTTTAGTGCCTGTTGATGGAGGCCATGATGGACTGTTCCAGCCCCGTTTTCCCTGCACTCCTCGGCCCTATAGACGTGTGGTGAATCTTCACAACCTGCGACCTCTTCGCCGGGAATCTCGGACGTCAGATGGTGGCGGAGATCCGCCAATCTCTGCCAGGATCGGTCTGATAAATGCTAGGTCGCTAGCTAACAAAACCTTCGCCATTAAGGATTACTTTTCCTCTCAAAGCCTGGATTTCTTATTCATAACGGAATCTTGGACAACTGGTATGGGTGAGTCCAGCGTTTTTAATGAACTCTTGCCGCAAAACTGCTGCTATTTCAATTTTCCAAGGATGTCTGGACGAGGAGGAGGAATAGTAGCGGTTTTTAAAAGCTGTTTTACTTGTAAACAGTTGCATCCAGTCCGTTTTGGTAGCTTTGAGCTTGGTCTCTTTGAACTTCTTAGCTCCCACACAGTGTTGTGTGCGGTGGTCTATCGGCCCCCTAAATATAACAAAAATTTTATAAGTGATTTTTCTGATTTCTTGGCTGATATCATGCCACGATATGACAGAGTTTTATTGGTTGGTGATTTTAATATTCGTATCTGTTGTCCTACTTCACCTATGGCTCAGTCGTTTCTTAATGTTATTGAGTCTTTTAATCTTGTGCAGTCTGTAACTGGTGCTACCCATGAGCATGGACACACTCTTGACTTGGTTTTATCTTATGGTCTACCAGTTTTTAATTTAGTGATTGGTGACCCGTTATTTTCAGACCATATGCCTGTTTTATTTGAGATAAAGCAGTCTATTACTAAGGTTAAACCATGTGCACCAGTTCGGTTCTGTCGTGTTCTTAACCCTTCTACTGCTGTTCAGTTTTCTTCTGTTTTTAATAAGAACTGTACAATCCCAGAGACTGTCAGAAATAAAACCGAGGATATCAGCAACTGGTTTTATTCTACTAGCAAAGCAGCTCTGGATTCGGTGGCACCGTTAAAAACTAGACTTGCAAAATCCAAACATGAACCCTGGTTAAATGACGACACTCGGGCTGCCAGGAGGAACTGTCGTAAAGCTGAACGAAAATGGCAAAAGGATAATTTGCAGGTGTCGCTGCAAATATTGAAGGAATGCTGGCGCTGTTATCAAAGGATTGTAAAAGACGCTAAAAGAAGATACCTGACAAATATAATTGTATCAAACAGTTGCAATCCAGCTATTTTATTTAAAACTATTAACTCTGTTCTAAATGCCCCACATGGTGCTTTTGTGGAGACTTCCCCTGCTGTTTGTGAAAGCTTTTTAAACTTTTTTGTTGAGAAAGTCACTTCTATTAGGGCACAGATCATACCCATTGTGTATGACCCTATTGATACTGTGTCTTGCCCTGCTGTTTTTAATAGCTTTGAATGTGTGACTTTGCAATCCCTGCAGGAGGTCGTTAGTCACTTGAAGCCAACTGGTTCTCCAGATGATGCTATTCCACCTCGACTGTTCAATGAGGTTTTTAATACTATAGGTCTGTCGATCCTTGCTCTTGTTAATAGTAGCTTGTCCTCAGGTGTTGTTCCTGAAAATCTGAAACATGCAGTTGTCCAGCCTCTAATTAAGAAATCAAATTTGGATCCTGCTGTCCTAGCGAACTACAGACCAATTTCAAAATTGCCTTTCATCTCGAAAATTCTTGAGAAGGTAGTTTATAAGCAACTAATGTCTTATCTCATTGAACATAATATCTTAGAGATTTTCCAATCTGGTTTTAGATCACTTCATAGCACAGAGTCAGCTCTCTTAAAAGTTTTTAACGATATATTTTGGGCAACTGATTCTGGTGACTGTGTTGTTTTGGTGTTGTTGGATTTATCAGCTGCTTTTGACACAGTTGATCACAGGATTTTAATTGCTCGTCTGGAACAATATGTGGGCCTTGGTCAAACAGCTCTAGACTGGTTTAAGTCTTATTTGACAAAACGCACTTTTTGTGTCTGTCTTGATGGCAATAGATCATCCTCTGCTCCTCTATCATGTGGTGTTCCGCAGGGCTCAGTCTTGGGTCCTCTTTTGTTCTTACTGTATCTCCTTCCTCTTGGCTCTGTTTTTAGGAAATACGGGATTGCTTTTCATTGTTATGCTGATGACACACAGATTTATTTACCTTTAAAGAAAGCAGATTCCACTTCTCTTCGGTCTCTGTTTCTATGTTTGGAGGATTTGAAGGCATGGATGGCCCAAAATTTCTTGAAATTAAATGAAGACAAGACAGAGGTAGTGATTTTTGGCAGCTCGAATGAAGACTCTCTGCCTGTTGATTGCTCTTTGGCTCAGTATGTCAGGCCAGTTGTTACAAATTTAGGGGTCAAGATGGATGCTGGTCTTAGGATGGAGTCTCAAATTAAAACAGTTGTAAAGTCAGGCTTTTTTCATTTGAGGCAGCTGGCTAAAGTAAAACCAATTCTTCCCAGACAGCATTTTGAAACAGCAATCCATGCATTTGTGACCACACGGCTAGATTACTGCAATGCACTTTACATAGGTATTAGTGATTCATGTATTTCCCAGCTTCAGAGGGTTCAGAATGCAGCTGCACGACTTTTAACAGGTACACGGAAATTTGACAGTATTTCTCCTGTTTTGGCCTCTTTACATTGGTTGCCGGTGCATTACCGGATTCATTTTAAAATACTTTTATTTGTTTTTAAAGCTTTAAATGGCCATGCCCCTCCATACCTGTCTGAGCTGCTACATTCTTACACACCCTCTCGTTCACTCAGGTCAGCTGACCAGTTGTTTCTGAAGGTCCCGAAGACAAAGCGTAAGCTTAGAGGGGACCGAGCTTTTTCTGTGATAGCTCCCAGGCTCTGGAATGACCTTCCATTGAACATAAGACAGGCCTCTTCAATTGAGGTTTTTAAGTCCCTTCTTAAAACTCATCTTTTTTCTTTGGCCTTTTAGCACAATCTGAGATGTTTTACCTTGTTTTATTGTGTTTGTATTTTATTTTATTATTTTATTCCTGTTTTAAATTTTACCCTTCCATTTTATCATTGTATTGTATTATATAATTGTGTAAAGCACTTTGGTCCTGTTGGGTGCATAAAGTGCTCTATAAATAAAGTTGGTATGGTATGGTATGGTAATTAAAACTGCAGCTCAATGAATCACTCAAAAGCTCACGTGATTCGCAGCCAAGAATGAACGTGTCTGCAGACCGAGCCCAGTAGTAACCTCGCCCTCAACCAATGCCGCGCGCTGCTTCCTGACCGCACCAGTGTCAAACGCGTGCCCCCATGACAATCCTCGCCTAAGACGTCACGTCAACGAGGGCGCACACACACGACTCTTTTGTGCATGTCAGCTCATATGCGCACCCGCTCCCCGAGCGTTATGTGGAGCAGCAGCACCAACGTGAGCACAGCACAGAGGGGCCGCGTCCCGCAGCATCGGCAGCCACGCACATGGCCTGCATGCTCGGGGGCGCGCATCGCATCTTTCTTTCTCCTTCAGCGCGCACCAGCTCACATCAGCATGCATGTGAGCCCACAGCATAAACGCGTGCCGCTTTATAAACTTTATAAACGAGTGGCAACGAGCGCGCGCTCCAGACGGATAGGTGAACCGTTTTCATCAGGGGATTCACGCTGCAGTACAGCTCAAACCTGGTGCAGAGAAACTCTAGTGACGTTTTCTGTCATTTCTAGAACAGATCTCGTCCCCTCTCGCAGAAGCTCAGGAAATTCTGATTAATGTAATTTCCAGGGTCTCAGAAGGAGAGGAAAACACAGGGTCTCTCTCTCGTCACTCCCTGGTCCCAACAAACCGGAAATATGAGATTTATTCTAGATTTGTCAATTTTGAACTGTAAGAAATGTGTGTGGGGCACACCCAATCTGCTCTCCTTTGGAGTAGGGTACATCTCCTGTGTTCTGAACAGGGGACGGATGTGATGTCCAAAGACGGTTTTTTTTGCAACACGGGGACCAGGGTCCCTCCATCCAGAGCTGATGGCTCAGACGTGGCAGAAATCTTGCGAGCGGCTGTGGACCTGTTTGCAACACGAGAGAACGCTCAATGTCAACTATGGTTATCATTGAGCCCACGAGACGAACCACCGCTAGGGGTGGACTTTTCTGCTCACAGCCTGTGGTTGTAATGCTTCTTCACTTCCCTCACTCCCTCTGATATCACAGTTTTCTGAACCGAGCTCAGGAGGAGGGACTGACAGCTCTTCTGTCCCAAGTGCGTGAACGCATCATGGTTCCCAGTCCTACGACACTTGTTATCGGGGCACTCGTGGAACCTGCCGTGGAAGGAGGACGCTCTCCTCCAGGCGAGAGGAGTGATCAGGAGTTACCCAGAATAGGCCAGCACCTTTGGTTTGGCTGCTGAGCGGATCCATTTAGAGAGGATGGATCTCTCTCAAGATGTAGTGCGTACGATTCAGGATTCACGTGCTGCAACCACCACAGCGCTGTTCACATCAAGTGGACAGCTTTTTAGCGCTGCTTTACAGAGAAAGGTGTAGAGGCCATTTCATGTTCACTAGGTGGTGGGCCGTCCTTTCTGCAGCAGCTGATGGACAGAAAGCTGGCATTCAGCACGATTAAAACGTACACTGCAGCCATCTCTTCCTGTCACGAAATTTTCGGGGACAGAGCAGCTTTTAATCACCTGCTGATGAAGCGTTTCTTAAAAGGTATACAGAGAAGGCGTAGAGGCCACCTCATGTCCACTAGACGACGTGCTGTCTTCTCTGCAGCAGTCGATGGACAGAAATCTGGCGTTCAGCATGATTAACATATGCTGCAGCCATGTTTTCTTCTTGTCACAAAGTTTTTGGAGTCAGAACAGTTTTTAATCATCTGCTGACGAAGCGTTTTTGTAAAGGTGTATAGAGAAGGTGTAGAGGCCACCTCATGTCCTCTAGGCGGTATGCTGTCCTTTTTGCAGCAGCTGATGGACAGAAAACTGGCGTTCAGCACGATTAAACGTATGCTACAGCCATCTCTTCCTGTCACATGGTTTTCAAGGTCAGAACAGCTTTTAATCATCTGCTGATGAAGCGTTTTTTTAAAGGTGTTCAAAGATGCAGGCCTGTTTCACACCCACTTGCTCCACAGTGGGATTTAACGCTGGTCCTGCGAGCCCTGATCAAAGCTCCATTTGAGCCTCTGGATCAGGTCCCAATTAAATTCTTGTCTCTTAAAACAGCCCTGCTGCTGGCTTTAACATCCGCTAAGAGGGTGAGCGATTATCTGCCCTCTCTGTCGCTCCGTCATGTCTCAGAATTCAGGCTGACGGCAGCTCAGCTGATCTAAGAACAAACCCAGCTTTTATGCCTAAAACATCACGAGCTCTTTTAAATTAAGAGCGATATCATTGGAGGGGTTTTCCCCTCCCCCTACAAATCAGAAGAAGAAGCATCTTTCCATCTTCTCTGTCTTGTGCGGGCGTTGATGTGTTACATAGTGCGCACAGCTGTAATGTGTCAAACTCAACATTTGTTTGTGCATTATAGAGATGCATCTGCAGGTCGCCCGTTATCCACCCAGCGCCTGTCACACTGGCTGTGTGAGGCCATTTCTGAAGCCTACAGAGCATCAGATTTAGAGCCTCCAGTCAACCTCAGGGCACACTCGACCAGGGGTATCGCATCTTCGACTGCTTTGCATAATGGTATGACAATGCAGGACATTTGCACTGTGGCCGCGTGGTCAACACCCTGCTCATTCATTCGCTTCTATTTACGTGATGTGACGGCTCGTTCCATGACACATTCTGTCCTTAATGCTCTAACAGAATGAATATTATTGTTTTCATGGAACCCCGTTTAAGCTCACATCTGTCTGCATGCTTTATAGTGTGAGATGTTATCAGTCACAAGTTGTGATTGTTATTTTGATTCTATTGTCACTAATCAGTCCATGACTATTGTTACCAATCAGTTCATTTGATTATAATCAGTTCACTTGTTATTATTAATCTGTTCATACTGTTCAGCCGTAAACCGGTTGGTTCATGGCCCCCCTTTTTCAACTTCTTCACTCCCCGTTGAAAATTTTCTGGGGCGTTCATGCATTCAGAACGCATAGTTACACAACATGCGTCTGTGCATGGCACACATAATTACGCAATGCGTAATTACGCACATGGGGAGCTGAGTGACAAGATGTTTTTTGGGCAAGCTTCTGCTTCATACGGTGTTCAAATGGACCCAGTGAGGCGAGGACCACATCTGCTTCGCCCTTAACCCACTAAGCGACAGCCTTAAAGGGCAAAGCTTATACGACATAGAATGTTGGTTACGTACTGTAACCCCAGATTCTATGAGTATAGGCGTAGCCCTTTAAGCGTCGGGCTTCACTGACTCCTAAATGGCTGAAGAAAAAGCTATTTGGGAGCCGATTACCCGCTCTTAACGTAACTTATACGAACCAGGTGGGGCCCACACAGCAGGTGGGCGTGGACTAAACTTTTCAGTGCAATGCTTCGCATAACGGGATAAACCCATCAGCGACAGCCTTAAAGGGCTACGCCTATATTCATAGAATCTGGGGTTACAGTACGTAATCAACGTCTTCATAAGGTGGATTAGGCATGTACTGGTAGAGCTGGACAATAATTCAATATTGATATATCTCTCGATATACTTTTATTCAACAACAGTGATATAAGTTCTAAGCACATTTTTGATATGATTACAGCGTTTTACTGACAGATTTCTTTTTCTGTTCAGGTTGAAGCAGCCGCTTTAGTTTAAACCCAGACAGAAAAAGTTGTGACACAACTACGTGACTGCGTGGTGACGTAATGTTACGCAGAGCTCGAGTCCAGAAGGAGTCGGTGGTAGCAGGCTAAGCTAGGCTAGTCTCCAACATGTGCTAAGTTTTCACTTCAAAATGAGCGTCCATGACATCAGAATGTGACTGAACAAAGTTTCACAAGCGAAGAGAAGCAGATGACATCATTGATAAGAGAGGTAATGGTTAGGATTAGAGTAAAGGTAAGATATAGGCTATAGGAATAAATAAAAAAATGAATGAAAGTCAATGCAAAGTCTCTGTAAATAGTAAGACAAATCTGTGTGTGTGTGTGTGTGTGTGTGTGTGTGTGTGTGTTTACGGTCAGGATGCTGATATGGCAGCCAGTTATGTTTCATCCCTTCATGTTCAAAAAATGGATTCCAGGCTTTACACTGATCCTCCCTGAAACACAAAATCAGAAACAATCACCAGAGATCATCCACAGGACACAAAGACAAGAACATCAGTTCTAAATTCAATTCAATTCAGTTCAATTCAGTTTATTTCTAAAGCTCCAAGTCACAACAGAAGTTGTCTCAGGGACTGAACAGAAACATTCATGTATAAAATAATAATTTAACGTTATTTATCTGAGGAGCAGCTTTGAGTTTAACTCCATCACTGAACTCTCATGTTGAACAAGCATGAAGGCGACAGTGGAAAGAAAAACTCCCTCATGAGGAAGAAACCTTTAGCAGAACCAGGATCAGGACAAGAGGACCATCTGCTTCGACCGGCTGGGTTTGGTAAGAACAGATACACAATGGCAGGTCAAGAATCACATGTTAAGATAGAAATAGTATCAAATCAAAACTATTCAATTTTAACAATTTATTTAAGGAAATGAGGTCAGTTTGTCCTCTAGTAGTCTAAGTCTATAGTAGCATAACAAGCTGACCCTAACTATAGGATTTATCAAAAAGGAAAGTCTTAATCCCAGTCTTCAAACTGGACAATGTGTCAGCCTCATGGACAGAAACTGGAAGTTGGTTCCACAAGAGAGGAGCCTGAGAACTGGAAGATCTTCCTCCCATTCTGCTTTTGGAAACTCTAGGAATTGTGTCACGGTCAGCGGCCCCCGCTGCCCCCTCCCATCTGCCTAAGCCTCTGCTCTTTGTGTGTTTTCTGTTTCTGTGTATCTGGTCCTGTTTTCCATTCACTTCTCAGTCTGCCTCTCCACTCTTCAGTCTTTATCATTCACTCCTCAGTCTGCCTCTCCACTCCTGTCACGGTCAGCGGCCCCCGCTGCCCCCCCATCTGCCTAAGCCTCTGCTCTTTGTGTGTTTTCTGTTTCTGTGCATCTGGTCCTGTTTTCCACTCACTCCTCAGTCTGCCTCTCCACTCCTCAGTCTTTATCACTCACACCTGTCCCTCATCAGCCACCTGCCCAGGTGCTCTCATTACTCACTCTCCCTCTGTCTTATAAAAAGCCTTTCTCTCCTCCACTCCTTGTCCGGTCATTGTTCTGTGTTTACAGACATCTCAGTCCTCTTCTGTCTTGTCTGTTTCTTGTCCACCTGATTATCTGCTCTGCCTGGTTTCTGATCCTGTCTGCCCAAGTAAGTTTTGCTGCACCGACAGCCTTTTGTTTTGTTATTAAAAAATAAATTATTTTTATTTTTAAACTCCTGCCTCGCTCGCCTCTCTGCAATTGGGTTCCAACACTGAGGATTGTGACAGAATTGCGAGTAAACCTGCAGTCTGAGAGTGAAGTGCTCTGTTAGAGCCAGAGTTTCTTTATTTGTCCTTTGATATCCTTATTTGTTTCCTTAGATAGAGAACTTTACTAATTGGCTGTTATGTGAATGTTCCTGTAAAGTGCCCTGAGACAACTTTGTTGTGATTTGGTGCTATATAAATAAAAAGAAATGAATTGAAAATTGTCATTCGAACCACATGTGGTACATGTTGTGGAATGAAATTGTGTACACAAGGAAAATATGTTGGGAAAATATGGAACAATAAGATCTGTAATATAAGATGGAGCTAGGTTGTTGAGAGCTTTGTAGGTTAGAAGTAAGATTTTAATTCAGTTCTGGATTTGACAGGGAGCCAATGGAGAGAAGCCAAAACTGGAGAGATCTGATCTCTCCCAGTAACTCCAGTTAAGACTCTGGCAGCAGCATTTTGGATCAACTGAAGATGTTTTAAAGAAGTATTTGGACACCCAGATAATAAACCATTGCAATAGTCCAGTCTAGACGTGACAAATGCATGGACCAGTTTTTCTGCATCATCTTTAGATCAGATGTTTCTAATGTTAGTGATATCACGCAGGTGGAAGAAGGAGGTTCTAGTAACGTCTTTAATGTGGGGGATAAAAGACATGTCCTGTTCAAAAATAACACCAAGATTTTTAACATTAGAGCTGGAGGACAGATTAATGCATCCAAGGAGGGAGAAACGCTCCTACAAGAACCCAGCAGATGTTGGATGCTGCAGATGTTGGATGCTGCAGAAGTTGGATGCTGTCTATCATGGTGCACTAAGATTCATAACTGGCTGTGATTATCGTACCCACCACTGCACCCAGTATTCAATGGTTGACTGGTCATCATTAACGTCACGCAGACTCTCCCACTGGTACATTTCCATCTTTGAATCACTTCTTGGTCTGCTGCCTTCATACATCTCCTCCTACATGTCTCTGTGTGAGTGCAGCTACAGTGTGCACTCTCAGGACATTATTACCTGCAGTGTTCCCTCAGTGAGGACTGAACTAGACAAAAGGGCCTTCTCCTACTCCGCTCCAGTTTCCTGGAGTATCTTACAAAAAGATCAACGGTCAATAGCAATCCAGGAAGTGATTACAAGAAGAAATTGATAGATTGCCTGAAAATTTTGGAGCAGGACAAGGCTATTGACTGTTTTCTGTACCACAGACTGTACCCAGGGGAGGCCACACCTAGTCTGTATGGTTTACCTAAAATCCACAAACAAGGTGTACCTTTAAGACCAATTGTTAGCATGATTAACTCTGTCACTTACAATGTTTCAAAATATCTGGCATCTGTACTCATCCCTTTAGTTGGCAGCTCAGAACACCACATACAGAACACCATGGACTTTGTGGACAAGGTGAGGGAGGTCATCATGGAGACTGATGAAACAATGGTCTCTTTTGATGTCACATCACTCTTTACGTGCATTCCTGTTGATGATGCAGTAGAGGTGGTCAGTTTAAGATTAAAATCAGACACCACTCTGAGCAGCAGGACCACACTTTCCACAGAACAACTGTGTCAACTCTTGAAACTGTGCCTGCAGTCAACCTACTTCACATATGGGGAGCAATATTATAGGCAGAAACATGGGTGTGCTATGGGGTCTCCAGTTTCTCCTATTGTTGCCAACCTGTACATGGAGGAGGTAGAAAAGAGAGCCTTGACGTCCTTTTCAGGGACACCACCAAGTCATTGGTTCAGGTATGTTGACGACACCTGGGTTAAAATTAAATCTCAGGAAGTCCAACATTTTACTGACCTCATCAACTCTGTGGATAAATACATCAAGTTCACACGAGAAGATGTAAAAAATGGCAGGTTGGCTTTCTTGGACTGTGAGGTCTCAGTCTCTGATAGAGGACATTTGCAAACTGCGGTGTACCGCAAACCCACCCACACAGACCAGTATTTGCAGTTTGACTCCCATCACCCTTTGGAGCACAAGTTAGGAGTCATCAGGACTCTGTACCACAGAGCAGACAGCGTCCCCACTAACTCAGGAGCCAGGCAGAAGGAGAAATCCTACACAAGACAGGCTCTAGAGCAATGTGGATATCCTAACTGGGCCTTCCTGAAAGCAGAGAAGAAACCCAAACAGGACTCCAGTCAGCCATCAGGTGAAAAGGAGGAACCCAGACCAGTGGTCATTCCGTATGTTGAGGGAGTATCAGAGAAACTGAGACGTTTATTTTCTAAACATAACGTCCCAGTGGCTTTTAAACCCCAAAATACATTAAAGACTGGTTCATCCCAAAGATCCAGTCCCCTGGCACAAACAGAGTAATGTTGTGTATGCTGTTCAGTGTCAGGAGGGTGATCAGTCTTACATCGGGGAAACTAAACAGCCACTGGCCAAAAGGATGGCCCAGCACAGAAGATCAACATCATCAGGCCAGGACTCTGTGGTCCACACTCATCTCCAGGCCAGCGGTCACTCTTTCAGGGATGAAGATGTTCACATCCTGGACAGAGAGGAACGATGGTTTGAGAGAGGAGTAAAGGAGGCCATCTTTGTGAAAAGAAACCGTCCATCATTAAACAGGGGTGGAGGCCTCCGGGTTCAACTGTCCCCCTCTTACAATGCTGTGATTGCTAGTATCACTCAGCCCTCTGTGAACAGTAAACAGCCATCAGGTGCTAATGATCCATTGTTAGGCTGATGGTCCTTCTTGAGCATGTGATCAGCTGGTTTTGGTTGTCAGCAGCAAAACTGGTTGATCCACTCTGAGAAGGTGCTATTTAAGAGACTGAGCTGAATACAGCTCCTCAGACTGAGGAAGTCTCTTGGATGAGAGACGAAACGTTTCTAGATTTTTTTGTTGTTTTGCTTTGTTTTTGGTTTTTTTTGAATGTCCAGAGGACCAGATTTAACTTTTTTTAGAGTAAGTACAGTCCATTTACCATTTAATGGAAGCATATATAAAGTAAAGAGTACTGGTCCAAGCACTGAACCCTGAGGAACTCTATGACTAACTGTCGTCTATTCTAATTTTTTCAGACAGGTGACAGGTGTGGTGTTGCCCTGTGGCTGCCCTGCTGCGTTTGTCCACGTCAGGCATTTTATGTTTTTGTCATGGTTGTTTTTTTGAGTGCTGTAAACCAAAGATGAAGCAAAGATTAAGCAATGTTCAGAGGTGTCCTCCTTCAAACTCCTCTAGACACATATAGCCGAAAACCTCTCCTGGACTGCCAACACATCTACAGTGGTAAAAAAAAAAAAGCTTCAACAGAGACTTTACTTTACAAAAGAACACATGAAAGAAACCATCTAAAGAAAAAATGGTTAGTGGCCTTTTACCACAGCACCATCAAGAGTTTCCTGATGTATTTAAACTTGATGAACAGAAAGAACCTGCAGAGGGTCATAGACACTGCACAGCATAATACTGACAGTCACATAGCCTCGCTACAGGACATTGCTAGCACACGGTGTCTCAGGAGAACAAGAGCAATCATTGGCAACCCCAGAACAGCACCTGTTCACCCTCATGCCCTCTGGCAGGAGGTACAGGTGCCTTCAAGGCAGGACAAACTCTAAAACAGTCAGGTCCTTGGACTCATCACAACTGTGTATGCTAAGGGTAAATTAAGTAAATATGTATATTCCTTTTAAAATCTTTTAATACCCTCTGTTATATTCATTTATACCTGTTTTGTTGTTTTACTGTTCTAATCTTTACTGAGAAGCACTGAAATCTCACTGTGACCCTGATGTACAATAAAAACTTATTTTTATTTTGTTGACTGAGGTCAGTCAGAGGACACAGAGACAAGAATATCAGATCTACTGACCTGAAGTCTGTCAGAGGGGGGCAGGACTCTTGGCTGCACAACTGGAACTCGTAGCTGTTCCCGAAGCAGCTGCGCCCCCCATTGGCTGGACTGAAGACAACGATAGGTTAGTGGATCTGACTGGTGTCTCTGATGTGTGACATCATAGATGACTGACAGCTGACTCACGAGGGGTTATCACACTGTCTGGTACGAAACCTGATCCCACTCCCACAGGTTCGGGAGCAGGATCCGAAAGGACTCCATGTCCCCCAGCTGCCGTGCTGCCTCAGGAGGTTGGGGGTCAGCTTGATGCAAAAACCTTTGAAGCAGTGCTGCAATCAGAAATTGTTACCATGGAGACAGAAGTTAGAATTGAAAACCTGGATTTCAGTAGGCGGGCAGTCCAGTCTAGGCTGGTTATCCTGAAGCCTGGTCTCACCTTTCCTGGTCCACACTTGGTCCCATCAAGTGGGGGGCCCTTTTTGGTTCTACAGAAGGATGGGTTATTGTAGTGGCTGCACCACAGCTGGATGCAGGGTTCAGGGATTGAGTACTGCAAGAAGACACAAAAACAATGGACTTTTGTGTAACCATCTGTTGGTTCATCCCATTACTATGACCTGTCCCGCAGGTAACTATCTTTAGAATCAGAATCTGAAAACATTGTTAGTCCCAGAGGGAAATTTACTTTGTCTCAGTTCCCTGCAAAGATACAGTGCCTTGCAAAAGTATTCGGCCTCCTTGAACTTTTCAACCTTTTGCCACATTTCAGGCTTCAAACATAAAGATATAACATTTTAATTTTTTGTGAAGAATCAACAACAAGTGGGACACAATCGTGAAGTGGAATAAATTTATTGGATGTGTCAAACTTTTTAACAAATAAAAACTGAAAAGTGGGGCGTGCAGTATTATTGGGCCCCTTGCGTTAATACTTTGTAGCTCCGCCTCTTGTTGCAGTTCCAGCTGCAAGTCTCTTGGGGTTTGTCTCCATCAGTTTTGAACATGGAGACACTGAAGTTCTGCCCATTCTTCCTGCAGAACAGCTGGAGCTCAGTGAGGTTGGATGGAGAGCGTTTGTGAACAGCAGTCTTCAGCTCTTTCCACAGATTCTCGATTGGATTCAGGTCTGGACTTTGACTTGGCCATTCCAACACCTGGATATGTTTATTTGTGAACCATTCCATTGTAGATTTGGCTTTATGTTTTGGATCATTGTCTTGTTGGAAGATAAATCTCCGTCCCAGTCTCAGGTCTCTTGCAGACTTCCTGTATTTGGCCCCATCCATCTTCCCATCAATTCTGACCATCTTCCCTGTCCCTGCTGATGAAAAGCAGGCCCAAACCATGATGCTGCCACCACCATGTTTGACAGTGGGGATGGTGTGTTCAGGGTGATGAGCTGTGTTGCTTTTACTCCAAACATATGGTTTTGCATTGTGTCCAAACAGTTGGATTTTGGTTTCATGTGACCAGAGCACCTTCTTCCACATGTTTGGTGTCTCCCAGGTGTCAAACTTTAAACAACACTTTTTATGGAGATCTTTGAGAGATGGCTTTCTTCTTGCCACTCTTCCATAAAGGCCAGATTTGTGCAGTGTACGACTGATTGTTGTCCTATGGACAGACTCTCCCACCTCAGCTGTAGATCTCTGCAGTTCATCCAGAGTGATCATGGGACTCTTGGCTGCATCTCTGATCAGTCTTCTCCTTGTTCCAGATGAAAGTTTAGAGGGATGGCCGGGTCTTGGTAGATTTGCAGTGGTCTCATACTCCTTCCATTTCAATATGATTGCTTGCACAGTGCTCCTTGGGATGTGTAAAGCTTGTGAAATCTTTTTGTATCCAAATCCGGCTTTAAACTTCGCCACAACAGTATCTTGGACCTGCCTGGTGTGTACCTTGGTCTTCATGATGCTCTCTGAGCTTTGAACAGAATCCTGAGACTATCACAGAGCAGGTGCATTTATACGGAGACTTGATTACACACAGGTGGATTCTATTGATCATCATCAGTCATTTGGGACAACATTGGATCATTCATAGATCCTCACTGAACTTCTGGACTGAGTTTGCCGCTCTGAAAGTAAAGGGGCCCAATAATATTACACGCCCCACTTTTCATTTTTTTTATTTGTTAAAAAAGTTTGACACATCCAATAAATTTCATTCCACTTCACGATTGTGTCCTACTTGTTGTTGATTCTTCACAAAAATTAAAATTTTTATATCTTTATGTTTGAAGCCTGAAATGTGGCAAAAGTTTGAAAAGTTCAAGGGGGCCGAATACTTTCGCAAGACATTGTAAATATGTAAACATACAAAGAATATCAGAAACCAGGCACTGGGGAGGACAAGCCAGTGCATCTCTTGTGCCAGTCCAAAGCCCTGGTAAATGGTGAGGGTTGTGTCAGGAAGGAGATCCAATGACAAAACCATAATGCAAGTTCAGCAAAGCGAAACTATACCGGATCGGTCAAGACCCGGGTTAACAACAAGCACTATTGGTGCTGTTGACAAACAGGGTGCTGGCAGAAATTGTGCTACTGTTAGTCGAAGACCACGAGGAGGGAAATGTGTCAGGAGACAATGGGAGAAGAGGAAAGTCAAGAATGCAGGACCGAGGGTTGCAACTCTAAATGTGCGGTCAATGACAGGCAAAGGTAGAGAGCTGGCTGACATGATGCTGAGAAGGAAGGTAGATGATTTGTATGTCTAAGAGACCAAGTGGAAGGGCAGGAAGGCTCGCAGCATTCATTCAACCTTAATTTATACAGGTTAGTCCCACTGAGCCTTGGGGACTCATTTACAAGAGACACCTGAATTTTAACAAAGAGTGATGACAACAGTGGACAACAACGACAACAATAGACAATCATAAAATATGCATACAAATTTAAATTTACTTTATTTTTATTTTAAACAAATGAAAACCAATGGTGATTAAAAGGTTAATTAAAAGGAAAAGTAGCAAAAAAACAGCTAGATTGTAAGGAGGTGTAGAATAATAATAATAGGAATATGTCTGCCTTGGTTTTTGCCATGAACTTATCAGATGTTTGAAGCCACTTAGGGTGCTTTCACACCAACCCTGTTTAGTCCGCTTTAATCGAACTCTAGCTCATTTTCCTTGAAAGTCCGGTTCATTTGGGGAGGTGTGAACGCGCCATCAAACTCTGTCACGGAACAAAAAGGCGAACTCTGGTCCGGGCTAAAACCTAGGTCTCGGTCCTGTAGAAGAGAACTCCAGCGCGGTTCGAGTACAGTATGAATGTAAACAGACCGGGCCCCGCTCCGCAGGGTAAACAAACACGCATTTCTCTGACTTTATATGGCGCCGTCAGCTGCCTTGTGTGAAAAACAATATTCTCCATGGTCTTCTGTCTCATCTTCTGCTCATGCTGAGTCCATTGTTGAAAAATGACAAAATATAACTCCTAAAACTGCTAAAACTTGATGCCACTTCGTTTTTGTTTTTATTTACAGAAGAAGAAGAAGACGTGTCTTCAGAGGTTTTTGTGTCATTTCTTTCAGTAGTTCTTGGTGCAGCGCCCCCACAGGCGAGCGGGGGAACAGGTTGGTTCAACAGGTTGCTTCAACAGGTTGGTTCAACAGGTTGGTTCAACAGGTTGGTTCAACAGGTTGGTTCAACAGGTTGACTCGACTGCACAGTGCAGTGTGAATGCAAACGCATCAGCTCAAATGTAAACAAAAGTTCATGAATACTGGTCCCAAACCGAACCGAGTCTACCCGACTATCTGGTTTGAAAACAACCTTAGAGAGGTCAAGGTCGAGAGCTTCAGATCTTTTTGCAAGATATTCCAGGGAAAAGGAGCAGAGTAGGAGAAGGTCCTTTTGCCAAGTTCCGTCCTCACTGAAGAAACTCTGCAGGTAATAGCACTGGAGCAGGGTTCAAACTGTTTTACCATGGTTTGGATAGAAAGAGAAATGGAGTAGGGGTGGTCTTGAAGGAGGAGTTGGCAAAGAATGTAGTAAAGGTGAAAAGAGTGTCAGATAAGGTGATGTGTCTGAAGGTAGAAGTAGAAGGTCTGATACTAAATGTTGTCAGTGGTTATGCTCCACAGGTTGTATGTGATGAGGAGGATAAAGAAACATTTGAAAAAGCATGTGACAGAGTGCCGAGGGAAGAGGTGTGGTGTTGCATGAGGAGATCTGGTGAGGCAGAAAAGTATGTTAGGCTGGTACAGGACATGTATGAGGACAGCAGAACATGTATGAGGACAGCAGGTCTTGTTAGACATGTGTGAGGACAACAGAACAGTGGTGAGATGTTCTGTAGGAGTAACAGATAGCTTCAAGTTGGAGGTGGGAGTGCATCAAGGATCAGCTCTGAGCCCCTTCTTGTTTGCTCTGGTGATGGACCGACTAACAGATGAGGTCAGGCAGGAATCCCCCGTGGACTATGATGTTTGCAGATGACATTGTGATCTGTGGTGAGAACAGGGAACAGGTGGAAGAGAACTTGGAGAGGTGGAGGTATGCACTTGAAAAAAGAGGAATGAGAGTCAACCGTAGTAAGACAGAGTCCATGTGTGTGAATGAGAGGGAGGAGGTGGAACAGTGAGGCTACAAGGAGCAGAGGTCACAAAGGTGCAGGACTTCAAGGACTTGGGGTCCACTGTCCAGGAAAATGGGGAGTGTGGTGAAGAAGAGAGTCCAGGCAGGATGGAGTGATGGAGAAAAGTTTCAGGAGTGATTTGTGACTAAAGGGTGTCAGCAAAGGTCAAAGGAAAAGTTTACAAGACAGTGGTGAGAGCAGCTATGTTGTATGGTCTGGAGACAGAGACATGGACAAAAAGACAAGAGACAGAACTGGAAGTGTCAGAAATGAAGATGTTGAGGTTCTCCTTAGGAGAGACAAGGATGGAGAAGATCAGGAATGAGATCATCAGAGGTACAGCACAGGTTGAACAACTGGGAGATAAAGTTAGAGAGGACACACTGAGATGGTTTGGAAATGTCCAGAGGAGGGACAATGTGTATATAGTAGTCCCTTGCTACTTCACGGTTTGTTTATAGCAGATTCGCTCTACCTTGGTTTTTCAAAACAAGATTAGACATGACACACAATTGGCTGATTGATGGATGAGCCGCATGATCGTCATGGAATTTTTATTTAAAATAAATTATTTTAAATTATTTAGCACCTCTTGCACCTTTGTGCAGCCCACACTGCAGGATAAACTTCCTGCTGCAGCTGATCTTCTGTTCACCGTGCATAGCGGAGAAGTGGGCATGACCAAGAGCGCTTGAAGGTGGCTGAGAGCAGATGAGGCAGGGAGCTGACATCATGACATTCTGTGCTCTTTTAGAGCATTTAGAGTTTAGAAACCTTGTTTAAAATATTGTAACAGTGTGGGAAGGGTTTAAAATGCAGTTAGAGAGGACATGGAGGTAGTTGGAGTTAGGACAGAGGATGCAGAGGACAGAGTGAGGTGGAGGAGGATGACTCGCTGTGGAGACCCCTGAAGAGGGAAAAGCTGAACAAAGAAGAAGATACAAAGAATATCAAAGTAAATTTACACCTGAATACAAATAAAATAATTAAAATAATAAAAATAAAACAAGATTATTATATTTGAGGAGTTTCAGTCAGGGTTTAGATCTCATCATAGCACAGAAACAGCACTGGTGAAAATTACTAATGATATTCTCACGGCCAAAGACAATGGACAGGTGTCTACACTGGGCCTGTTAGACCTCAGTGTACGAGTACCACTGGCTTTAGCTCTCTGCTTCAAGATAACCGCTAATTACCACCAGCTGTCGGCCATCAATTTCATGAGATCCTGCAACATACATAAAGCTGCAGTCGAGCGTTACGCTTCTCTGGAGCATTAAGCCTTTCATGGTATTTATGCCTCCGGCCAGTGTTGTTGTTTATTTGACTCATCTTGTCCTTGGTTACCATCCAATCCTGGTTCTCCCTCTGTCCTGTTCCTCGTTCCTCATACCTTGCTCTCCAGCCACTTGCCTGTCCTGTCTGCTTTACCTGTCCTGCCTAGTTCCTGATCTCTGGAGCTCTGTTTGGATTCAACTCTGTGCCGCACCATCCCATCACCATCCCAACCTGCAAGAAATACAACCGGATCAATATCAAACGGATATTGAGTTTCCAGACCTGAAGGCAGTGTTCTTGGCTTCCAGCAGGGTACGCACCTCTGCATTCAGCCAAGGTTTTCTGTTTGGGTAGCTTTTAACATATCTGATAGTGGAGACGGTGTCAGTACATGTACTAATGTAACCCAGAACTGAGGATGTGTATTGGTCTAGATCAAGCGATCCTCCATTTTCAGCAGCTTCTCTGAAAACCTGCCAGTCTGTTCAGTCAAAACAATCTCTCAGTATGGGGCCACTGTCCTGGATCCAACATTTAACTTTCTTTTGTACCGGTCTGGAGCGTCTCAGCGGAGGCATGTAAGCAAGAGCCAGGAAGATTGAGATGTGGTCTGACAGTCCTAGGTGGGGGTTGGGGTTCGGCAAAAGAAAGATTCTTCATAAAATGAAGAACATTATAGACAACTCTCAGCATCCTCTTCATCAAACTGTCATACAACAACAAAGTGTCTTCAGTCAGAGGCTTCGTCAAATCCGTTTTAGGACAGACCGCTACAAGAGATCCTTCCTGCCCACAGCCATCAGCATCTATAACAACTCATTAATGAAACCAGGATGATGAGTTACCACAACATATAATTTCCCTATGGGATTCATAAAGTATTTTTGAATTTGAATTGAATTTGAATTAACAGAAATGCTCCAGCCAAATAAGACCCAGAATGAGACCAGGGCGAGCAAGCTCCATCTGCTTCACAGGTGAAATGCCTGAACAAATTAGAAGAGATGCTGCAATGGATCATAACCCAGAAACAAGCAGTCCAGTCCAACATGTAGGAACTAGGAGATATGGTTTATGCTATTAACCAGACTTTCGCCTTCTCTTCCTGCAGTTTTCATCATTCCACTGACCCCAAGTATCTCCAGTATGACTCCTGAGTCATTCACCACCACTCAAAAGGTAATCATAAAACCTTCTGTGTTCTTCTCGGGGGATACTGACCATTGTGGAGGATTCCTCGTCCAATGTAAGCTCGCATTCAATCACCTACACCTCAAATATTGCAAAAATCACTTTTTTCACCAGCCAGCTAAAGGTATTGCTCTCCGGTGGGCTAACTAGCCATTGGCAGCACGATGGCTCAGTGGTTCGCACTGTTGCCTCACAGCAAGAAGGGTTCAATCCTCTCTTTCTCTATTCAAGACTGCTCTGATAACACATCTCTTTAGACTCGCTTATCCTTAACTTTGCTCGATGTATTTTATATTCTTTATGCATTTTATATTCTGTATGTATTTTATATTCTTTATGTAATTTATTCCTGTTGATCTTTGTTCTTACTGTAAAGTGTCCTTGGGTGTCATGAAAGGCGCTTTTTAAATAAAACGATTATTATTGTTATATTATATTACATGTGGTGGAACGAGATTAGGTACAAAGTGTCCCAGTTACGTCCATCAATAAAATGTAAAAGAAAAACAATGAAAACATCTAAGATATGAACTAAGAAAAACACGAATTAAATATACAATAAGTACAAAAAGCATAAAAACATTATGCCGAACAGCAGCACGAACATGAGTCTGTGTGAACAGATGAGCACAAATGAACACAGCAACATGAAACAGATCAGTAGCAACATGATGTGATTTTTTCAGTGATTATTCTGGTTAGAAATTCATGAGTCTAACAGCCTCAGGGTAGAAGCTGTTCTTCAGTCTATTAGTTCTACACTTAATGCTCCTCAACCTCCTTCCTGAGGGGAGTGGGGCAAAAACACTAATAATGTAAATAATACAGTATATTAGGTAGAAGAATGAACATGAGTCTATAGTGAGCAGATGGGTATGAATAAATACAGCAGCATGAGATCAGCAGCATGGATAATCAGCAGCACAGATAAGTGACATGTCACCAATTAAAGTGTCATTACAGTGATGATCCTGGTTAGAGTTTCATGAGTCGAACAGCCTCAGGGTAGAAGCTGTTCCTCAGTCTAGTGGTTCTACACTTAATGCTCCTCAACCTCCTTCTTGAGGGGAGCGGGGCAAAAAGTGTGTGTGCTGGGTGAGTGGGGTCCTTCATGATGCAGGTGGCCCTCTTCCTGCATCTGGAGGTGTAGATGTCTGTGATGGTGGGGAGACTGACTCCAACATCTTCTGTGCAGCCTTCACCACTCTCTGCAAAGCTTTTCTCTCTGCAGCTGTGCAGCCTCCATGCCACACATTGATGCTGGAGCACAGGATGCTCTCCACTGCACACCTGTAGAAGGAGGTGAGGACTAAACTTCCCAGACCAGCTTGTCTCAACCGCCCGAGGAAGTAGAGTCTCTGATTAGCTTTCTTGATCAGGCTGGTGGTGTTGTTGCTCCAGCTGGGGTTGTTGTTCAGGTGCACACCCAAGTACTTGTAGCTGGAGACCACTGCAGTTCCTCCTATATTCTGGGGGTGGGGGGTGTTAGTTGTTTTTGTTCCTTTTGAAGTCCACAATCATCTCCTTGGTCTTCTTCACATTGATGTGAAGGTTATTCTCCTTGCACCAGCTCTCCAGGTGTTCCACCTCCTGCCTGTAGCTGGACTCATCATTGTTTGTGATGCATCCCACTGTAAGAGTACCACTGCCTGCAGCTCCTCCTCCAAGATGGCCGCT
>NC_056511.1:880945-902947 GCF_014905685.2 Nematolebias whitei | reverse complement strand
GTACCAGAACTGTTGTCTTTTCACTTGTAAATAAACACCGTTTCTTTTGTATTCCACCTGAGTCTGTCTCGTTCCGGGTCTCATACAAATCTGGGTTCCCCTCGGTTACGACACCCACCACCGCTCTATCATCTGCAAACTTTACAATATGACAGCCTGAATGGGTAGGTGCACAATTATACGTGAACAGAGAAAACAGGAGAGGGCTCAGCACACATCCCTGAGGGGAGCCACTGCTGAGGGTTATGGTGGAGGAGAAGAAGTTGTGGATCCTCACTAACTGTGGTATGTTTTGTTAAGAAGTCTAGGACCATTTTGCCTATGGAGGGGCTCAGTCCTAGTATGAGTAGTTTGTCCATCAGGGTTTAGGGTATCATGGTATTGAAAGCAGACGTGAAGTCCACAAAGAGCATACAGACCTAAGAGTTCTTCTGCTCCAAGTGGGTGAGAGCAGTGTGGACCACAGAGGAGATGGCGTCCTCCGTTGATTGGTTCTCAGGTATGCGTATTGGTGAGGGTCCTCGTTGATGTTGATGGTTGTTTTCATGTGGGTCATGACCGGTTTTTCGAAGCATTTAGCGACTATCGGGGTGAGGGCCGCTGGCCGATAGTCATTCAGACCAGTCACTGTAGAGCTCTTTGGGACTGGGATGATGGTGGCGGTCTTCAGGCAGGTAGGAACTGTTGCCAGGGTGAGTGAAGAGTTACAGATATTGGCCAGCACCTCGCAGACCTGATCGGCACAGTCTATTAACACCTTCCCGGGGATATTGTCTGGGCCGGTTGCTTTGTGAGGGTTAATCCTCCTGAAGGTACTGCTTACTTTTGCTAAGGTCACGCTGAGAAGCTCTTCATCTAGTGGTGAGGTGAGTCTGGTGCTGGGTGGTCTGTTCAGGTCTTTAAAACGTGCGTAGAACATGTTGAGGGGATCAGGCAGTGATGGGTCTCTGGGGCATTGTTCACTCCTGTCTTTATAATCTGTTATACACTTAATGCCCATCTACATGCTCCAAAGTGTACTGACTGGTCTGACACTGACTGACAAGGAATTTGTTACACCATGGTGTCATATGGCTGATTACATAGAGCATATGGTGATCTGACAACCTATGCTGACCCGACAGATACAGCCATCAGTTTGTGCTACGTGTCTGACGATCTGACGATGTATGCTGAATGGACAGAACACCAGCAACTGGTATCTGAATACGCTCTTGAGTTCCGCATTCTTGTCGCTCAGACAGGCTGGAATGAAATCGCCCTACATGGTACATTTTTGAATTCTTTGTCTGACCATGTTAAAGATCAAATTACCACACAAGATGAATCTGAAAACTTTGACAAACTGATAAACTTGGCTATTTCCATTGACGATCACTTCCGGGAACACAGGAGAGAAAACAAACAGGAGAGACTACAACCCTCTCAGAGACTCTCCCCTTCCAGTTTCGCAACATCACCAGGTGAGCCACACACTCACAAACTCACGCCTGAAAACTACAATCCCCAGAGAGACTTCACTTCTGGATTTTCCTCACCACCGTTTGGTCCAGTTACACACCTTCCCGTATTACCAGAACAAATGCAGGTGGCCCACACTCGTTTATCTCCTGAGGAGAGACTACAATGCAAAGATCCAACAATTTTCAGTCAGGTCATCTGGACAGTTTTTTTTTGTGTTTTTTTTTTTTTCTGAAACATTTCACTTTCCATCTGGAAGGCTTCATCAGTCAAGGAAACACGCAACACAAAACTGATTCTTCCCCCAAACAGCTTCCTCCAAAGTGGAACAAAGCAGTTATGTTGGTGCTAAGATGGTGTCTTTGGCATGCCCCCTCCTCTGGAGCCGGCCCTCTTCCTCGTCAACAGTCATGTCAAACTGGTTCAAAACCAAAACTGTCCATGCTCAATAATCCAGGTATACAATCCAACAATTTTCAGTCAGGTCATCTGGACAGTTTTTTTTTCTGAAACCTTTCACCTTCCATCCGGAAACTATTTCTTCATATTCAAGTCTCCTACAACCCAGCTAATTCTGGGTTACCTATGGCTTAACAAACACAACCCTAACATAAATTGGGAAATCAGGCGAGTGGAGGGATGGAGCGACAAATGCTTAAAGCACTGTTTCTGTTCTGCCATTTCCAGCCACTCCAAATGTGACCCTCCTTTTCATTCAACCTTTATTTAGACAGGTACCATACCATATCACTTTATTTATAAAGCACTTAAAACAGCTACAAGGCCAACCAAAGTGCTGTACAGACAGAACAACAGGTAACACACAAAGCAAAGTACAAAATGAGGTAAATCAGAATATAGACATAAAAACGATGCAGATAATGATGACAAACCAGTGTGGAGCATACAGGATCAAAACACAGATCATCTGGTGTTGAAAGCTACTGAATAGTAGTGAGTTTTTAAACAGGACTTGAAAACCGAGAGGGAGGGGGCCTGTCTGACAAACAGAGGTAACTCGTTCCAGAGTCTTGGTCCTGCTACAGAGAAGGCCCTGTCACCTCTGCGCTTAAGACGAGTTCCTGGAACTGTGAGGAGCAACTGGTCCGCTGACCTCAGGGAACGTGGTGGGACATACGGTTGTAGCAGATCAGAGAGATGGGGGGGGGGGGGGGGACACTGTTCAGTGATTTGTAGACATACATGAGTATTTTGAACTGGATTCGAAAGTGAACCGGTAACCAGTGCAGGGAGGCCAAAACTGGTGTAATGTGCTCTCTTTTGCCTGAACTGGTTAAAAATTGGGTTGCTGCATTCTGAACCAGTTGTAGTCGTGCAATGGAGGTCTGACTGATACCAAACAGGAGTGAATTGCAGTAATCAAGCCTAGACGTAATGAATGCATGTATTACTGTCTCCAGGTTCTTTTTGGACAATATGGGCTTCAGTTTAGACAGCCGCCTCAGTTGGAAGAAGCATTTAACAATCGCTTCAGGGAAGGGTCCATTATCACGCCCAGATTAGTGACTCTTTGTTTTTCTGACAGGGTTAAAGTGGAAAGGTCGATACAGTGGTTTGTGATCGTGTCGTTGGGAGGGAACAACATGACTTCAGATATATTTTCATTGAAACTCAAGAAATTTCAAGCCATCCAGTCCCTGATGTCAGCCAGGCAGTTGAGCAGCGGTTGAATAGAGCATGTACCATTGTGTCTTAGGGGGAAGTAAATTTGAAAGTCATCGGCATAGAAGTGGAAGGGCATGTTGTGTTTCCGGAAAATAGCACCAAGCGGCAGCAGGTATGAAGAGAATAGGAGGGGACCCAGGATGGACCCCTGCGGAACCCCTCATTTTAGCTCTGCCTCTGTGGAACTAAAATCCTTGATGGAGACACAAAAGGATCTGTCAGCGAGGTAAGATCTGAACCAATTGAGGGCTGATCCTTTGACGCCCACCCACTGCTCCAACCTAGCAATGAGGATCTCATGGTCGATGGTGTCAAAGGCGGCTGTGAGGTCCAACAGGACAAGCAGCACAGAATCACCGGTATCTGTGAATCTGAAGATTCAGTGCTGTGGAGAGGTTTAAAGCCAGATTGGAAAAGCTCTAAGATGGCGTGATCCTCCAGGAAGCACTTCAATTGGGACTCCACCATTTTCTCCAATACTTTAGAAACAAATGGGAGTTTGGAGACAGGCCGGTAGTTGGAAATGACTGAGGGGTCAAGGTTTGGTTTTTTCAGGAGAGGCTGGACGGCAGCATGTTTAAAAGATTTTGGCACCACGCCAGTGGATAAACTACTGTTTACTATATATCAAGAAAGGACGGACCTAGAGTTGGAAAAACCTCCTTTAGTAGTCGAGGGGGGACCACATCAAAGGGGGAGCCAGAAGGTTTCAAGCTGCACATGACCTGCTCTAGAGAAGATAGAGTGATGGGTTTAAAATGGTCAAAAGGAGCTACAGATTGAGGTGGGATGGATGGGTCATGAGTTGGAGGAGAAATGAGAGCCCGGGTGGTCACAATTTTTTCTAAAAAGAAATGTAAGAAGTTGTCACACAGCTCAGTCGAGGCTTCCAGAGGTGATGGCTCAGTGAGGTGGAGAACAGAGTTTAGGGTGGAGAAGAGGACACGTGGGTTGTGAGAGTTTGAGGTAATTATATCAGAGAAGTATTTGGATTTAGCAGCTTTTACTGCTTTCTGATAATGGCGCCAACTCTCTTTAAGTATTTGAAAAGAGACCTGCAGCCTGTCTTTCCTCCACTTTCGCTCCGCTCTCCTACATTTCTGCCTAACGGCCTTGGTGACGTCACTCAGCCAAGGTTCTGCTCTGAGTTTTGATTTTCTAGTTTTAGCAGGTGCAACATGATCCAGAGTCTTTAAGCAGACAGAGTTGAACTGGGATGTCAGCTCCTCAGTGGTGGAGAGAAACACTGGGGCCTGAATTATCATTTCAGAGTTATAAACATCTGTGAAACGTGCGGCAGTGAAGTGGTTTATGGTCCGGGTCCTACATGCAGGAATGCACGGCTTAGGAGTTAGATGGGGGAGGGTGAACTCAAACTGGACTGGCATGTGGTCTGAAAAAACATTATCACCAATAACAAGATTATTAACAGTCATATCATGAGTTAAAACAAGGTCCAGTGAATGTCCACACTCTTGGGTGGGACTGTTTACATGCTGCTTTAAATTAAATGAGTCCAATAAATCTAAAAAGTCCTTAACCAAGGGCTTCTTAGGACAGCACACGTTCAAATTAAAGTCTCCAATAATGAAAACATGCTCATATTTTGGTGTGATTTCAGCCAAGAAGTCAGAAAACTAATTTATGAAATCCTTGGACCGAGGTGGGCGGTAGACGACTGCAAATAAAGTCTGAGGTGACTGTCTGAGATCAAAGATGCTCAGCTCAAAGCTGGCGTGGGAAATTGGGATGGGCAGTTGTTTACAGTCAAAAGTTGATTTGAATATTGTTAATAATCCACCACCGCACCGGCCTGATGGCTGCGCGACGTTAAAATACAAACAGTTTGGTGGCAGTAATTCCATCAAGGCGCTGGACTCACCCTGAGACATTCAAGTCTCTGTGATACACAGAAAGTCCAAATCATGCTCTTGAAAGTAATCCCTGAGGATAAAAGTTTTCTTGGTAACAGATCTTGCGTTGACCAAACACATCCGGATATTGTCCGAAGTGGAGCTAGCAGCGGTGGAGTTAGCACGCGCTAATGGCCGCAGGTTTTCAATAACAGCCCCTCCAGGTCGGTCCGAGCTGCGCACTGGCTGACAACTCCCATTGGTTACCTGGTCCGGGCACACAGGAAGCTGGCGATGGAGACCATGACCTCCAGCTGGAGAGGAAGATGCAGCGCGCAGAGCTTTAAGCTTCACCATCTGACCAGCACGTTTTCCCTGGCGTCTGAAGCGATATCTCCAGGCAGGGAGGTGAGGAGCGCAGCGAAGGTAAGCTGGCACCAGAGGTACGCTCATATTGTTCCAAATAAGCGACTTCAGTGACAGAAAAACGAAGATCCAAAAGTTTTTGTCTGTCATACACCAGCAGAGAGTTGATGTCACAGATGAGAAATGCCAAAAACAAAAATAATCCAAACACCATCAGCAGAGGTGGATTGCAAGCCATGTACACGGGCGCCATCTTACCGGAAGAGGTAAATCCCATTGAGCCTCGAGGACTCATTTACAAGAGAGACCTGATTTCAACAAAGAATGATGACAACAATGGACAACAGCTACAACAATAAACAGTTATAAAAAGTCATACTGGAGTTTTTATTTTTTAAATTTTTTTACAACTAGGATAGCTAAAAGAAAAAGGTAACAAAAAAAACAGCTAGATTCTAAGGCGAATGTAGAAAACTAAAAACAGGAACATGTCTGCATTGGTCCTTGCCAGGAGTCCAACAGATTCTTAAAGCCACTTAGAGAGGTCAAGGTCTCCTAAAGAAGAGGTTGATGTCACTAATATTCCCTCTGTTTACCATGATATTGTCCCTGTTTTTAGTAAACAGAGAGCGTTATCGCTACCTCCCCACCACCCATACGACTGCTCTATTGATTTCCTCCCGGGTTCTTCCCTATTTGCTACTCATGATAAAGCTGAACACACAAGGCAAGTCAAAATTGTGCTACAGAGACTTTTTGAGAACCAACTATTTGTGGATGGTGCAAAATGTGAGTTTCATGTACCATCTGTCTCCTTCATGGTCTTTATCTTCAAGGGAGGATGTTACAGTACAGACCCTGATAAAAACCAAGGCAGTGGTGGAGTGGCCTGTTCCCAAGACCAGAATGCAACTATAAGCTTTCTTGGTTTCACCAACTTTCACAGACACTTCATAAAGGACTCAAGCCACATTGCTTCACCCCATCTCAACTCACATCTAACACAATAACCTTTAAATGGACCCCCAAAGCAGACTCCGCCTTTGGTAAACTAAAACATCTTCTATTCAACTCCCATTCTTTGCCACCCTGACCTGAAATGCCCGTTCATTCTGGAAGTTGATACCTCAGATAGTGAAGTAGGGGCTGTGCTGTCCCAGAGGTCTCCCAGTGACAGTAAAATCCACCCGTGTGCCTTCTTTACACAATGCTTGTCTCAGGCTGAGAAAAACTATGATGTGGGCAACCGGGAACTATTAACAGTGAAACTAGCCTTAGAAGAGTGGCGTCAATGGTTGGAAGGCACAGGAACCCCTTTCTTGATTTGGACCTGTCATAAAAACCTTTTCTACCTCAGGGACACTAAGCATTTAAACCCCAAACAAGCACGTTGGTCATTATTTTTCAACTGTTTCAACTACATTCTCACTTTCAGACCCGATTCCAAGAATGCTAAACCAGATGCTCTTTCTCATCAGTTCTCTAACTCTAACCCTGATGTTCCAGACCTGGAGGAAAGCATCATTCCTCCAGTCTGCATCATTGGGGCACTCACCTGGTCCATCACAAAAAAGAGGTTTGTGAAGCACAAAAAAGGCGAACCTGACTCAGGCACTGGACACCCCCAGAACCTCTTAATTCCATCTTCCACAAGACCCAAGGTACTGGACTGGCTTCACATCAATTTTCATGTCACCCTAGCACCTCCCATATGTTTTCCCTATCAAAGACACATTTCTGTTGGCCCATCATCAACCCAGATGTGAAGGCTTTCATCACAGTCTTTTTCACCTGTGCCAGGAACAAAATGGGCAACCAACCACCTGCTAGCTCCTGCAACCCCTGCCTACACCCAGCTGTATCTGGCCCCACTTCTCAGTGGATTTCGTTATAGGTCTACCCCCTCAGAAGGTAACACCTCCATCTTAACTGTCATCAAGAAATTTTTGAAAGCAGCTCATTTTATTCCCCTGCCCAAACTTCCTTTGGCCTTTGAGACTGCACAACTACTTATCCAGAATGTCTTCAGAATCTACGGCATCCCCACCAATGTGGTCACGGACCGTGTCCCTCAATTTATCTCTCAAGTATGGCACTGTTTTTGCAAGACCCTGGGGGCTTCCACCAGCCTCACCTCAGGCTACCACCTCAAGTCCAATGGCCAGGATGAGCATTGTAGTGAACTCGGCCTCCGACCAAAACCTGCCTCTGAGGACCTTCATGGGACAGGAACTATTTCATTGGTTTGAATACAGAAATACAAATGAGCTCATCCAGAGACTGTCTAATTGTATCCTGAAGTAATCAATTGAAAGAACACTCTTCTTTTATATTATCATTACTATTTTACAATATCTTGATAAATCAAAAGTGTGTTTAGTTCATACCTTTTCTAAATGTTGAAGTGAACCACTCATTTTAAATCAACTGTGAAACAGTATTAATGATTTTTTAATCCTCATTTAAATTATAAATCAAGTTAAATATCTATTTACAAAGTAATTATGCATTTTGATCTTCTCTCTGAAATGAGAAGTAGTGATGTCGGTCGAAAGTCAGAAAGAAGTTATTAGAACGAAGTGGATTGTTTTTAAACCTAGCAGATGGTAAATAAGAAGCTACTGGCATCTGCTTCCTCCCACTTCGCCATAACATGTCTTCTGTCTGTACGGGACGTTTCTAAAACATTCCTGCTGTTTTCTTGACTTGTAATGACCCTCTGACATCACTAGAACCACCCCCTGTTGGTTGTTTCAACCAATCAGGAAGTCCTGAAGTGACCGGAAGTGAGAACTCTTTAAGAGTCCACACTTCCTGGAACTTCTCAGTCAGTCTTCAGTCTTCTGAGTCGAGTTGGGACTATGGAGTCTTCTACATTTGTGTGGAACCTCTGACGTAGTCACAGCGCCTCACTGTGAACCCTCCCGGGCATAATGCCCTACAACCTCGAAGGAAGCTGGTTCTGTTTAACGGAGTAACCGGCACGACTCCTGTTCCTGCCCAGCCACTGCCCGGAGACGCTGTAAAAGGATCGTACTAATGGACTCCTGTTCCAGCGGAGGTATCCCCGTCTAAGGTAACGAAGTCTCTGTACGTCCTGAAGTGTACTGGAGAGTTGAGCTGGTGTTGAAGGGAGCGTGCCATTCTGCGGTCCGAACAGACACACCCTTTCCTTCATCCATCTAAATCCTCCTCTTTAAACCTCTAAATCTCTCCTCTTGTAAACTCTCCTATATTGCCAGTAGCCTAGATGCCTTCTTCAATGTCCTGTTGTCTTATTAAGTAAAACGTGCCAAGTTTTATTAATCAAAACCAGATCAGCTAATCAAGTGTACAATGTTTTGATGTTAAATTTTGATTCTGTTCAATAAATGGCTGCATTTATTCTGATGGGTCAAAGGAAATTAACGTCTCATGTCACTGATTAAACAATCTACGCACAGTTACCTCGGTCACATGGCGGTAATTTAGCTCGAAAAAGAGAGAACCCGTTATTTAAATATATTGTAGTCAAGGGCAGCTAACCTAGCCCTTAGCACGCTACAGCATTGCAACCAAGAGCTTGAGACTACCCTCTGGTGTGTGGTCGGAAAGAACCCACCAGTCTGGAGCCAACACCTGGTCTGGGTGGAATATGCCCACAACGCACACAAGTCCTCAGCCACAGGTATGTCTCCCTTCGAAGCCTCTCTTGGTTACATACCTGCCCTGTTCCCCAGTCAGGAGACCAACATTATTATAAAGTTTATTCATTTATTTTAAAAACAAAACAAAACAATTCCATATACAATAAGAAATACAATCACAAATAAAATGAAAGGCAGCAGAAAGAAGAAAAAATATTATATCTGCCCCTTTTTAAAATTTTTTTTTCAAACAATAATAATCTACATCACGGACATCACCATGCCCTCTGTCCAGCATCACTTCCGCTGATGTCGACACATCTGGTGCCAAGCCAAAGCAGTCCGGCTATGCACGTCAGCACAAAATAAGAGGTTTGTTGACCTCCACCGCTCATCGGTACCTTCATACCAGGTGGGCCAACGAGTGTGGTTCTCTACCAGGGGCATACACTTGAAGGACACTTCCAGGAAAATGACACCTTGTTTTATTGGACCCTTTCCTATCACCAAGATCATCAGCCCCAATGCAGAGCTGAAGTCCATGAGGATTCACCCCACCTTCCATGTTTCCCAGGTCAAGCCTGTCTCTGAGAGCCCCTTGTGCCCCTTAACTAACCTCCCTCCACCCGCGTGCTTATCGACAACCACCCATCTTTCACCGTGAGGATCATCCTGGATCTGTCACGCAGAGGAAGAGGATACCAGTACCTTTTTTTTTCATTCATTCATTCAACCTTTATTTAAACAGATAAATCACATTGAGCCTCGAAGACTCATTTACAAGTGAGACCTGTTTGGACAGACAAAAAACAGTGGTTAACTGGACACATGTAGGAAATTGGAGGCGAAAAAAATTCCTATCAGACTTTTTTCTTGGCTGAGAAAAACCCCTAATATTGAAAAAACACTTTGCACAAACAAGCACATGCTTACGTAGACATTCTGCAGAGCAGAGCATAAGAAGGAAGGGACGACACCGGTCAACAACGCCTACAGATGCTCTTGAGGTCACTGTAATCAGTCAATGTCCTCCGGTGAGATCCATAAACATTCTCGAGGTATGTCGAGAAATGGCCAAGAATAACCTCTATGAGAATCCAAGAGTCCTGAAATGATGACAAAGTTTTTTCAGCGGGGTTTCATCTGGTTATCAGTTGGAAATTCCTCAGGGAGGGGGTGGTGAGCATCAGATCACATTTTCTCCAGGCAACTTTAGATAAGATGTCCTTCAAGGACAACCAAGGCAACCAAATTTAGATAAACACACAGTTGTTTTGGGGACGGACTTGCGACCCGTCCAGGGTGTACCCCGCCCCTCGCACAGTGATTGCTGGACATGGGCACCAGCGACCCCCGTGACCCAAAATGGAATAAACGGGTAAAGATAATGGATGGATGGATGGATGTTTTGGGGACAGGCAGAACTTAATGACATCAACTTTGAGTCTGTGTTGGTCCACTCGGTTCCAAAATGTCCAAATTAACATGGCCAACACCGATGGAAACGTGTCTGAGTAAAAATCCCCAAGATCTGATCCATTCAGCCCAAAGCATTTGAGTCCAGGTACTCCAGACATGAACCAAGCCATCATAAAGGCAAGCAGCGTGATCGGGTCCAAATTTGCTGCTGACGACTTCCTTGATTGTAGATAAAATCAGCACCAGCTGAATCCAAAAAGCAGGAACCAATTATCAAAAATCCAATTAAATATGCGCCCTTAAAATCCACAGATGGCAGCAGAGATAGACACATCATCAAGTTTTCCAGTCGATGAGATATCCAGCTGCGTACGTGCCAACAGGGTAAATCGGCTCGCCCAAAGCCTGTCTTCTCTTCGAAGTAATGTTGTAAATTGAGATGAGGGACCAACTGGTCAAAACAAGTCCATAATTATGGTTCGGAAGAAATGCAAGAGAATCTCACAGCAATTTCACAGACAGACAGAGCAGCAAAGCAAAGCGGAGAGGGAGGGGGAGAAGCATCCGATCTCGTGGGGAGTGAGTATTGAAGTGACCAGTACCTATACCAGTACCTAGTCGACTGGGAGAGCTATGGACCTGAAGAGAGATCCTGGCTCCCTTGCTCCTTCATTTTGGACCCAAGCTTCATCACCACCTTCAAGGCCCACCCCGAGAAATGCCTCAGGTCACATGGGTGCAATTCTTGTGTGTGTGTGTGTGTGGGGGGGGGGGGGGGGGTACTGTAAGAGTACCACTGGCTTTAGATTCCTGCTTCAAGATGGCTGCTAATTACCACCAGCTGTCGGCCATTTACCTGATGAGCTCCTGCACTACATAAGGCTGCAGTCGAGTGTTACTCTTTGCTGGAGCATTAAGCCTTTCATGGTATTTATTCCTCCGGCCAGTGTTGTTGAGTATTTTAAGATACTTACCTTATCCTTGTGTCTACAGCTATCCCGCCTTCTTGGGTCCTGTCCAGTCCTGGTTCTCCCTTGGTCCTGTTCCTCATACCTTGCCTTCTTGACACGTGCCTGTCCTGCCTCCATTGCCTACCCTGCCTGGTTCCTTATCTCTGGAGCTCTGTTTCGATTCAACTCTGTGCCACACCACCACATCCCTATCTGTAAGAGAAATTCAACCGGATCAATATCAAACATTCACCTCCTTCATCCAGACCCACCTGACCCTCTCCTTTCTTCCTCAGGAGATCTAGCAGATCATCTGTACATATTACTGCACTGTAAATAATAAACACTGATCCTTTTCTATTCTGAGTCTTGTCTCGTACCAATCTGGGTTACTCAAGTCATAACATTCAGTGCTTCATTTATTATTAATGTTTATTTAACCAGGCAAATCCCATTGAGGAGGGAGGCCTGGGCCTGAAGGCAGCCTAACATGCATGTTTTTGGGCTGTGGGAGGAAACTGAATACCCGGAGAAACCCCACGCAGCACGAGAAGAACATGCAAACTCCACACAGAAAGACTCCAGGTCCAACCAGGAATTGAACTCAGGACCTTCTTGTTGTGAGGCAACAGTGCTAACCACTGAGCCGTTGTGCTGCCAATGTGGTCAGTTTGTCCTCCAGTAGTCTAAGCCTATATCAGCAGAACCAAGGGATAGCTCAGGAAACCCAAGCCAGCCCTATTAATGGGATTTATCAAAAAAAATTAAGTCTTCAGAATCAGAATCAGTTTATTATTGCCATGTCAATGAATGAGGTTCACAAACTAGGAATTTGCTTCGACATAAAGGTGCAAATAGTAATAAAGTAAAATAAAGTAAAAATGAAAACATTACATAAAACATGTGTACACCCATAAATAAAGTAAAAATGAAAACGTAACATAAAACATGTGTACACCCATAAATCAAGTAAAAATGAAAACATAACATAAAACATGTGTACACCCATAAATAAAGTAAAAATGAAAATGTAACATAAAACATGTGTACACCCATAAATAAAGTAAAAATGAAAACATAACGTAAAACATGTGTACACCCATACAATAGAAAACAACAAAAAAGCTTAGAAAACAGTACAGATGGAGTATTCAGTTATAATACAGATGTAATGTGACCAAAGCAGAAATTATGAGGTAGCATTATGAGTGTTCAGGAGTCCAACAGTAGAGGGGAAGAAACTGTTCTTATGGCGGGAGGTTCTGGTCCGAATGGACCGAAGCCTCCTGCCTGAGGGGAGTGGTTCGAACAGACCATGTGCAGGGTGAGCAGGGTCAGCTGTGATCCGACCTGCTCGCCTCACAGTCCTGGAGACGTACAGGTCGTGGAGGGATGGAAGGCTGCAGCCGATCACCTTCTCAGCTGAGCGCACAACGTGCTGCAGTCTGAGTCTGTCCCTGGCAGTGGCCCCGGCGTACCACACCGTGATGGAGGAGCTGAGGATGGACTCGATGATGGCCGTGTAGAACTGCACCATCAGCTTGGCCGGCAGCTTGGCCTTCTTCAGCTGTTGTAGGAAGTACAGTCTCTGATGGGCCTTCATGATGAGGGAGCTGATGGTCAGCTCCCACTTGAGGTCTTGGGTGATGGTGGTGCCGAGGAACCGATAAGAGTTCACAGTGGTGATGGAGGTATCATTACAGGTGAGGGGGGGCAGAGGGGCTGTGGCTTTCCTGAAATCCACAATCATCTCCACTGTCTTCCGGGCATTGAGTTCCAGGTTGTTGCTGCTGCACCAGGTCACCAGCCAGTCCACCTCCCTCCTGTATGCAGATTTATCACCGTCCAAGATGAGCCCGATGAGGGTGGTGTCATCTGCAAACTTAATAAGTTTCACAGAGTCATGGCTGGAGGTGAAGCAGTTGGTGTACAAGGAGAAAAGCAGGGGGAAAGCACACAGCCCTGTGGAGAGCCTGTGCTTACAGTCTGAGTGTCCGAGACAGCTCTCCCCAGCCGCACAGACTGACTCCGGTCTGTCAGGAAGTCTGTCATCCACCTGCAGGTGGAGTCAGGTACATGGAGCAGGGAGAGCTTGTCTTGGAGCAGAGCAGGGAGGATGGTGTTAAATGCAGAGCTGAAGTCCATGAACAGGATCCTGACGTAGGTTCCTGGGGAGTCCAGGTGCTACAGGATGAAGTGAAGAGCCAGGTTTATTGCATCATCTACAGACCTGTTGGCCCTGTAGGCAAACTGCAGGGGGTCCAGGAGGGGGTTGGTGATGGACTTGAGGTGAGATGAAACCAAGCGTTCAAAGGTTTTCATGACTACAGACGTGAGAGCTACAGGTCTGTAGTCATTTAGTCCAGCGACACGTGGCTTCTTGGGGACAGGGACGATGATGGAGGACTTGAAACAGGCTGGGATGTGGCATGACTCCAGAGAAGAGTTGAAGATCCCTGTGAAAACTGAAGCCAACTCTCCAGCACAATGTCTCAGCATGGAGGGTGACACAAGATCTGGGCCTGCAGCCTTATGTGTGTTCAGCCTTTTAAAAAGCCTCCTTACTCCTTTAAAAAAAAAAAAAAAAAAAAGCATCCTTACTTCATCCTCTTGTACAGAGATAGTAGGGGGTTGTCGAGGGCAGTCCCAAGTGGTTAAACCAGTTGAGCTGGGGTTGGTGTGGAGGATGGAGGAAAGTGAGTCCATGACTTCAAAGCGTGAATAGAAGTCGTTCAGCTCGTTTGCCAGTTTGAGATTGTCTGTAGAATGAGGTGCTCTGGGCTTGTAATTAGTTATCTCTTTCAGCCCCCTCCAGACAGAGGCAGAGTCGTTTGCAGAGAACTGTTGTTCCAGCCGTGTGTTGTACATGGATTTAGCCTTCGACACCTCCCTGCTAAATCCATACTTCGCACGTCTGTAGTTGTCTCTGTCCCCCTCTCTGAAAGCAGCCTCCTTCTGCTGACGAGGCTGTCTTAGTTTGGATGTGAACCAGGGTTTATCATTATTGAAAAGGTCTCTGGAGCGTGATGGGATGATGCTGTCCTCACAGAAATGTATATATGACGTCACAGTGTTTGTGTATTTGTCTAGACTGTCTGTAGAAGCCCTGAACAGGTCCCAGTCTGTGGTGTCCTAACACATGCGTAGCTCCTCCACAGCTTCACTGGTCCACTTTTTAGATGTCCTCACCACAGGTTTTGAGAGCTTCAGTCTCTGTCTGTATGCAGGTATGAGGTGAATCATCTCATGATCTGAGAGACCCAGGGCAGCACGAGGCACAGCACGATAAGCACCGCTCACTGTGGTGTAACAGTGATCCAGCGTGTTTCCTTCTCTGGTCGGGCATTTAATAAACTGTTTATATTTAGGTAGTTCATGCCTGAGGTTTGCTTTGTTAAAATCTCCAAGGATAATAACAAGGGAGTCCAGAAAAGTCCGCTCTACACTCGTGATCTGGTCCGCGCGCATGCTCATCCTCGTGCACGTCTGTGCACGGTGGATGTAAACAGCGGCCAGAATAAATTAAGTAAACTCACGTGGAGAGTAGAACGGTTTGCAGTTTATGAAGAGATATTCCAGAGAAGGGGAGCAGTGCTGGGAGATCACTGTCACGTCAGAGCACCAGGTGTTGTTGATAAAAAAAGAGAAACTCCTCCGCCTTTTTTCTTTCCTCCGGAAAGTTCCCGCTGTCTGTCAGCGCGGAGGAGCTGGAAACCCTCGAGATGGAGCGTGGAGTCCGGGGTCTGCTCTTTGAGCCATGTCTCCGTGAAGCACAGCACACAGGAGGAAGAAAAATCGCTGTTCCTTCTCATAAGCAGCGCCATCTCATCCATTTTGTTGTAGAGGGAACGGACGTTGGAGAGGAATATTCCAGGTAAAGGCTTGCATGTACCATGCCTCCGGAGACGCACGAGCGCTCCAGCTCTTCTGCCCTCCTGCGAAGTCTCGCTCTTTTGGCCAAAAAGTGCACAAGTTCTGCAGCAGGCACTAAAAAAACTGGAGTAATGTCCTCATGGTTTGATATTCTGATGTTTAGTAGCTCCTCGCGAGTGTAGGAGCACGCAGACACATGATTAACGCAAAAAACTGAAAAAACAGAGCGCACCAGAATGCCAGGGCGACCGTACATGGCGCCATCTTGGATCTAAACTGGACAATGTGTCAGCCTCACAGACAGAAACCGGAAGTTTGTTCCACAAGAGAGGAGCCTGATAACTGAAAGGTCTTCCTCTCATTCTGTTTTTGGAAACTCTAGGAACCACAAGTAAGTCTGCAGTCTCAGAGCGAAGTGCTCTGTTAGGAAAATATGGAACAATAAGATCTGTAATATAAGATGGAGCCAGGTTGTTGAGGGCTTTGTAGGTTAGAAGTAAGATTTTTGAATTCTATTCTGGATTTGACAGGGAGCCAATGGAGAGAAGCTAAAACTGGAGAGATATGATCTCTCCTACTAACTCCAGTTAAGACTCTGGTAGCAGCATTTTGGATCAACTGAAGACGTTTTAAGGAAGTATTTGGACATCCAGATAATAAACCCTTGCAATAGTCCAGTCTAGACATGACAAATGCTTGGACCAGTTTTTCTGCATCATTTTTAGATGGATGAAGCTTTTTCCTTACTTTACACATTTCCCAGGAGAAATTAATGTCGGCCTGTTTCAAGGCCAACCGGGGAGTCGGATTCAGATAAACCACAATTGTTGACTTATTCAGGCAGATTATTATTTTTCCTTGTCAGCCTTTGAGTCTGTGCTGATACTTCTAAGGTCCAAAATGGCCAGATTAGGGTGCATTCTACTGGTCCGGGCTTACGAGCCTCTTCAATGTCGTTTTCATGCTGACGAGTTCCAAAGCCGCAGGTGGCCTGCGATTCAAATCACTTCCAGCTTACAGTTTAGCTCGTAAATCAGCTGATTTTGAGTCCTCAAAGCACGAAACAAACTTTCACATAGACAGCAGCCTGACGAGGTCCAAATTAGCTGGGGCCGTATTCTTTGTATGCTTTTAAACCAGGATCCAGACTATTCCAAAAACAGGAAACCTGTTATCATAAATACAATTATATGCAATTCCAGTGTCCTCGTTCGATAGCAGAGGTAGACACATCACCCCAGAGATATATCCAGCTGCATGCGTGTTGTCCGAGCAGACGAGGGTTCTCCAGGACCCTGTCGTTTTGTTGAAAAGATTTTGTCATTTGCATCCAAAGTCCAGTTGGTCAGATCCAAAACAGTAGTTTTCATTTAGGACAATGTGTAAAAATAGGAGCTGCTCCGATACACAGACAGGGAGCAGAAAAGCAGGAGAAGAACAGGAAGCGGGGAGAAATGCGTGTGCCTCGTTACAGAGCCAGTGAGAAAAAAACTGTCTAACTGGCTTTAGTCCCATGTCCAAGTCCAACTTCAGAAGTCCCATCCATCCATCCATCCATCCATCCATTTTCTTCCGCTTATCCGGGGGGAGGCCCAGACTTCCCTCTCCCCAGCCACTTGGGCCAGCTCTTCTGGGGGAATCCCAAGGCGTTCCCAGGCCAGCAGAGAAACATAGTCCCTCCAGCGTGTCCTGGGTCTTCCTCTGGGCTTCCTCCCGGTGGGATATGTCCAGAACACCTCACCAGGGAGGCGTCAAGGAGGCATCCTAAACAGATGCCCAAGCCATCTCAACTGGCTCCTCTCGACGTGGAGAAACAGCGGCTCAACTCTGAGTCCCTCCCGGATGATCAAGCTTCTCACCCTATCTCTAAGGGAGAGCCCAGACACCCTGTGGAGAAAACTCATTTCAGCCGCTTGTATCCGAGATCTCATTCTTTCGGTCACAACCCAAAGCTTGTGACCATAGATGAGGGTAGGACCTCCTCCCTGACCCTGAGAGGGCACTCTACCCTTTTCTGGCTCAAGACCATGGCCTCGGATTTGGAGGAACTGATCTTCATCCTGGCCGCGTCACATTCGGCTGCGAACCGCTCCAGCGAAAGCTGTAGATCACGACCTGATGAAGCCAATAAGACCACATCATCTGCAAAGAGCAGAGACACAATCCTAAGACCACCAAAACAGATCCCATCAACACCTTGGCTGCACCTAGAAATTCTGTCAATAAAAGTTATGAACAGAATCGGTGACAAAGGGCAACCTTGGCGGAGTCCAACTCTCACCGGGAACAAGCCCGACTTACTGCCGACCCTGCGACAAGCACCGACAATCTTGTGGCCGCAGCTCCGCTAAGCCGCCTCAATAATAGAGGCACAAAACATGGGCCACTCAGATTCAATGTCCCCCACCTCCCCCGGAACATGTTCGAAGTTCTCCTGGAGGTGGGAGTTAAAACTCCGTCTCACAGGAGACTCTGCCAGATGTTCCCAGCAAACCCTCACAATATGTTGGGTCTGCTAGGTCTGACCAGCATCCTCCCCCACCATCGGAGCCAACTCACCACCAGGTAGAGATCAGTGGACAGCTCCACCCCTCTCTTCACCTGAGTGTCCAAGACATGTGGCCGCAGATCAGACGAGACAATGACAAAGTCCATCATCGAACTGCGGCCTAGGGTGTCCTGGTGCCAAGAGCACATATGGACACCCTTATGCTTGAACAAGGTGTTCGTTATTGACAATCCATGACGAGCACAACAGAACAAGTCCAACAACAGAACACGACTCGGGTTCAGATCAGGGGGGCCGTTCCTCCCAACCACACCCCTCCAGGTCTCACTCTCATTGCCCACATGAGCATTGAAGTCCCCCAGCAGAACAAGGGAGTACCCAGGAGGTGCACGTTCTAGTACGCCCTCCAAGGACTCCAAAAAGGGTGGATAATCTGAACTGCCATTTGGTGCATAAGCACAAACGACAGTCAGAATCTGTCCCCCCACACGTAGGCAGAGGGAGGCCACCCTCTCATTCACCGGGGTGAACCCCAACACACAGGCACCAAGTTGGGGGCAATAAGTATGCCCACTCCTGCTCGGCGCCTCTTACCAGGGGCAACTCCAGAGTGGAAGAGTGTCCAGCCCCTCTCAAAGAAACTGGTTCCAGAGCCAGAGCCATGCGTAGAGGTGAGTCCGACTATTTCTAGCCAGAACCTCTCAGCCTCACACACCAGCTCAGGCTCCTTCCCCACCAGTGAGGCGACATTCCACAACCCAATAGCCAGCTTCTGTAGCCGAGGATCAGACTGCCAGGGTTCCCGCCCTCGGCCACCACCCATCCCACATTGCACCCGACCCCTTTGGCCCCTTCCACAGGTGGTGAGCCCATGGGAAGGGGGACCCACGTCTCCTCTTCGGGCTGTGCCCGGTCGAGCTCCATGGGTAAAAGCCCAGCCACCAGACGCTTGCCCGCATGCCCCACCTCCAGGCCTGGCTCCAGAGTGGGGCCCCGGTGACCCATGTCCGGGCAATGGAACATTAAGTCCATTTGTTTTTCTCATCATCGGGGTCTTTGGGCTGCACTTTGTCTGGTCTCTCACCTAGGACCTGTCTGCCATGGGTGACCCTACTAGGGGCGTAAAGCCCCTGACAGCATAGCTCCTAACTTCAGAAGTTATTCAGGATATTTCCTGATGTGCCACTTCATGCAGGAAATATTTTTAAAAGCTCAAATCATAATTTTCTGTTCTAACTGAAATGTTCCCAGTTTTCAACACTAAAGTGATTCTGGTTTCTTCACACATTTGTTTTCCCTTATAGTATCATGTTTAATAAGACCATAATGCCAACACCCCAAAAACATGCAGAGAAGGAAGGCAGTGGTTAATCCACTCAAGAACCCCCACCCCCACCCCTACCACCAAAAACACCACCCTGCTCCTAATGACCACAACTAAATCTTCTGTGTACCAAGCTTTTGCTTGATGTGCATTTTTAATTTCCCAAAGACATTTGCAATTATTTGAATGGATGGAAGGATGGATGGATGATGAAAGGATGGATGAATTATGGACAGATGGATGGATGGACAGATGATGGATGGATGATGAATGGATGGATGGATTATGGATGGATGGATGGGTGATGAATGGATGGATTATGGATGGATGGATAGATGGACAGATGGATGGATGGATGATGAATGGATGGATGGATTATGGATGGATGGATGATGAATGGATGGACTATGGATGGATGGATGGATGGATGGATGGATTGATGGACGAACGGATGGTCAGATGGATGGACTGACAAACTTACAGTAGTACACATACTGTATCCAGGCCCAAAGTCGAAGCGGCACTGCTGGTCCATGGAGTAGTGGAATCCAGGTAACTGAGGCTGATTGGGCCAGGTGTGATCAAAGGGGTCATCACGAAGACAATCGTAGGTGCTGCAGAAGAAACAAGAGTACTGCACATCATACAACACATCATACATACATCCTCCGACTAACTAAAAAATAGTAATGCAGTACAATGCTTTATATCAATGGCCTATACAAGAAATGACCTTGTATAACATTTGACCTTGATTTGTGACCTTGACCTTGGAGCTGGGGTGATGAATAGTGTACCTGGCACTCTGTCTAGTGATGATGCATGTGAGTAAGAAATTTTGTAAAATTATCTTGAGTAGATTAAATGTTCTGGTCAGGACAAGATAAAGTTCACATTTGGATGGAAACCATACCATAATACGTATACATTTTGATGAGCATATAAAAATTCAACTATGATCTCTGGCCTACAGACCTTCATCGGGGTTCCCCCTGTCTACCATAACAAACTCTTTCAGTCCAGCAATGGGTTTCTGTGACTCACTTCAGGTACCGGTGCAGCTCCCTCCAGCTACAGCTGGACCAGTGGTATCTGTGGAAGTTGGCCTGGACCCTCGGAGACATGATGCTGCCCAATGGCACGTCATCATCACAATCATTGGCCTCTCCATCATGTTCCATGCCCAACCTGGAGACAGACGAGGATTGGAGAGAGGGGGGTTGGGTCATGGGGACATACCTGTGGCGCTTTATGTCCTCAAGAAGACACCTGAGCATCCTTATTTCAGCTACCTGATGGTAGACTTTAGATTTTAATTTCCAATCTTTATGTGAAATAAGGTTTTATATATTCTATATGATTTGTTTTTATGTCTCACACATGTCCCATTTCATGTGCAGCTACAAAAGCCGAGGAAAAGCCGTCTTCTAGGACGAGGACACAACTCCGATGCAGCTGACACATCCCTGTAACTGGAGCATAACCTGCAGAGATCACAGAGGTCACAAAGGTCACAGGGATACAAAGGTCACAGGGTCATGGAGGTCACAAGTTAAAGCTCATTGGTATATAAGGGGCTGAGCTCCTGCGTATTCAGGATGTGTTGATCAGTTGTATTATCAGTAATAATGCTATTATCAATTGTAGAATTAATCATAGTATTTATCGTAGTATAAGCAATAGTACCCTGCATGCCGAAGGGGCCAAACTTCTGCCTGCTCAGGTAGATGGTATGATCATGCTGTTTAGCGTGATTTTGCTCCATCTGCTGGAGATACGACCATCCACAAACGTTCTCCAAACTCTTCTGAGGGTTCCCAACAGAGATCAGCTCCTGGGACTGATGGGAGGAAAAGTCAGCTGTAAATCTACATCCTAAACTTTCTCAGATGAAACCAACAATGTCTTATCTGCAATAATGAGCACAACATGACTGCCAAGCAACCCGGGCAGACACTGGGTGTGGTATGGAGACTGCTAATCCAGAACCTTTGTTGCAGACAGCATGATGATTCTGACCAGGGCCACGTTCATGTTGACCCCCAGAGAATGATCCTGGTAGATTTCATTGACCTGCAAAAGACAAACAGATCCTGAGATTAATTTTCACGGATTCATCTGAATGTGGTGTGGAGGTCTTGAAGTTTCCTGTTTCAGATAATGATCTTTATTTGTTAAACCATAATACAGGACTCTATTGTTGTCTGAATATGGCAGTCTAAATTGTCTTCCTACAACCTGTCCTACCTACCCAAAGTAATTTAGAAAACTGCAGTGTCTCCCTGACAGGATATGATTGAAGGTGTAATTCTGTCTGAGCTGCAGCTGAACCTGGAAGATTCCTGTTCCTGTTTATAGTATTTTTACATTGCTTTATAATGTAGCTGTTTTTGTTTAGTATTTTTTATATAATTGCTTCCATTTACTTTTCATTTTATATGTTTTATATGCTTGTCTATTGTTGTCTGTACCTCATCTGTGTTCTTTGTTTTAAACAGGTCTCTCTTGTAAATGAGTCCTCTAGGCTAAATTTTATTTATTAATTGTTTATTTGATAGGGACTGATACAAGAAACATAAATCAAGACAATCTAATGCCTGCATCACAGTATATACAACCAAGGCTAATTCACACCGTCCCTAGATGGACCTTTAAAAGTTGGTTAGATGAAAAGTTAAGATCAACAGTAAAAACAATAAAATGATTAAAAAGAAATATAAAACAATCTATTTAAAAGTTCTGAGTTAAAACAATTACAATATTTAAAAATGAGTTCACGTCAGGTTCATCTTCAGCCACTTCTTCATCCTTCAAGTGAATATTTTAATGTCAGTTATGACCAGCTGGTAACGAGCTCCTCAGCTTACAGCTCCTGACACAGAAGGCTGTCTGTCCAAACGCTGTCCTTCTGTCCAAACGCTGTCCTTCTGTCCAA
>NC_056511.1:880268-880935 GCF_014905685.2 Nematolebias whitei | reverse complement strand
CTGTCCTTCTGTCCAAACACTGTCCTTCTGTCCAAACGCTGTCCTTCTGTCTAAACCTTGTCCTTCTGTCCAAACGTTGTCCTTCTATCTAAACCTTGTCCTTCTGTCTAAACGTTGTCTTTCTGTCCAAACCTTGTCCTGTCCAAACATTGTCCTTCTGTCCAAATGTTGTCTTTCTGTCCAAACATTGTCCTTCTGTCCAAATGTTGTCCTTCTGTCCAAACGTTGTCCTTCTGTCCAAATGTTGTCCTTCTGCCTAAACGTTGTCTTTCTGTCCAAACGTTGTCCTGTCCAAACATTGTCCTTCTGTCCAAATGTTGTCTTTCTGTCCAAACATTGTCCTTCTGTCCAAATGTTGTCCTTCTGTCCAAACGTTATCCTTCTGTCCAAATGTTGTCCTTCTGCCTAAACGTTGTCTTTCTGTCCAAACGTTGTACTTCTGTCCAAACGTTGTCCTTCTGTCCAAATGTTGTCCTTCTGCCTAAACGTTGTCTTTCTGTCCAAACGTTGTACTTCTGTCCAAACGTTGTCTTTCTGTCCAAACGTTGTCCTTCTTTCTAAACATTTTCTTTCTGTCCAAATATTATCCTTCTGTCCAAACGTTGTGCTTCTGTCCAAACGCTGTCCTGTCCAAACGTTGTCCTTCTGTCCAAACGTTGTCCTTCTG
>NC_056511.1:866180-880258 GCF_014905685.2 Nematolebias whitei | reverse complement strand
GAATTTCTGTCCAAACGTTGTCCTTCTGTCCAAACATTGTCCTTCTGTCCAAACATTGTCCTTCTATCCAAACGTTGTCCTTCTGTCCAAACGTTGTCCTGCAAGATGTTCTTTACAATCATGACTGGTGGAACTTCTAGTGACTGTTCTGTCTCTCATTAAATGTAAGTCACGTCTCAGGTGCTGCACGATTGATGCATTTATGAAGCAGTTTGAGACAACAGAAACTATTAAAACTATCAAAGCTCATTAGATTATATTTCTTAATGTTACAGTGCTTATAGCAGATTGGCTTTTTATCTGTAGTTTTTACAGCCTGATTGTATAAAGAGTCGATGTGTTTGGTTGCAGGTGGAGAGGCCTGAGCCCATGCGGTCATGCAATATGCCGTGACAAAAATCATAGCATGCATATAAAGCAGGGCCGCCTGACTTGATATATGGTTTATAATTAATTTGAAACAATTAATATTACTTTGTATTGTTTTTGAAAATATCTTTAAATGTTTATCAAATTTAAGTTGAGGTTCTTGCACCAAGCCCAGGTATTTAAATTATGCAGCAGAGAGAATGTTTTCATTTTGTAAATTAACATTAAATGTTTCTTTAAAATCAAGTTTTCTTATTGCGATGGAGACAGTTTTTGAAATGTTCAGAACTAGCTGATTTTGGAGGAGCCACTGCTAGATGTCAGACACAGCTGGATAATACGTCTCCAGCTTGATCTGGTGATTTAGCGGGTGCATAAAGAACTGCATCACCCGTATAAAGTTGACAGTTGACACCTGAGCAGTGCAGAGGCAAGTTGTTTATGAAGAGACTAAACAGCAAAGGGCCGAGTAACTTGTGGGATGCCCTTTTTTAAGTTCAAAAATCCAGATTCGTCTTGATCTAATTTAACACACTGAGCTCTAGGCTGAAGATAAGATGTAAACCAGCTTATTGCCTCAACGGAAAAATTAAATTCCGACATTTTATATAAAACCAAACTATGGTTAACCATATTGAATGCCTTTTTAAGGCCGATAAATACAGCACCCATCACATTGCCCTTATCCAGGGACTTCTTAAAAATTTTCAGTTAAATAATGTCATATTTTTAGATAATCATTTGACCCCAAGTGGCAGACTGGGAAGAACAGAGTCAGAAGTTACAAAGGAATAAATGTTTTTATTTTGCAAGTCAAAATCCTCCAGGCTGAAAAAGAAAGCAGGGACAAGGTGAGTATCCAGAATGATCTTCAGAAAGCAACTGATCAATTATGTTGAGGTTCTTGTTCTTACTGCAATGTTTCTTGTAGTCAGGTCCAGAGAGAAGAGGTTCAAGGAGTCCCAGGGTTCAAGGTGATCCAAGCAGTGAAACAAGGTGAGTGTTGGTTGAGACAGGAGCAGGTCGTCTGAGGTGGAAAAAACTATCTCTGCAGGAGATCAAAACAAGGTCTTCAGATACAAAGTGCTTCAAACAGATTTAGTGGCTGGTCACACACTTTACCATAAGCATGATAATGTCCCGGCGCTGGAGGCATGTCTGGCAGAGGTTCTTATACCCGGGCAGAGTAGTCCTCCAAACCAGGAACAGGTGTGGAGTAGTGGTTGATTAGGATTGGATGCAGCTTATGAGTGAGAGAATGGCTGGTAGACCTAAAACTCCTACAGACCCCCCCCCCCCCCCCCAAGAATCGCCCCTTGGCGATTTCATCCTCTTTTCAGGAAATTAAACCAATATCCAATATCTGAGACCTAGGGATCCAGGAACGTTCTTCAGGGCCATAACCTTCCCACTCCACTAAGAATTGGAGTCCCCTGCCTCTTCATCGTACATCCAGAAGACGTGTGACTGTGAATGCAGGTGAGTTGTCGATTAGGCGGGGGGATGGGGGAGGCTTGGTGGGAGGGGTCAGAGGACTGTTGATTACCAGTTTTACGTGAGATACATGGAATGTAGAGTGAATCCTCATCGATGGTGGGAGTTGTAGGCAGACGGCCGATGGATTGATTATTTTAGATATGGGGAATGGTCCGATGTATCTGGGGGCGAGTTTTCTTGGTGTGTCTTTGAGAGAGATGTCTTTTGTGGAGAGCCATACCTTTTCACCCACCTGGTAATTTGGAGCTGTCGACCGGCATCTATTAGCAAACCTCTTGTTTTGTGTTGCTGTCCTGAGTAGTGCTTCTCTGGTCTGAAGCCAAACTTGGCATCATCTTCTGACATGGTGCTGAATAGATGGGACAGAGATGTCTGAGTCCTGAGAGGGAAAGAGTGGGGGTGAGTAACCCAATGATGCCTCAAAAGGAGACAAACCTGTTACTGAGGAGACTTGTGAATTATGGGCATACTCGATCCAGGGTAGGTGTTGGCTCCAAGAAGATGGGTTACTGTTAATCACGCACCTTAATACAGCTTCCAAGTCCTGGTTGCATCTCTCCGTTTGGCCATTAGACTGAGGGTGATAGCCGGAAGACAAGCTGGAGGTGGCACCCAAGGCTTCACAATATGCCTACCATACTCGAGAGATGAACTGTGGCCCCCTGTCAAACACAATATCAAGCGGAATACCATGGAGACGGAAAACATGGTTTACCACCAACTGTGGCGTTTCAAATGCAGAGGGTAGCTTGTTCAGAGGAATGAAGTGAGCGGCCTTAGAGAATCTATCAACCACAGTGCAAATGACAGTTACCTTCTGACAGAGGAAGACCGGTGACGAAATCCAGGGCAATGTGGAACTACGGACGACTGGGAGATGGTAGAGGCAGAAGAAGGCCTGCAGGGGGTTTGTTATTATTCTTTTTGCGAGCACATGTTGGACAGGCAGAAACAAAATCCCTCACATCATTAGACATGTTGGGCCACCAAAAATGTTCCTTAGTGAGGTGTAGCATGCGTGTGATGCCAGGATGACATGTGAATATTGCCGTGTGAAGCCAATGCAGTACCTTGCTGACCATAGAAGCCGGAACAAATGTTCTCCCTGGAGGGCCCATACCAGGGTCAGGTTCGATCCGTTGTGCTTCTCGGATGTCATTTTCTATGGCCCAGGTCATGACACCAGCTGTGCAGGATGCAGGTAAGATACTCACAGGGGTGTCAGAAGTTTCAGAAGAGGAGAACTGGCAGGACAGAGCATCCGGTTTAATGTTGCAAGAACCCAGAATGTACGTGATGGAAAAGTTAAACCTGGCAAAAAAAAAGGGACCATCTGGCTTGCCGTGCGTTTAATCTCTTAGCCCCCTGAATGTATGCCAAGTTCTTATGATCAGTCCAAATAATGAATGGCAATTCTGCACCCTCCAACCAATGTCTCCACTCCTCGAGAGCCATCTTTATGGCCAACAACTCTCTATTACCGACGTCATAATTTCATTCAGCAGGAGAAAGATGACGGGAAAAGAAAGCACAGAGGTGGAGTTTCCCATCGTCTGTCACTCTCTGAGATAACACAGCCCCCACACCTGAATCTGAGGCATCCACCTCCACAATGAATTGTCTGTGTGGGTCAGGGTGGGATGGGATTGGAGCTGAAGAAAAGCGATGTTTTAGTTCCTGGAAGGTAGTTTCCGCTGCTGGGGTCCAGGTAAATCTTTGCTGGGTTGAAATGAGCTGGGTGAGAGGTAAAGCAACTTGGCTATAATTCTTAATGAACCGCCGATAAAAATTTGCGAACCCCAGGAACCTCTGTAGCTGTTTTCGGTCTAGGGGCGTAGGCCATTCAACCACAACTCTGATCTTTTCAGGGTCAGAACAAACCTGTCCTCTCTCAAAAATAAAACCAAGGAAGGATACAGTGGACACGTGAAACTCGCATTTCTCAGCTTTAACGAAATGCTGATTCTCCAACAGCCTCTGAAGCACTGCTTTTACATGCTTAGGGTGTTGTTCCTTATCCTTGGAGTAAATCAGGATATCATCCAAATAAACAAACACAAATATGTTTAAGAAGTCTCTTAATACGTCGTTAACTAGAGCTTGAAACACTGCAGGTGCATTAGTTAATCCAAAAGGCATGACCAAATATTCAAAATGGCCTAAAGGGGTCTTGAACGTGGTCTTCTACTCATCCCCCTCTCTGATCCTCACCAGATGGTAGGCATTACGAAGGTCCAACTTGGTAAAAATAATAGCATCCTACAGTTGCTCAAACATGGAGTCCATAAGGGGCAATGGGTATTTATTTTTAATCGTAATTTGGTTTAAACCCCTGAAGTCAATACATGGCCATAGTGTCTTGTCTTTCTTTGCTACAAAAAAGAACCCCACCCCAACAGGAGATGTAAATGGCCGAATGATACCAGACTTAAGAGACTCATGAATGTACTGTCTCATAGTCTCCTTCTCGGGTCCAGACAGATTATATAATCTACTTGAAGGCAATGGTACGCCTGGAAGGAGGTCTATGGGACAATCGTACGATCTGTGGGGAGGTAACGACAAAGCCCATTGCTTGCTAAAGACCGGAGCCAAAGTATGGTAAACTGAGGGGATATTAGAGAGGTTGATCTTTTCTATGGTCTGTTTATTAAATACCCCGGGAGAGATGGCTGAACGTAAACGTTCTCTAAAGCAGTTATCTCCCCATTTCTCTACTCTATTTTCAGACCAGTTAATGAGTGGGTTATATCTCTTTAGCCATGGATAACCCAGAATCAGTTGAGACTTGGTAGAATCAAAAATAAAAAACTCACCCTGCTCATGATGATTGCCCGAAACTATGAAGTTAAACTTTATTGTCTTTTGAGAAATAGAGGAGATGGTCTGTCCAGTGAGGGCGGCCACAGCGATAGCAGAGTTAAGTGCTGTGGTAGGTATCCGTAGCTTTTCAGTCAGGTCCCTGCTGATCAGGTTCTGCTCTGCCCCAGAATCAACCAGAGCAACAGGAAAATTAGTAGTGTTAATGCACAGGATAATAGGTAAACATTAATTCTTGCCAGGAGAAAAAAGAAGAAATACCCACCAGTATTCCCTGGTTTACTGGTGAGCTCTGTCTTTTAAAACGTAGGTGACATGTAACAACAATATGGCCCCTCCTACCACAGTAGAGACACTCATTGTGGTTAAGATGGCGTTGACGCTCTTCCGGGGAGAGTCTGGTCCTCCCAATCTGCATGGGTTCAGGGTCCGATGGAGCAGTTACCAGTGCGGACCAAGCACTTCTGGTTTTGGGGTATGTATGGGGACTGTAGTTCTCCAACATATTTTCACGAAAACAATTATCAATCCTAATAGCAAACGTGATCAGGTCATCTAGGCTTGCTGGTGCCTCTCTGGTTGCTATTTGGTCCTTCACTTGTTTATTTATAGCATTAATAAATGCGCTCTTGAGCGCAATCTCACCCCAGTCGGAGTCCTCCGCCAAAATGCGGAAGTGGGTGGCGAATTCGGCGACGGACCTGCTTCCTTCGCTTAATCTGAACATCCATTGAGCAGCCTCCTCCTGTTGTAATGGATGATCAAACACACGCCGAAAATCCTCGAGAAAGGTGGCATAAGTTAAGGATTGCATATCACGTTTATTGAGGTGAGCACGAGCCCACCGAAGCTCTTTGTCCTTAAGTGCGCTAACAGTATAAGTTATGCGTTAGGCATCAGAGGTGTAGGTTAGTGGTGCATGGCTAAATGCCAAGTTACATTGTAACAAAAAACCACCACATTTGCTGGCGTTACCTTCAAAAACCTCAGAGGGACGGACATCTGGCTCTTGGGGAGTCGTGACATTCAGGGGGACTGATGAGGAGGTTGCTGGCTGTTGAAGAGGTTGAGAAACCTGGGTCGTAGGCATAAGAGCAGATAATTGCTGTTGTAAGGAGAAAATTATGCCTCTAAGCTCCCGGAGGTTGTCTTGTGTTGTTTGTTGCTGTGAAAAAATATTTTGTAAAGTTTGGTCATGACGGTCTATGCGTCTATTTTGTGAATGGATGGACTGCTGAATCTGTTCCCCCCCAGTCTTATCTTGGGGGTCAGTTTGGCCGGGACATTTTGTCATATTTTTAGATAATAATTTACCCCAAGTGGCAGACTGGGAAGAACAGAGTCAGAAGTTACAAAAGAATAAATGTTTTTATTTTGCAGGACAAAATCCTCCAGGCTGAAAGAGAAGGCAGGGACAAGGTGAGTATCAAGAATGATCTTCAGAAAGCAACTGATCAATTATGTTGAGGTTCTTGTTCTTAGTGCAATGTTTCTTGTAGTCTGGTCCAGAGAGAAGAGGTTCAAGGAGTCCCAGGGCTCCAGGTGATCCAAGCAGTGAAACGAGGTGAGTGTTGTCTAAAAAAGTTCAATCTGGTCCTCTGGACATTCACAAAAACAAAAAAACAAAACAAGGCAAAACAAAAAAATGTAGATACGTTTCATCTTTCATCTGAAAGACTTCCCCAGTCTGGGGTGCTGTATTCAGCTCAGGTGGTGAGTGCTGGTTGAGAGAGGAGCAGGTCGTCTGAGGTGGAAAAAACTATCTCTGCAGGAGATCAAAACAAGGTCTTAAGCTACAAAGTGCTTCAAACAGATTTAGTGGCTGGTCACACACTTTACCATAAGCATGATAATGTCTTGGCGCTGGAGGCATGTCTGGCAGAGGTTCTTATACCCAGGCAGAGTAGTCCTCCAAACCAGGAACAGGTGTGGAGTGGTGGTTGATTAGGATTGACTGCAGCTGATGAGTGAGAGAATGGCTGGTGGACCTAGAACTCCTACAAATAGCAACTTGCCATTTCAGTAGAATAACCTGGTCTGAATCCAAACTACAGTGGGTGGCGTAGTTGCCTAGATTCTAAAAACTCAATCAGTTGTGCTGCAACTGTGGTGATTGTGCCTCTAGTGGTGTGTCTTTGTCCTGTTTCCTCTCGTATTATTTCTCCTTTCCCACACCTGTGAACCTGACAGGCTTTTTGTGTTTAGTCCTCGTCAGTGTTTGTATATAAGTCTGTGTTTTGATGTTATTCCTTGTCTGATCATCGACTGGTTTTCCCTCCTGAGTTCCTACATGTTCATAGTGATTTTCTACGTCTCTTCCAAGATCCTGAGTTTTGCTGCCTCGACAGGTTCTTTATTTTGTGTTTATTAAAAGTATTCCTTCATTTAACCACAGGGTCTCAGAGTCCTGCCTATACCATTGGGTTCTGCCTTTAAAACTTTCAATTACGACAGTATGCCCAGACCACAACTAGAATCTAGCAAGCAGATGACTTGAGCCGAGTACCGTGACCAAGAAGCAGCTCGGACGACCCGGTGGGAGCAGGCGCGGACGGAGGAGCCTGTCATCTGGTGGGGCGGTTTCCAGACCGAACCCATCTGGAGACAAGATCACTGCAGCCCGGAGGTGGAGCTTCTGCCATCACCTCTTCTAGTGGAGGAAGAAGAAATGAGGTCTCAGTTCCAGGGGAGCCGCCTGGCTTTTAAGTCAGTTTCTTCCTCTATCTCGCTGCCTTGCTCGCCGCACTTGCTCGCCGCACTTGCTCGCCGCTCTTGCTCACCGCACTTGCTCGCTGCACTTGCTCGCCGCACTTGCTGTGGTCTTCTGAGGATGACGCTGAGCTAGAGGATGAACTCTAATACGCTCTTTTCCTCAGCTCGTGCCGCTGCCGCAGGAGGAACAAGCAGCAAAGATGGGTCGGAACCACCAACCCCCAGCTCCAGCCTTCAACCTGTTTTCCCCCCACGCAGCCTAAAGCGCCAGGGAGAATTTCAAAGGAGGAGGAGCAGTCAACCCCCCGTTCGTCGATGGAGCAGAAGAAGGGGGGCTAACCAAAAAGAAAGCCCAGTCAGCTTCTTCCTGCGCCAGCGGATGAATCTCTTCAGTACCAACCCTACTCCTCAGATAAGTCATATCTTGAATCCATTGCTCTAAACAGCACAATTCAAAATCTGCTCTCATCTGCCGAACTCAATACAGAATACCAGTATACCACTTATTCCTTAGCTGAAGAAATATTACTGTCTCAACCTGCAATAACCCAGATCTCAGAGTACCATCAATTACTCATTAACATAAGGACTTTCAAAGAACAGTTTAAACACCCATCTCTCTCCAGCTCTACTTTGCTGCCTCAGAACCCACATGAACCACCTGCTCCTTGTGCATCAGAGAAGGTCTAGGAGGACAAGTCTCACACTTCATTCAAGAGGGTCCTGGAGGACTCCTGTCTCTACTCCTTGCCTGGTGTGGGTTCTGGGCCACCTATGGTCTCCAAGTTTCCTGATGTCAGAGTTTCGGTGGGTGACACCCACAACACTCCACCTTCTAATTCCTCAGAGGGGGTGGGACCCGATGCTCCACCTCCTTCCTTTGCTTTGGTGGGGGCTGGCCCCAATGCCCCATCTTCTTGCACCTCTGTGGGGACTGGTTCTGACACCCCATCTATTGGTGTCTCAATAATGGTTGGTCCTGACACCTCATATTGTACAAAGCCTCCAGTGGGTCCCAAGTCTCTGTGGGTCCCAAGCCTCCATGGGTCCCAAACCTCCAGTGGGCCCCAAGCCTCCAGTGGGCCCCAAGCCTCTCCTGAGTCCCCAGCCTCTCCTGGGTGCCAAGCCTCTCCTGGGTGCCATGCCTCTCCTGGGTCCCAAGCCTCTCCTGGGTGCCAAGCCTCTCCTGGGTCCCAAGCCTCTCCTGGGCCCCAAGCCTGCTGCAGTCCCTGAGTGTCCCACATCTTCCGAGGGTCTCAAGCCTACAGCTGCTTCACTCGAGGGTCCCACACCAGCTGCTTTGCTCGAGGGTCCCACACCAGCAGCTGCTCCGCTCGACGGTCCCACGCCATCTGCTTCACCTGTGGTCTCTTCGCTTCATCAAGGGTCTATGCCTCGTCCAGGGTCCGAGTCTCATCCTGAGGTGTCCACGCCACTTGGGTGTTCTACAGCATCTATAGACCTGCTCCTGAGTTTTTGGATGGCCTCCTGGCCGCCCGCCTTTGACGTGGTGGATGGCCTCCCGGCCGCCTGCCTTGTCTGCCTCAATGTGGTGGACCACCTCCCGGCCACCCGCCTGGCCGGCTTCAATGTAAATGGATAAATGGTAAATGGACTGTACTTATATAGTGCCTTTCTATCTGATCAAGATACTCAAAGTGCTTTACACTACAATCTGTGTCCTCATTTACCCATTCATACAGCACTCTACTAGAGCTATACAAAGCTAATTGAACAAATCATTCTAAAGAGACTAACCAGTGCTTTAGATCACATTCATACACTAATGGGAGACACAGCAGAGGCTATGAGGGGTTCAGTGTCTTGCCCAGGGACACTTCGACATATGACTGCTGGTGGATTAGAACCCCAAACTCTTGCATTGGAGGACGACTGCTCTAACCACTCAGCCACAGCCACCCACTGCGATGTGGTGGACAGCCTCCTGGCCACCCGCCTGACATGCCTCAATGTGGTGAACGACCTCCCGGCCACCTGCCTGACCAGCTTCGATGTGATGTATGGCTTCCCGTCCACCCGCCTGACCGGCTTAGATGTAGTGGACAGCCTCCTGGCTGCCCGCCTGACATGCCTCAATATGGTGGACGGCCTCCTGGCCGCCCGGCCGCCTGCCTGAACTTTTTGTGTGTGCCTTTGTGTATTGTATGCCTAGTCTCCCTCTTGTGTTGTGTTCCCTAGTGCCCTCCGTCCTGTTTTCACCCTCCTCCCACCCAAGTTTTTGGGGACATGGTTTTTTGGATGTCTGGAGATGTCCTTTAAAGAAGGGGTAATGTGGTGATTGTGCTTCTAGTGGTGTATCTCTGTCCTGTTTCCTCTCATGTGATTTCCCCTTTCCCACACCTGTGAGCCTGATATGTGTTTTGTGTTTAGTCCTTGTCAGTGTTTGTATACAAGTCTGTGTCTTGATGTTAGTCCTCATCTGGGCATCGTCTGGTTTTCCCTCCTGAGTTCCTACGTGTTCATAGTGATTTTCTACGTGTCTTTCAAGAGCGTGAGTTTTGCTGCCTCAACAGGTTCTTTATTTTGAGTTTATTAAAAGTATTCCTTCATTTAACCCCCATAGTCTCTGAGTCCTGCCTGCACCATTGGGATCTGCCTTTAAAACCTTCAATTACGACAGCAACAACCTTTTCAATTACTTTAGATAAAACTGGTAAAATTGATATAGGGCGATATTTACACACAGACTCCTGACTTCCTGTTTTGAATACTGGAATGATTACTGCTTTTTTCCATGAACTTAGAAAGATACTTGTTTTGATGGAAAGATTAACGAGCTGTGTCAATGGTTTAACCAGAACATATCTATTTTTTAAGAAAACAACTATTCATGTTATAAATGTTATTTGTTTTGGAATTTGAAAGCTTATTGATTATTTCTGCAACTTTTGTATCCTGAACCTCTTTAATATGAAAGGAATCTGTTGAGGTAATTCCCAGTAACTGATTAGGAGAATCTACAAATTGAAAATGTTCTGATAATTTTTCAACTGATTGTAAAAAATATGAATTGAATTTGTCAGCCAAAGTGGCATTTTCAGTTATACTATTACCACTGATGGTAAGTTCTGTGATCCTTTTGTGTTTATTGGTCCTGCTGGTCATCCATCCATCCACTCATTATCTTTTACCCGCTTCTTCCACTTGTGGGTCACGGGGGTCGCCGTGCCCATGTCCAGCAATCACTGTGCAAGGGGCGGGGTACACCCTGGACAGGTCGCAAGTCCATCACAGGGACACATAGAGACAAACGAGACAAACAACCATTCACTATCTCACTCACACCTAGGGACAATTTAGAGTTACCAATCAGTCTAACATGCATGTTTTTGGTCTGTGGGAGGAAACCGGAGTACCCGGAGAAAACCCATGCAGCACAGAGAGAACATGCAAACTCCTCCCAGAAAGACACTCGGACCAGGGTTTGAACCAGGGACCTGCTCGCTGAGAGGCAGCAGCTCTACCAGTTGCGCCACCATGCTGCCCCGTACTGCTGGCCAGATTATTTAAATGCTTCCAAAGTGTACTATTGCTGGTTTTAGCATTGTCAATTGGTTTAGTATAATATGAGGTTTTGGTTTTATGCAGTTCATATACCACTTTGTTCCTTAAGCTTTGATAAATTAAAAGGCTAGTATTTCATTTTGAACATAGTGATGTTTTAAGAGCCAAATCCCGCTTCTTCGTAAGTTTTTGTATTTCTGTATTTATCCAAGGTAATGTCTTTTTTCCTAGATTTTAACTTGCTTTGTGAATTTTTCAATAACTCTTGCAATTGCTGCTGTTATGGTATTACAGCACTCCTCTACATGATCTAGATGCATAATTTGGTCCCAGTTTATCTTATTGAGTTCCCTTTCAAATGACAGTTTTTGTTTTAGGAACGATGCATTTTATTCTTTCATGGTTAGGTTTACCAAAATACTTCAGCCATTTTCTAGTCAGTTTTCTAGCAGTCAGAGTCATGTTATGGTCTGAAAGTCCTGTATTCAGATTGTAAGTCCTTGTAACACATTCTGGTTTGTTACTAAATACCAGGTCAATTACGGTTTTAGTCTGCTTAGTTAACCTTGTCGGTCCTTTAATCATTGGTTGACAATTAAATTGTCTTGATTGCTTTTAGTTGTTTGCAGTGTTTATCAGACCAATGGATATTAAAATCTCCATACCATATTGTCTCTCTTTGAGAATCAAGTTGTTTAACTACAACACTCAGTTCATCATAAAATGTAGCATTATAAGGTGGAGTATAGAGAACAACAATGTTAAAATTCATAGTAAGTGATAGAATTACATTCAAGGCAAGGCATTCCAGAGGGGTGTTCAAATCAACCAGCTGGCATTTAAATTTGTTTTTCATTATATGAGAACTCCTCCCTCTTTGCCTGTTTTTCTGTCCTTTTAAAAAGCACTGATACCTGGTGATGTCTATCATATTGATTTGTACATTGCTGTGAAGCCAGGATTCTGTTAGACAAAGATAGTCCAGGTTTGAGTCCAGAAGAAGTTCAAAAACCTGATCATGCTTGGGTAATAGGCTGCGTATGTTTAACCGTCCGCCTAAAATTCCCTTTGGTTTGCACTTTACGTCCCAGAGCACACAGGCATGATTAACAGATTGAAAAAATAAGTGCTGCTTTTGTTTTTGAGCAGCACGATTGTCAGTTCCTTCCAGGCGCGTTGGCAGGTTGGCGACTGTTTCCCCATGCCCCACGCCATCCAACGTGTCATCCCTCGACCAAAAAGTCAAAGCCCACACCTCCACCCTCAGCTGCTGAGAACTGACAGACAGTAGGTGCAGTAGCTCCTGGACCTGGAGTGGGGATCTGTCCGACAGGGCGACCCATTGATATGGCCGTGGGTGGTTGTACTCACACGTAGCTCCGATGCGCTCTGTTTCTCTCCAGGATGTAGCTCCACCAGCTCCTGGCTCTGAGCCAACATTCCCTCCAGCTTCGCTGTGTGATGCGCCAGTATAATTGGAAGTAATGTTACCTGCACTGCTTCACCTGTATCAGGCACAACCTCCACAGTGCTAGCCTGGTGCTTCAGCGTGATAGGACCGGGGTTCAGATGTATGTCACCAGCCAGGAGTATAAGCACCAACAGTATTTTAGATGCATACACTCTACCTTGGTGTGATGTTGATGTATTTGCGCTATTTCTAGTACTTTTGTGCAGACCTTTTGATGCCCAAATAGAATACTGAGTAAGATTTCCATGTCCAAACATATAAAGCATTGTTTGTTCACCATTGTTCCGATCAACTAGTTTGCCCTCGTTGTGTAGAAAAAAGTTATGGATCCATGCACACCATAATATTAAGAAAAGTTGTAAAATACAGAGGGTATGAGTGGAGCCCAACAAATCACTTCTCCCCTCGGCAGCCAGTGAGACTAACCTGCAGAAATAAAGGTTGAATTGAAAGATCAAGTGGACGAGAACCTGAATCAATTGAATCCGAATCATGGTTCTTTATTTTTAACACGTCTTTAGTTCACAGGTCCTACAATTCATGGAGACTGTCAGGACAGAGTACCCAATGATCTTTGAGGCCAGCAACCAGTGGCAACCAAACCTCCTAAAACAAACCAGCCTAATTGCTAGTAAAATATCAGTGCATTGGTGTTAAACCTACAATGTTCATCAGTGTCAGGAGATACTTTTGAATGTGGTCCCGTCCATGGAAAAGAAGAAGAGAATAATCAACAGCCAGAAGAACCTGGAAAAGGAGAAGAAACCTAAGCATAGTTCAGTAACATGTTAGTTCTGCTGTTCACTGAACTCAGGACTGAACAGAACAGGTACCTCAATGTGAAACATCTCAGCAGAACGCTGCCTGCGGGCAGACCCGGACCTTGATGGCTCCACATTCAGAGATACATCGGAAGAGCCAAAGAGAGGACCTAGAAACAGATGAAGGTTACTGTTCTATTGTCAATTAATGACCTCCACAACCAGAAGGTAGAACACAGTCAGGACTGATCTGAGGTCAAAGGTCAGATGGGTTCCAGCAAACATTGTTGCTGAGGTCCATTAGAGAGGTGAAGCTGGGTATGGTAGTAATGTGTCCTTCTGTGTCGAGGCTTTGAAGCGTGTGTCAAGTAATCCAGGAGGATTTATGTGGAGCGTGTATCAAGGCGTGTATTGATGACGCATGTAGTGACGTTCGAGGCCTTGCTAGCGGGACGTACCACGTGACCGATTCAGGAACTGGCTCGTTTTATGTGTGAGATTCAAAATATAAGGGGCAGACAGAAAAAATATAGACAGGTAAATCCCATTGAGCCTTGAGGACTCATTTACAAGAGAGACCTGTTTAACAAAGAAAGATGACAACAATGGACAACAGCAACAACAATAAACAATTATAAAAAGTCATAATACAGTTTTTTTTTTTTTTTTTTTTACAAATAGGATGGCTAAAAGGAAAATGAATATTCATGGCTCAATGGGACAAACCTGTTTAAATAAAACTTGAATAAAAAATAGTACAAAAACAATACACCAAACAACAGCATCACGGACATGAGTCTGTGTGAGCAGATGAGTATGAATGAACACAGCAACATGAAATAGACCAGTAGCATGAGAGCAGCAGCACATATCACAAGCAAGTGGCATTACAGTGACTTTTTTCACAGTGATAATCCTGGTTA
>NC_056511.1:865993-866170 GCF_014905685.2 Nematolebias whitei | reverse complement strand
CTGGCCTGGAGATGAGTGTAGACCGCAGTTTGGATTTCATTCGGTTGTTGTTTTCTTGTAGGCTTCATTTTGTTAAGCTGTTTAGGTTCAGATTGTTCTTTCTCTTCTAATGTTTGTTCTGGTTTAGGACAAACTGGTCTCAGCTTGTTTTGTTTCTGTCTGCAGAAATGATTGATC
>NC_056511.1:864878-865893 GCF_014905685.2 Nematolebias whitei | reverse complement strand
CTGTCCAAACGTTGTCCTTCTGTCCAAACGTTGTCCTTCTGTCTAAATGTTGTTTTTCCTGTCCAAATGTTGTCCTTTTGTCTAAAAGTTTTCTTTCTATCCAAACGTTGTCCTTCTGTCCAAACGTTGTCCTTCTGTCCAAATGTTGACTTTCTATCCAAACGTTGTCCTTCTGTCCAAACATTGTCCTTCTGTCCAAACGTTGTCCTTCTGTCCAAATGTTGTCCTTCTGTCCAAATGTTGTCCTTCTGTCCAAACGTTGTCCTTCTGTCCAAACATTGTCCTTCTGTCCAAATGTTGTCCTTCTATCCAAACTTTGTCCTTCTGTCCAAACGTTGTCTTTCTGTCCAAACGTTGTCCTTCTTTCCAAACGTTGTCCTTCTGTCCAAATGTTGTCCTTCTGTCCAAACGTTGTCCTTCTGTCCAAATGTTGAATTTCTGTCCAAACGTTGTCCTTCTGTCCAAACGTTGTCCTTCTGTCCAAATGTTGTCCTTCTGTCCAAACGTTGTCTTTCTATCCAAACGTTGTCCTTCTGTCCAAACATTGTCCTTCTGTCCAAACGTTGTCCTTCTTTCCAAACATTGTCCTTCTATCCAAATGTTGAATTTCTGTCCAAACGTTGTCCTTCTGTCCAAACATTGTCCTTCTGCCTAAACGTTGTCTTTCTGTCCAAACGTTGTACTTCCGTCCAAACGTTGTCCTTCTGTCCAAATGTTGTCCTTCTGCCTAAACGTTGTCTTTCTGTCCAAACGTTGTCTATCTGTCCAAACGTTGTCTTTCTGTCCAAACGTTGTCCTTCTTTCTAAACATTTTCTTTCTGTCCAAATATTATCCTTCTGTCCAAACGTTGTGCTTCTGTCCAAATGCTGTCCTGTCCAAACGTTGTCCTTCTGTCCAAACGTTGTCCTTCTGTCTAAATGTTGTTTTTCCTGTCCAAATGTTGTCCTTTTGTCTAAAAGTTTTCTTTCTATCCAAACGTTGTCCTTCTGTCCAAACGTTGTCCTTCTGTCCAAA
>NC_056511.1:859455-864778 GCF_014905685.2 Nematolebias whitei | reverse complement strand
GACATGTCTCCAGAGAAGACACAGACATGCCTCCAGAGAAGACACTGACATGTCTCCAGAGAAGACACAGACATGCCTCCAGAGAAGACACTGACATGTCTCCAGAGAAGTCAAAGACATGCCTCCAGCGAAGAAGACACTTACATGTCTTCAGTGTAGAAGATACTGATATGTCTACAAAGAAGGAGACACCGACATGTCGCCAGAGAAAAAGACACCGACATGTCTCCAGAGAAGAAGATATTGACATGTCTCCAGACTTTTTGTTTTTGAATGATTTCATGTTTTTTTATTCCATAGGGCAGAATTGTGCAAGGTTGTAGACCTGGACCTCAGTGTGTGGAGCTGAGGAGCTCCACATGTTGGTTCTGATGGAAGTGTTCTGTCAAACAACTGGTTCAGATGTTTTATATCATCAGTCCCACCCATCTGGATGTCTGACACGTGTCTGTGTGATCTGTGGACCTTCAGTGATCACAGGAACAAGGCTGATCTGAAGACAGAGCCTCAGCAGCTGACATGTCAACACTGAGCTCTGATCCTGCAGAGCTGTGAGGTCCAGACTGCCACGTTGCTGCTGGCTCAGCACTCTCTCTCTCTGTGTGTGTGTGTGTGTGTGTGTGTGTGTGTGCGCGTGCTGTAAAGCTCGGTCAGCTCAGACAAGTTTCCTGGACAGATTCCATAGTTTCCTTCATGATTCTTTCCTCCAATGGAACCAGCAGCAGTAATTCTGTCAGATTGTAATTCACTTTTTGCAGCTGTTTATTGTTTGGATTTCATGATTTGCTTACAACAGTCACATCCAACCAGGACCATCTGACCAGGACATGTCCAATGAGGACATGTTCTGATTGGACTGTCCAATGTCTACTGTCCAATCAGGACAGTTTTTAGTTTTCTACACCACCCTACAACCTAGATGTTTTTTTTGCTACTTTTCCTTTTAATTACCATTTTATCTTTGCTTGTTAAAAAAATACTTTAAATTTGTATGCATCCTTTATAATTGTCTATTTTTGTTTTTGTTGTCCATTGTTGTCATCGCTCTTTGTTTAAATCATGTCTCTCTTGTAAATGAGTCCGCGAGACTCAATGGCATTAACCTATAGAAATAATGTTTGAATGAAAATCAGAGATGTCCAAACAGAACTATTCTACAACAAGATGTGTATAATCAGAAACATCCAGATTAAATGATCCAATCAAAACGTGACAGGTGGCCTCCGTTGACCTCAGGTGAACTCAGTTGACCTCAGGTGACCCCAGGTGACCTCGGTGCAACACAAACAGATAAAGTTTTCTCACACCAGTTCTGTCTTTGTTTTTCTTACCTCGGATAAAGTCATCTGGGCTTTGATTGGCACCTTCACTTTGATTGATAACTGCTTGATTCTTGATGATTGCTGAGGAGCGATAAATGATGTGCTTTTGTCCTCTTTCTCCATCCTCCTCTTCTTCTCCTGGCTTCCACCAATCCAAGGGTTCAATGAAAAACTCGTCTTCACCCATCCGGATCATCCCTGCCTGGAGACACAAGAGTCTACTGTGAACTTTATTTTCTTCAACCATCTAACCAACAAACTACCGTCTAAACCACAAACTATCATTTAGAGGGATTCAAAATGGTGACAGCACTGTAAGTCACGTTTTTTTCTGGGCTCCCATCGGCACTGTTTAAAATTGCCTTTCAATTCAATTCAGTTTATTTATATAGTTTATATATTATTTAGATTATTTATATGTATGTATATATAACAAATCATAACAGAAGTAATCTCAGGGCACTGAACAGAAACATTCACATACATACAAATGTCATTTAGTTAAAGTTGTGTATCTAAGGAAAGAAGCCAGCAGACTAGTTGAATCTTCACTTTGTCAGCCTCCCATAAGAACGTCTTTCAGAAGAATACTCTTGCTGCCTCTGTGTTGGAGTCCTCGGAAGTCGGCATTGTTGCAGGATTGAATACAGAGAACTGCAATATGACCTCCGAAGGCTGCGGGCTGTTTGGCCGCTGGGCCTAACACGACCTCGGACCAGGGTTCTTCTGGAATGGGAGAATGGACTCCACCCTTGCCGGGCTCCAGAGAGACTGACGTGTCAGCCCTGAAGTCAGACATTTGGGCTTCAATAAAAACTGAAGTTTCAACGATGGAGATGAAGGCTGCCCTGTCAGAGGAGTTTAATATAAGGGCGAGCTCCAGGCGGTGAGCTCGGAGGTCGTTAACAGCATCACAACCCTCAGAGCAGAAACTGACCATGTGCTGAGGACAGGCTCTCTAACAGGTCAGACGAAATGGAAGTTCTGCACGATACCGTGGCAGAACTGCACACAGTTGTTGCCCGCTTCACTTTAACGAACCATCGATTATCATCACAGCGGATTACATCCCAAGTGTAGCTAAGGCATGAGCAGACAGAGGACATTCTTTACAGTCTTCTTTTTCTTGCACGGCTTCGCATCATGCATGGAGGGATAGGCAAGGTGTTTCTCGACCTGGATAAAGCAACACAATACATCAAGACGAATATCATTTCAGCAAGGGGCGGTGAGGATCAAAATAAATCGTAGGATCGACCTCCCTCAACCAGCATTCTTCTCAAGCTTATGTTTGACTTCATATTTGGCTGTTAGGTCCTTTGGTGGCCATTTTATTTGTATTGGAGGCGACTGCACAGCATTAATGCTCTGAACTGATTATCTTAAATTCTGGACTATAGTGCGCACCCTAATATGGAAGTGTTTTTTAGGTGCACGTTTGACAATTATGGCAATGTTTGCAGTTTTTATTAAGTCATATTCAATTCAATTCAGTCTTTATTTCTACGGGTTAGTCTCACTGAGTCATGAAGACATATTTTCCAGAGAGACCTGTTCGAAACAAAAACACAGATGAGGTACACACAACGATAAACATTCACATGAAAGCATATAAAATGACAAGTATATAAAAGAAGTGATATAAAACAAAATAAAAACAACACACTACATTATAAAACGGTGTAAGATACTAAAAACAGGAACATGTCTGTATTCATCTTTCTATTGAACTTGACAGTTGTTTAAAATCCCTTAGAGAGGTCAAGGACAAGAGATTTATCCTTTGTGTGGGCAGATGGGAGCCCAGATGGTCGGGATTGTGTTCTCTAGGGTAAGCACAAATGCGTTGATCTTCAGTTACTAAATCATTCTTTACCAATCTGAACAGACAGATATCAGCATTTGTTAGGAATAAAAGGCATCCAAGGATTGCCAAGAGGGTCTTACATCTGCTCCGCAGACTTGGAGGCATGTCACTTCCTAACTTCATGCACTATAATTGGGCAGCTAATATCAGAGCTCTTCTATTCTGGTTGGGTAAGGACAACTCTTCTCCCAGTTGGATCGCTTTGGAAGGGGCCTCAATTAGATCCTGCTCTCTTTCTGCTTGACTGCTTTCAGCTGCCTTTCAAACAATCACTATCACCCTATACTTCTAACCCAATTGTCATCTGGGTTAGAGCATTGGCGGCACGATAGCTCAGTGGTTAGGGCTGTTGCCTCACAGCAAGAAGGTCCTGGGTTCAATCCCCAGTCGGACCTGGGGTCTTTCTGTGTGGAGTTTGCATGTTCTCTCGGTGCTGCGTGGGTTTTCTCCGGGTACTCCGGTTTCCTCCCACAGATCAAAAACATGCATGTTAGTCTGCTTCAGGTCCAGACCTCCCTTCAAAAGATCTGTGATGTCAGAAGGAGGTGCCTGGTTAAATAAATAAATGGGTAGTTAAGATCTGGACTCAGTTCAGGAGGACATTTAACTCTACAGGGTTACTGTTTAAGTACAGTAACTCTGTACTATAGATGTGTACACAGTACTCTGTCTTTTTTTAATTCATTCAACCTTTATTTCTACAGGTTAGTCCCATTGAGCCTCGAGGACTCATTTACAACAGAGACCTGATTTAACAAAGAAAGATGACAACAATGACAACAATAGACATTCACAAATGATGCATACGAACTTAAGTTTTTTTTTATTTTTTACAATTGATAACAAAATGATAATTAAAAGGAAACACAGTGAAATTACAGCTAGATTACTCGGTCTTTAGCGGCGTAGTTGAAACATGACTCAGCATGTGTGTTTCATATTCTTACAGGATGACTCAGCAGACGCAGGAAAGATTTCCCATCAGAACAAATGTTGTGGTGTCTTCAGGGTTTGGACCCTCGTCAGCAGCAAGAAACTTTTCCTCTCACTGCCGTCTGTTTCCACTTTGAACACCTCTCGTCTTTCCTCCACATCTGGCTTCACTCAGAAGCTCCGCCCACGCTGCTCACAGTCAGAACTCAGACAGGGCCTGACCGGGTCAGCGCTGACATCCCTGCTTCATCTGGTTCTGTAGCAGAAGTCAGGTTCTTCTGTACTTCAAGTAGTTTGTAGTTTTTTCTGCTCGACTCTGTCTTCTGTAATTCTAAATCTGGAGGTCAACAAACAGAACTTAGTTCTGATGGCTCATGTCTTGGTTCAAGGTTCACAATCCCCGGACCCTCATCCTGGATGTTTGGACCAGTCCTGTTCAACCAGATGTGATGATAATGATTTCATAACTTCACTAAAACCATGTGGGACTCCGTAGTTTTCTCCGGCCCCCTCCCCAACCTGACCAGCGATGACATGTTTAGCCGTATGTCGTCGTTTAACCGCTGGGTGTCCAGGTGATGTTCTGACAACGACGTGGGCTACATAGATAACTGGAGTTCTTTCTGGGGAAAACCTGGTCTGATGCGGAGAGATGGCATCCATCCCACTTTGGACGGAGCCGCTCTTCTTTCTAGAAATATGGCTGATTTTGTTGATCCCCCAAATTATTGACAACCCAGGGTCCAGTCCAGGAAGCAGAGTTGTAGTCCTCCACACCTCTCTGCTGCTTCTCCTCTGTTACCCACCCACACCCACATTGAAACAGTGTCAACTCGCCCACGGCTCAAATTAAATAAACCAAAAATCAGCTCTAAAAATATAAACCATAAAAATCTTATTAAAATAATCACAGTTACTTTACCAGAGCAAAGTCATAAAATCATTAAATGTAGATTATTGAACATCAGATCTGTTTCCTCTAAATCCCTGTTAGTTAATGAACTGATAACTGATTTAGTTAATGAACTTCCCTCAGGAAGGAGGTTGAGGAGCATTAAGTGTAGAACCACTAGACTGAGGAACAGCTTCTACCCTGAGGCTGTTAGACTCCATCCATCTCTAACCAGAATAATCACTGTGAAAAATCACATCATGTTGCTGCTGATCTGTTTCACGTTGCTGCTGATCTGTTTCACGTTGC
>NC_056511.1:858618-859355 GCF_014905685.2 Nematolebias whitei | reverse complement strand
ATTTAGATAAGCTTGATTCTTGTTTTTTCTTCAGGCAGACATATTACTTTTGCTTCAGCCTTGAGTCCATCTGGGCGTTCTGGTTCCAAAAATGCCTAATTGTGGGATTTCATTCCACTGATCCATGATATGAGTCTCCTTCAAGGTTGAACCCACCACGCTGACGAGTTCCAGAAGCCGCAGGTGGCCTGCGATTCTCAATCGCCTCCACCTTACGGTTAAGCTCGTAAACCAGACGATTCAAAGTTCCCACAGCGTGGACCAGACCTTCACACTGACTCGGAAGCTTTACCATGGTCGAAACTGCTGCTTCCGTCTGCTTGAAAAGTCGATAGAACAGAGCCCCATCAATGCCAAAAAGCAAAATACCTGCTATCATAATTCCAAATATATAAACGTCTTCAACATCCTCCTGAGACAGGACTGAGAGACACATCATCTGCTACACTCCCCACAAATCCAAGACGTACCCCACAGCGTGAGTCTCAGCTGGACACGCCGGTTCTCCAGGACCTTGTCGCTTTGATGAAAAAATCTTATCAAAAGAGTTGAACGCCCACGATACCAAATCCATAATCTTCTTAATTTATGTTCGGGAGATGAGACCCAGGCGCTTCAGACACACAGAGAGCAGAGCAGGAAGAAGGAAAAATGGGGGAGGAAAAAACAGAGGCTGCCACCTCGATGAGAGCCTGGGAGGGGAAAATAAATAAATAAATTGGGGGGGGGGGGGGGGG
>NC_056511.1:857870-858518 GCF_014905685.2 Nematolebias whitei | reverse complement strand
GGGGGGGGGGGGTGTTAAAAGCCACTGAGACGTTGTGTTTAGAAAATAAACGTTTCACGTTCTCTGATACTCCCTCAACATATGGAATGACCACTGGTCTGGGTCTGGGTTCCTCCTTTTCACCTGTTGGCTGACTGGAGTCCTGTTTGGGTTTCTTCTTTCAGGAAGGCCCAGTTAGGATATCCACATTGCTCTAGAGCCTGTCTTGTGTAGGATTTCTCCTTCTGCCTGGCTCCTGAGCTAGTGGGGACGCTGTCTGCTCTGTGGTACAGAGTCCTGATGACTCCTAACTTGTGCTCCAAAGGGTGATGGGAGTCAAACTGCAAATACTGGTCTGTGTGGGTGGGTTTGCGGTACACCTCAGTTTGCAAATGTCCTCTATCAGAGACTGAGACCTCACAGTCCAAGAAAGCCAACTTGCCATTTTTTACATCTTCTCGTGTGAACTTGATGTACTTATCCACAGAGTTGATGTGGTCAGTAAAATGTTGGACTCCCTGAGATTTAACTTTAACCCAGGTGTCGTCAACATACCTGAACCAATGACTTGGTGGTGTCCCTGAAAAGGACGTCAAGGCTCTCTTTTCTACCTCCTCCATGCACAGGTTGGCAACAATAGGAGAAACTGGAGACCCCATAGCACACCCA
>NC_056511.1:855698-857770 GCF_014905685.2 Nematolebias whitei | reverse complement strand
ACAGGTTGGCAACAATAGGAGAAACTGGAGACCCCATAGCACACCCATGTTTCTGCCTATAATATTGCTCCCCATATGTGAAGTAGGTTGACTGCAGGCACAGTTTCAAGAGTTGACACAGTTGTTCTGTGGAAAGTGTGGTCCTGCTGCTCAGAGTGGTGTCTGATTTTAATCTTAAACTGACCACCTCTACTGCATCATCAACAGGAATGCACGTAAAGAGTGATGTGACATCAAAAGAGACCATTGTTTCATCAGTCTCCATGATGACATCCCTCACCTTGTCCACAAAGTCCATGGTGTTCTGTATGTGGTGTTCTGAGCTGCCAACTAAAGGGATGAGTACAGACGCCAGATATTTGGAAACATTGTAAGTGACAGAGTTAATCATGCTAACAATTGGTCTTAAAGGTACACCTTGTTTGTGGATTTTAGGTAAACCATACAGACTAGGTGTGGCCTCCCCTGGGTACAGTCTATGGTACAGAAAATGGTCAATAGCCTTGTCCTGCTCCAAATTTTTCAGGCAATCTATCAATTTCTTCTTGTAACCACTTCCTGGATCTCTTTTCAGAGGTTCATAAGTGTTTAAGTCACTAAGGAGTGTCATAACTTGACAGACCCAGACCAGTGGTCATTCCGTATGTTGAGGGAGTATCAGAGAAACTGAGACGTTTATTTTCTAAACATAACGTCCCAGTGGCTTTTAAACCCAAAAATACATTAAAGACTGGTTCATCCCAAAGATCCAGTCCCCCGGCACAAACAGAGTAATGTTGTATATGCTGTTCAGTGTCAGGAGGGTGATCAGTCTTACATTGGGGAAACTAAAAAGCCACTGGCCAAAAGGATGGACCAGCACAGAAGATCAACATCATCAGGCCAGGACTCTGCGGTCTACACTCATCTCCAGGCCAGCGGTCACTCTTTCAGGGATGAAGATGTTCACATCCTGGACAGAGAGGAACGATGGTTTGAGAGAGGAGTAAAGGAGGCCATCTTTGTGAAAAGAAACCGTCCATCATTAAACAGGGGTGGAGCCTCCAGGTTCAACTGTCTCCCTCTTACAATGCTGTGATTGCTAGTATCACTCAGCCCTCTGTGAACAGTAAACAGCCATCAGGTGCTAATGATTCATTGTTAGGCTGATGGTCCTTCTTGAGCATGTGATCAGCTGGTTCTGGTTGTCAGCAGCAAACTGGTTGATCCACTCTGAGAAGGTGCTATTTAAGAGACTGAGCTGAATACAGCATCTCAGACTGAGGAAGTCTCTCGGATGAGAGACGAAAAGTTTCTACATTTTTTTGTTGTTTTGCTTTGTTTTGTTTTTTTGAATGTCCAGAGGACCAGATTTAACTTTTTTAGATTTTTCTACCTGGATTATTGAGCATGCATCAGGATATGATTCCCAGCCAGTTTTCACACCTGATGGGAACAGAAGGACCTCATCTGTGAATTAGAGTAACAAAGACCTTAAGAACCCCCTACTGTTAAGGTGTTGAGGTGTGAATTGTCAATCTACATATGTATGTGTATGTTGAACTTTTTAAAAAAATTTGAATTAGGGAGGGTGAAGTTCAGAAAGCTCTGAAAAGAATGAAGAAGGGGAAGGCAGTAAGACCTGATGACATTCCAATGGTGGTTTGAAAATGTCTTGGAGAGATGGCAGTGAGCTTTTTGACTCAAGAAATACACTGACATGTCTACTGGGAAGACTACACTGATGTTTTCAAAAAAGACACTGACATGTCTCCAGTGAAAAAGACACAAATATGCCTCCAGAGAACAAAACGCTGATGTCTTCAGAGAAGAAGACACTTACATGTCTTCAATGTAGAAGACACTGACATGTCTCCAAAGAAGAAGACACTGACATGTCCCCAGAAAAGAAGGCACTGGCATGTCACCAGAGCAAAATACACTAACATGCATCCAGAGAACAAAACGCTGACGTATTCAGAGAAGAAGACACTTGCATGTCTTCAGTGTAGAAGACACCGACATGTCTCCAGAGAAGAAGACACTGACATGTCTCCAGAGAAGAAGGCACTGACATGCCTCCAGAGAACAAA
>NC_056511.1:855502-855688 GCF_014905685.2 Nematolebias whitei | reverse complement strand
AGTGCAGAAGACACAGACATGTCTCCAGAGAAGAAGGCACTGACATGTCTCCAGAGATAAAGACACTGACATGTCTCCATGGAACACACTGACTTGTCTCCAGAGAAGACACAGACATGCCTCCAGAGAAGAAGACACTGACATGTCTCCAGAGAAGAAGGCACTGAAATGCCTCCAGAGAACAAA
>NC_056511.1:855341-855492 GCF_014905685.2 Nematolebias whitei | reverse complement strand
GTCTCCATGGAACACACTGACTTGTCTCCAGAGAAGACACAGACATGCCTCCAGAGAAGACACTGACATGTCTCCAGAGAAGACACAGACATGTCTCCAGAGAAGACACAGACATGCCTCCAGAGAAGACACTGACATGTCTCCAGAGAAG
>NC_056511.1:837553-855241 GCF_014905685.2 Nematolebias whitei | reverse complement strand
TTTGAGAGAATTTGGCATCACGCTGTTTTAGATCCACGTCACATGAAGTTTGTTTCATCTTTTATTGGTTGTTTTGGATTCAAGGCAACATTTTGGTGTCTTTGGTTTTGGGTTTGAATGACATCTCAGTATTTTTAGGCAATTTTTCTCAAACCTTCACACATCCCTGAGATCTGCACTGAGTTTGATGTTTGTGTCTAAAACACTTTGGGATTCACCAGGAGACCTCACACTTCTTCAGGTCCTTTTTCATTCAACCTTAATTTAGACAGGTAAATCCCATTGAGCCTCGAGGACTCATTTACAAGAGAGGCTCAATGGGATTTACCTGTCTAAATAAAGGTTGAATGAAAAAAGGACCTGAAGGAGTGCGGGGTCTCCTGGTGAATCCTCCATGGTCCTCCATGACTCCTTCAGCTCCTCCCCGACTCCTTCAGGCCATCCTGACTCCTAAAGGTCCTCCTGACTCCTTAAAGTCATCCTGAGACTTTCAGGATCTCCTGACTCCTTCAGGTCATCTTGACTCCTTCAGGTCCTCCTGACTCCTTCAGGTTATCTTGACTCCTTCAGGTCCTCCTGACTCCTTCAGGTCATCTTGACTCCTTCAGGTCCATCTAATTCCTTCAGGTCCTCTTGACACTTTCAGGTTCTCCTGACTCCTTCAGGTCCTCCTGAATCCTTCAGGTCATCTTAACTACTTCAGGTCCTCCTGACTCCTTCAGGTCATATTGACTCCTTCAAGTCCTCCTGACTCCTTTAGGTCCTCCTGACTGCTTCAAGTCCTCCTGACTTCTTCAGGTCATCTTGACTCCTTCATGTCATCCTGGCTCCTTCCGGTCATCTTGACTCCTTCAGGTTCTTCTCGACTACTTCTGATCCTTCCTGATTCCTTAAGGTCCTTCTACACTAATTCAGGCCCTCCTGACTCCTTCAGGTCCTCCTGACACTTTCATGTCCACCTGACTCTGCCAGGTCCTCTTGACACTTTCATGTTCTCCTGACTCCTTCAGGTCCTCCTGACTCCTTCAGGTCATCCTGACTGCTTCAGGTCCTCCTGCCTCCTTCAGGTCATCTTGACTCCTTCAGGTCCTTCTGAATCCTTCAGGTAATCTTGAGTCCTTTAGGTTCTTCTGACTCCTTCAGGTCATCCTGACTGCTTCAGGTCCTCCTGACTCCTTCAGGTCATCTTGACTCCTTCAGGTCCTTCTGAATCCTTCAGGTAATCTTGAGTCCTTTAGGTTCTTCTGACTCCTTCAGGTCATCCTGACTCCTTCAGGTCATCTTGCATCCTTCAGGTAATCTTGAGTCCTTTAGGTTCTTCTGACTCCTTCAGGTCATCTTGCATCCTTCAGGTAATCTTGACTCCTTTAGGTTCTTCTGACTCCTTTAGGTCCTCCTGACTCCTTCAGGTCATACTGACTCCTTTAAGTCCCCCTGACTCCTTCAGGTCATCCTGACTCCTTCAGGTCATCTTGCATCCTTCAGGTCCTCCTGACTCCTTCAGTTCCTCCTGACTCCTTCAGGTCATCTTGTATCCTTCAGGTCCTCCTGAATCCTTTAATCCTCCTGACTACTTCAGCTCATCTTGAGTTCTTCAGATCCTCTTGACACTTTCAGGTCTTCCTTGACACCTTCAGGTCTTCCTTGACACCTTCAGGTCCTCCTGACTCCTTCAGGTCATCTAAGAACCTGAAGGAGTCAGGAGGACCTGAAGGAGTCAGGAGGACCCAAAAGTGTTAGGAGGACCTCCTGACTAGACACACAGAGAACTAACAAACTAGATTGTTCTAAATTCACTTTTGTTTGAGCTTTGAGGTCAGAGGTCAAAGGTCAGATTCTGTAGGACTGAACCACCACAGAAGAAGAAGCTCTGCAGGAATGACAGCAGCACAATCAGTAAATCTGACCTGAGTCACGGTGGATGTTGGCCAAGAGAAGACTATCGACCTGCAGCAGGAAGATCATCATCAGTAATCCATAAAGAGGACTGTCCATGCTGAGAGAGGGACAGACAGAGACAGGGAGACGTCCTCTGAGACAAACAAACTCAGACTGACTGAGATCTGCAAAGCTGAAGCTCCTAAACTCTGTTATTATCTCCTCCCTCTGACTGTCTGTGTGTGTCTGTGTTTCTGTGTTGTGTCTCTTTGTGTGTGTGTCTGTGTGTGTGTGTGTGTGTCTGTGTGTGTGTCTCTGTGTGTGTGTGTGTTGTGTCCCTAACTCCTGAGGTTTAGCAGAACCAACTGATCCAGAACAAAGCTTGGAGTTTAAGCAGAAACATGTCTAAAGTTTGTGGAAGTCATATCTGTGTGTTTCTATCTAACACTGCCACCTGCTGGAGAACACTTGCAAACACCGTCAGACTGAACTTCAGTTTCAGATTAAAAGCCCGTGTTTCTTTTCTGAACAGTTTAAAACAGTCTGGCAAAGTCTGTTTTATAAAAAAAATGTTAGCAATAAAACCAAGGTTTTATGTATCCTGATGCATAATGGTTCTACTTGAAATATTTTGAAATGCATCATGGGAAGATTAAACTTTACTGAACTTCACTTCCACTTATCTTCAAAATAAACTCAGTGCTGAGAAGACTAAATACAGTAAGTATCCTGATGCTGCTCAATAATCCAGACTCATCAACTTAATTCCCCTGTAGTTGCTACAACTCTGTACATCACCCTTGTTTTTAAAAATGGCCACCAGCACTTCTTCTCCATTCCTGAGGCATTTTCTCACCCTCAAATATGCCATTGAATATTTGAGTCAAAAACCTCACTGCCATCTCTCCAAGACATTTCCAGACCTCCACTGGTCATCAGGTCCTACTGCCTTCCCCTTCTTCATTCTTTTCAGAGCTTTCTGGACTCCACCCTCACTAATCTTTCCCACTTCCTGGTCCACAGTTTCTATGACCTCTACTCTTCTTTCTCTTTCATTCTCTTCATTCATTAGCTCCTCAAAGTACTCCTTCCATCTTCCCATCACACTCTCCTCACTTGTTAGAACATTACCATTCCTATTGTAGCAGCATAAATGGTGTGCTGCCATTTTAACATGGTCAATTGCGGCTTCTGTATAAAAGCACGTCACTCCTGTCTGGCGTCCACGGCGTGCGTCACGACGTCTGCTTGCTTCCGCTGCTGATAACCATTCTCCGGTAAGCGTGGCTAATGTTTGGTTTTTCTTTGTCGCAGTAGTTTGCCTTTAGCTGCTAATACAAACTGGTTTGTTTTTCTTAACGTTCAGTCTAGCCTCTTCTCTGCTGTGCCTCCTGGGTATAAGACCGGTCCGTCTGTCTATGTGCCCAATTAATGGCTTGAAGGTAAGGGTTAGCCTAGCCTGCTACCGCTTACCCATTACTGTGAACAAATGCTTATTAGACTGTTCTGTTACAGCTGCATGATCCAATTTATACAGCAACTCTATTATAAGATTGTGCTGTAACACACACATTTGCAGGTAGGCAATATGAGATTCTGTAAATTCTGCTGTCAATGGTTGAGTTTAATAGTGACGATCTGCTCCATTTAGTTTTCAGATGAGCCTTCTCCTGCTGTTCAGCTGGATTCTGCTCGCTGCTGTTTTGCCTAGAGGAAAAAAATATGAAACTAACTCGGGCCCTTCAAAGTATTCTGCCCACCGACCCACGACATCCCGAGTTGAGATCAGTAGCACACCACCCCCACTATAAACAGTGTTGGTGGTGTACCGCTCCCCCCCCCCCCCCCACCGAGATGCCAGATGGTGGACCAGAATTGCCTCAAAGCCATGTGGAAGTCATTCTCCATGGCCTCTCCAAACTCTTCCCATGCCCAAGTTTTTGCCTCAGCGACCACCCAAGCCGCATGTCGCTTGGACTGCCGGTACCCATCAGCTGCTTCTGGGGTCCCACAGGCCAAAAAGGCCTGATAGGACTCCTTCTTCAGCCTGACAGCATCCCTCACCGCCGGTGTCCACCACCGGGTTCGAGAGTTGCCGCCATGACAGGCACCGACAACCTTGTGGCCGCAGCTCCGGTAAGCCGCCTAGACAATAGAGGCACGGAACATGGCCCACTCGGACTCAATATCCCCCACCTCCCTCGGAACATGTTCGAAGTTCTCCCGGAGGTGAGAGTTAAAGCTCCGTCTCACAGGAGACTCTGCCAGACGTTCCCAGCAAACCCTCACAATATGTTTGGGTCTGCCAGGTCTGACCGGCATCCTCCCCCACCATCAGAGCCAACTCACCACCAGGTAGTGATCAGTGGACAGCTCCGCCCCTCTCTTCACCTGAGTGTCCAAGACATGTGGCCTCAGATCAGATGAGACGACGACAGTCGATCATCCAACTGTGGCCTAGGGTGTCCTGGTGCCAGGAGCACATATGGACACCCTTATTCTTGAACAAGGTGTTTGTTATTGACAATTCATGACGAGCACAGAAGACCAACAACAGAACACCACTCTGGTTCAGATCAGGAGGGCGTTCCTCCCAACCACACCCCTCCAGGTCTCACTGTCATTGCCCACGTGAGCATTGAAGTCCCCCAGCAGAACAAGGGAGTCCCCAGGGGCTGCACTTTCCAGTACCCCCCTCCAAGGGCTCCAAAAAGGTTGGATAATCTGAACTGCTGTTTGGTACATAAGCGCAAATGACAGTCAGAACCCGTCCCCCCACACGTAGGCAGAGGGAGGCTACCCTCTCATTCACCGGGGTGAACCCCAACACACAGGCACCAAGTTGGGGGGCAATAAGTATGCCCACTCCTGCTCGGCGCCTCTCACCAGGGGCAACCCCAGAGTGGAAGAGTGTCCAACCCCTTTCAAGGAAACTGGTTCCAGAGCCATGCGTAGAGGTGAGTCCGACTATTTCTAGCCGGAACCTCTCAACCTCACACACCAGCTCTGGCTCCTTCTCCACCAGTGAGGTGACATTCCACGTCCCAATAGCCAACTTCTGTAGCCGAGGATCAGACCGTCAGTGTCCCCGCCCTCGGCCACCACCCATCCCACATTGCACCCGACCCCTTTGGCCCCTCCCACAGATGGTGAGCTCATGGGCAGAGGGACCTACGTCTCCTCATCGGGCTGTGCCCAGCTGAGCTCCATGGGTAAAAGCCCATCCACCAGGCGCTCGCCCACGTGCCCCACCTCCAGGCCTGGCTCCAGAGTGGGGCCCCGGTGACCCAGGTCTGGGCAAGGGAACATCGAGTCCATTTATTTTTCTCATCAAAGGGGTGTTTGGGCTGCACTTTGTCTGGTCCCTCACCTAGGACTTATCTGCCTTGGGTGACCCTACTAGGGGCGTGAAGCCCCTGACAGCATAGCTCCTAGGGTCATTGGGACACTCAAACCCCTCCACCACGGTAAGGTGGCAGCCCAAGGAGGGGTAGACCAAGTTTGACAATTTTAATAAAGAGTTTACTTTGGAGTTTAGTTAAAAGAAGTTATTGAATGTAATCAGATGTCATTTATTATCACTGCAAGCCAGGAAACAATTTACCAAGTTGCATCAGCTAAATTGGCATGACCAGACCAAGGCATCACATCACCAGGTTCTGCTCCTTACTGGGTCAGTGCTGAGGGCACCAAGTCACTCGTCTTTCTGGAATTCTGCTGGTGGATCAGACCAGGATACACCACGAGAAGGACTTGTCAGGAACTGCCCTAGGTAGCTGATCGTCACTGTGAGAGCTTCAGGGGTCTGTGAGGGCAACAGACGATGAGAAGGTGCACCGTCCATTGCAACCTTCAGCTGAGAACATGAGTCTGGCAGTGAGAAAAATTATTCATCTTTTCTAGTTACTTTTGGTTCTAACAAATTGTAACTGAGCAACATGTTTATCTGCTCAGGACTGAACGAGTAGACCTCGGACTAAGTCAGGATTGGGTCTAAAGACGAACACTTCGGTTCAGAACTGAAGAAGAACTGCCCGGTGTGGGAGTCCAAAACAAACTGCCTTTTCACTCAAAGGATCTTTGTGCAAAACAGCAGTTCTGAGAAGATGTTTTGACTACTCCAGGAACATTGTGACTTCCCTGCCGAAGCAAACCGCTCCAGCTCAAAGAGCTTTTAGAACAGGTCTGAAGGAACAGTCTCTTTCTGAAAAACAGAACAGAGAAATATGTTAAACACATTATATTTCACATGATGTCATTATAATGATTGAAAATAACAACCAAAATTATTCATGTTCACACTTGTTAATCTAATAAAACAAACTTGATTAATGATTTGTTTTTCTTTCTTAGAAACAGGAAGAAACAAGATAAACATTAGTCAGACTGTAGCTAGGGTTGGGCATTGAGGATCGAGAATCGTTTGGAACCGGGACAAACTGTCTGGTTTTCCCAGAACTGTTCGAAATATTAATTTTCGATTCCTACTTTCGATGCTGAGTCCAACGAAGTAGAATCCACAGGAATGTTCCCATACATGGGGAGTGAGGAGCCGCGGTTGAAAGCGTGACTTAACTTTAATAAAATGACCAGTCGACTCAGTGCAGCATTTGCAATAATTTTATATTGTGCAAAGGAGGGTGTAAAAGTAACAGAGTGGCCCGTCTTTGACGCGCTCCACTGGACTATTTTTGCTGCCTCCTCCAGCTCCGACCCTCAGAATCAGGTAAATAAAACTATAAACTACGTCTCATACCAACATTAAGGCAGCTAACAAGTTATACTTGACTTTAAGTAGCAGATCACCTCAAATGCAAACACCATGCTAACGTTAGCTTGTGTATTTTTTCATAGACAAACGACCTGAAATGACTAATAATGTTAGCCAGACTTCTCGATGTGCTCCTCTGTTCACGAAGGAGTTCTCCAAGGGAAGTACGTTGGTGCAACTGAATGAAGAGCGCCACAGAATAGTTACAGCACATACTGTGAAAAGGTTTCATCCCTTTTCAGATGTGGAGTCACCAACATTTAGGTTAGTTAGGCAACAACAATAGAGCTAAGCTAATTAATAGTCCATCCTAAGCTAACGTTACAGTAACGGTGACATCACATGTTTGTTTATATGTTTGCAGGGACATGGTGAAAACCATCGACCCAAGTACACACCAGCTCCCATGGACCACTTGTCAAATAAATTAATCATCTTGGTATAAGGTGGAGAAGAGCTGCTCTGCTCTTTAAACAGAAGATGGATGACGTGTCTGGGAGCAGATCCAGAGAAGATGATTGAGCAGGTGAAATGTCGTTCACAACTGTCCTTATCTGCTTTAAAATCAGAAATCTAAATACCAGTAATGTTCTCTGTGGTCAACAGAGGAAGACTGTGGAGATGATGGGGTCACCATGCAGTCTGAGGAAAGGCCTGAGAATGATGGAGTGGAGGATGAGGAGGAGAGTGTAAGTGTATGATAGCTGAAATTATATAGATTCTCAATCTTCAATCAATCAATCAATCAATTTTATTTATAAAGCACCCTTCATACTAAAAGCAGCTCAAAGTGCTGTACAGAATTATAAACAATAAACCCACAAAACAAATGCAAACAACACACACAAAACAAAATAAAATTGTATGGAAAATGTATAGACTGAACAGAAATGAACCAGTTCAGGAAATACAGTTAAAAAGATGGGTCTTGAGCCTGCTCTTAAAAACAACAACATTCTCTGCGGCCCTCAGGTTCTCCGGCAGACTATTCCACAGACGGGGGCCATAGTACTGGAAAGAAGCCTCACCTTAAGTGTGAGTTCTGACTATTGGAACTTTTAGTAGTCCAGTGCCAGAGGACCTTAGTGTCCACGGGGGTTCATAGGGTAATAGCAGCTCTGCAAGATAAGATGGTGCGAGACCATTGAGACATTTAAAAACCATTAAAAGAATCTTAAAATCAACCCTGAGACGCACAGGGAGCCAATGCAATGATTTTAAAACAGGTGTAATATGAGCCTGCCTTCTGGTCTTGGTTAACACACGAGCAGCAGAGTTTTGTAACAGCTGAAGGCTGGATAAATTTTTCTTAGGGAGACCAGAAAGCAGTGCATTACAGTAGTCTAAACGGCTAGAAATAAAAGCGTGCATCAAAGTCTCAGTATTAGTAAAAGAGAGAAGAGGGCGGACTCTGGCTATATTTTTTAGATGGTAAAATCCTGTTTTGACTATATGTTTGATATGTGGAATAAAAGTAAGCTCAGAGTCAAAAAGAACCCCCAGGCTTATTACTTTTTTGGAAGGTTTTAAAGACAGAGATTGCAATTTCTGAATTGCATTTTCTTTTTGAACCTCCGGTCCAATGATTAAAACTTCTGTTTTGTCCTGGTTTAGCTGGAGAAAGTTCTGTGCCATCCAGGACTTTATGTCTGAAATGCAATTAAAAAGTGCAGTGATTGGCCGGGGGTCATCATGAGATAATGAGATGTATAGCTGTGTGTCATCAGCATAACTGTGGAAACTTATCCCATGGCTCCTGATGACTCCACCAAGTGGCAACATGTACAAATTAAAAAGTAGGGGGCCTAAAATAGAGCCTTGGGGGACGCCATAGTTGGCTTCATGGATCTGCGAGGTGCATGTATCCATACTTACCATAAAAAGGTTCTATCTGTGAGATAGGAGGTGAACCACAGAAGAACAGTACCAGAAAGACCGACCAGGTGTTTTAATCTATTTAGAAGAATTTGATGATCTACTGTATCAAAGGCTGCAGTCAGATCCAATAGAACAAGAACTGAGAGCTTGTGTGAATCCAGATTACACCTTAAATCATTCACAATTTTAATAGGGCTGTCTCTGTACTGTGGTTCGTCCTAAAACCAGATTGATACTTTTCTAAAATACCAGCATCATTTAAAAAGTTATTTAATTGAATAAAAACAAGCTTTTCTAAGATTTTACTTAAGAATGGTAAGTTGGATACAGGTCTGTAATTATTAAAAACACTAGGATCTAGATGACTTTTCTTCAGAAGGGGTTTCACCACAGCCATTTTAAAGGCAATGGGGAAGACACCGATCTGAAGAGAGCAGTTTACAATGTTTAAAATTTCATTCTCAAAGAATCTATAAAATGAATGAAAAAGTGATGAGGGAATTGGGTCTAAGAGGCAGGTGGTTGGTTTGACTTGTGAGAAAACTCTGCCGAGCAGCTCTGTATCAACCACATCAAACTTGTCCAGTGTTTGCTCCGGTGAAAACAAGCATTCAATAGATTTAAAACCAGTATTTTGCTCAGATAAAATGTTAGCTCTAATTGACTCAATCTTACCTCTGAAGTGATTTGCAAACTATCCTGATGCATGCTCAATAATCCAGGTAGAAAAATCTAAAAAAGGTAAATCTGGTCCTCTGGACAAGAGTCCAGAGGACCAGATTTACCTTTTTTAGATTTGCAAACTGCTCACAAAGAGAGTTAGTTGGAGTATTTGAAGAAGCAGTAAAGTCAGGGTTAATCAGATTATCAATGGTGGAAAACAAAACTTTGGGATTATTTTTGTGATTGTTAATTATTTTGGCAAAATATGCATTTCTTGAATTTCTGACAGCAGAATTGTAGATATTAAGCTGTTCGCGCATTATTTGGTAGTCAATTGTCAATTTGTTTTTCCTCCATTTCCTCTCTGCTTTCCTACAATTTCTTTTGAGTTTCCTTATGTCTTCAGTTTTCCACGGGCATACTCGTTTAATAAAAACTTTTTTTGAAAATAGTGGAGCTACATGATCCAGGTTTGTTTTCAGTTTGTTAAAAAATTGACTGACCATTGAATCACAGGAAGCAGTTAAAATAAGAGGGGAATTTTGGGTAAAATCTCTAAAAAAATTATCAATCACCTCAGGGGTAAGATGGCGCCTCCTCACAGTTCGGACCGTGGCTTTCCGCTGAATCAAATCAGTGACATTAAAAAACACACAATAGTGGTCAGACACAGCCAGGTCAACAACAGAGGACACACCAGAGGTCAAGCCATAGGTAATAACAAGGTCAAGGGTGTGTCCCCTGTTGTGAGTCGGCTGCTTGACGTGCTGAATAAAATCCATACAGTTCAGAGTTTCTAAAAACTGTTTAGACAAAGTATCCTGATGCTGCTCAATAATCCAGGTAGAAAAATCCAAAAAAGTTCAATCTGGTCCTCTGGACATTCAAAAAAACAAAAAACAAAACAAAGCAAAAAAATCTAGAAACGTTTCGTCTCTCATCCAAGAGACTTCCTCAGTCTGAGGTGCTGTTTTCAGCTCAGTCTCTTAAATAGCACCTTCTCAGAGTGGATCAACCAGTTTGCTGCTGACAACCAGAACCAGCTGAGCACATGCTCAAGAAGGGCTGATGGTCCTTCTGTCCAGAGGACCAGATTGAACTTTTTTGGATGTTTAGACAAAGAATCTGATGGATTATCAACATGTAGATTAAAATCACCAGTCACAATAATCTTATTATACTTAGCATGAATAAAACATAAAAACTCTGAAAACTCAGTCATAAAATCAGAAACATGTCCGGGTGGTCTGTAAACAGTAACACAAAGTATTGGCAAGCTGCTAAAAACAAAGGCATGATGCTCAAAAGACAGGTACTGGTCAAATGAAATCTCTTTAACAGCCAGTAAATTATTAGATATTGAGGCAGTGCCACCACCTTCTCTGCCACTTGAGCATTAAAAGAAAATTTAAAACCAGGTGGAGAGGCCTCAGTAAGAACAACTGGTGCATCTGCACCTAACCAAATTTCTGTTAAAAACAGACAATCCAATTTAAAATCTGAAATCAAATCATTTATAATAAAAGATTTGTTTGAAAGAGAGCAGACATTTAAAACAGCCATATTGAAAGTGACAGGTGAACTGTTAACAGTAGCTGTGGGTGATAAATAATGTTTTGCTAAAGATCTAATGTTATTAAAGTTCACTGAACGAGTATGGTTATGTATGGTTCGCTCACTGTATGTAGTCCGAACTGAAATTAATTGGTTGCTGGGAACAGATGGGCCTGGTCCAATGTTATGTGTACAACAGTTACAAGAGGAACTATGAGAGCCAGGGCCATGTAGACGTCAATCAGTAGCAGACTGGTCAGAGATAGTGACATGGTTACCAGGTATGGATGGTGATGTTGTGTGCTGTACCTTGTAGTCCAGATTGGCAGTTAGAATACGGGAACCTGAGTTGTTCAGATGGAGGCCATCAGTTCCAAAAAAGATGTCTCCTTCCCCAGAAAACATCAAAATTTTCAACAAAGTTTACATTTTGGAGGATGCAAACAGAAGACAGCCAAGTGTTCAGGCTGAGAAGTCTGCTGAAGCAGCCTATTCCTCTGCCACAAGTGGGAAGTGGACCAGAGATAAAAACTTGCAGTTGAAACTGTAGAACGGTGCCAAGTAGATGAATAAAATCCTGTTTCAAATATTCAGACTGTTGTTTGGGGATGTCATTGGTGCCTACATGGATGATGAGTCTTTTAGCCTGTGGATGTGATTTAATGATTTCCGGGATTTTATTAGATATTTCAATGACAGTGGCGCCTGGGAAAGATAGTGTAAGAGCTCCCCTCATCCTCACGTTCTTTATAATAGAATCTCCCACAAGCAGTGTGGTGGGAAGTTGGTCCATCGGATGAGCCTCTAGTAGTGCTGAGCAGAGTAGCTGTGAGGGATGAGGTGGCTGCAGTGAAAGAGCCCTGAGTGCCCCCCGCACATCACTTACCCCCTCCCTGACATGCTCTGGGGCCGGTGTGTAGTTCAACTCCGCCCGAGTCATCCTGACCTGGGACCTATTACGAGAGAGGGCCGCCGTTGTTTGTAGCAGCTGGGGTGGGGATGACACAGGTAGTGGAGCAGAATGACGGTGATCTGAAGCTAGAGAAGGAAAATTGTGGGAATCCAGGATGCTAAAGCGGTTTTCTAGGGGGAGTGGACAAATGGCACTACGATGTTTCCCAGCAAATACCTTGTGTCGGCGAGTCCCAACTGTGACCCAATGCTCCGATTGTACAGGAGTGGAGCTGGGGGGAATTTTGGGTCTTGCCCCATACTGAAGCCAGTGTGTGTGGCTGGAGTCCCCCGCTGGACCCAAGTTGTTGGTGGCTGATGGTGGACTAATGGTTGGAGGACCTACATTGACTATACTGTGAACCACAGGTGCAGGGGTGGAACTCATTGCGAGTTGTCTGTCATCTTCGACAGGAACAGTGTCAGCTAGTTGTACAGCAGTCACAGGTGCCTGAGTCTGGCCAATTATTATGGTATCCATATAATTCTCTGTGTCCTGTATCTTGCATAATGTAGATATTCTACGTTCCAGATCAGCAACTTTCTCAAAAAGTGAGATACAGCCCTGACATCTTGTTGGAGAACTTTCAGGAGCCATACCCCAAATGATCTTAATAATGATCATGCCTTTAATAATCCCTTTTTACTGATAATACTGATGAACCTGCTCTTTGTTTAGGAACCACCTCCCTGCAGTCTGTCCAGAAAGTCTCCACTGGAGGAGCTTTTTGCTGAGGAAGAGGAACAGAACGTAATGTCACAGCTCCATGTCCATGAAGAAACAAGTGGAGAGAGGCTGCAGATGGACCAGGACATTCCACCAGACGTTCTGTCTGAGCAGGGCCGGCCCAAGCCTCCATGGAGCCCTAAGTGAAATTTGGTTTGGGGCCCTCCATGTCTGCTAATAATGTGGATAACTGCAATCAACAGTCAGATGATCAGATCATTCACCCACCTAACATAAACTCACTGCAACTCTGACAGCCCTGTTCACATGATCCTATATGTGTAGATCTAGTGGTACTAAAAGTAACAAAAGAAAAAAAACACAAGTATGCAATGTATTTTACAGCAAAAGTGTCATCTGGTTTATAATCTTTGGTTCCAAGAACTAAAATAGTAATGTTCAAAATAATTTGTAGTGCACGATCAACAACAAACAACAGATAAATGAACTTAGAAGCATAAAATAAATTAAATTGTGCAAAAACAGACAAATTTCATCCATCCATCCATTATCTTTACCCGTTTTATTCCATTTTGGGTCACGGGGGTCGCTGGTGCCCATGTCCAGCAATCACTGTGCGAGGGGCGGGGGACACCCTGGACAGGTCTCCAGTCCATCACAGGGACACATAGAGACAAACGAGACAAACAACCATTCACTCTCTCTCTCACACCTAGGGACAATTTAGAGTTACCAATCAGCCTAACATGCATGTTTTTGGTCTGTGGGAGGAAACCGGAGCACAGACAAATTTAAATTAAATAAAAAATAAAATATCAAGAAAATTATCTGCATTTGTTCATTTACATTTAAATAATGTAAATGAAAAATTCAACATTTTTCAGTCAGGTCATCGGGACAGCTTCTTTTTTTTTTTTTGGTTTGGTGCTGAAACGTTTCGCCTTCGATCCAGAAGGCTTCATCAGTCAAAGAAACATACAACAAAACTGATTCTTCCTCCAACAGCTTACTCCAAAGTGGAACAAACCAGTTCTGCTTGTGATAAGATGGTCTCTTTGTCACGCCCCCTCCTCCATTGCCCGCCCTCTTCCTTGTTGACAGTCGTGTCAAACTGGTTGAAAACAACGGTTTTCAGCACGAAAACGTTTCAGCACAAAAAAAAAAAAAAAAAAAATGAAAGAAACTGTCCAGATGACCTGACTGAAAAACGTTGGATTGTATACCTGGATTATTGAACATCGACTATTTTCTTAAATGAAAAATTCTTGAAACCATGTAAATTTGTTTACAAAAAATAAAGTTAAAGTTAAACAATTAGTTCTTCAAAGTATGTAAATGTATGCAACAATTTGAAAAACAGAAGTTAAAATATTAAACAACCTTTACCCACACATTGAACCTGTTTTTGTTACTTCTTCCTCAATACTTCACAAACTTCGTAAAACCTGTGTTTCCACTTATGGAGCCCCCCAGTGGCCCTGGGGCCACAAGCAGCCGCTTAGTTTGCTTGTGCCTTGGACCGGCCCTGTGTCTGAGGACCTGCTGCTGGTGGTGGAACCAACACAAGACTTACCCTTTGCTGTCAGATCTTGATTTCTCATATTTATGTTTCAAGCTTCTTCTACACCTTCAGACATGTTCTCCACTGCAGGAGACACTGTCTGTCCAGAACATGCACACGTACTGCCTGAGAAGCAGATATGATCATTTTCCTCAACGAGAACAGCTTCTGATTTTATACTGGACCTGCTGCTAATCTGGACTGGATTGTACAAGTTGTTCTTTTTTATAATAATAATAATAATAATAATAATTTAGTTTGATATTCTGCAGCAGGTTAGTCCATCAGTGGGAGCTCAGTAACATGGCTGCAGCATCACACACTGGACATGTGGAAATGTTTCCATGAGGTTTTCAAACATAAAACTCTTGTGAAAGTTTATCCCTGTGAAAAGAAATTCATAACATTTATATTAAAGTTCATACGTTTGATATTTATAAACTGGTTGAAAATAGCCCTGTGACAAATTCATAGTAAAGTTAACAAAAAGTAAAAAGTTCATAGAATTAAAATTCAAATAAAAGTTCAAATTATTTCATCCAGAAAGAACTGTGGCTAACTACTGCAGCTCATTTATAACACGATGGAGTTAAACTCAGAGCAGGCTGCTCCTCAAATAAATATTTTTATAATAATAATAATATAATAATCATTTTATTTAAAAAGCACCCAAGGACACTTTATATGAATGTTTTGGTTAACTTATTATTTTTATATGAATGTTTCTGTTAACTTATTATTTTTTTAATATTTGAATGTTTCTGTTCAGTCCCCGAGACGACTTCTGTTGTGACTTGGAGCTTTAGAAATAAACTGAATTGAACTGACACGGGCAGCACGGTGGCACAACTGGTAGAGCTGCTGCCTCTCAGCAAGCAGGTCCCTGGTTCAAACCCCGGTCCAGGGGCCTTTCTGGGTGGAGTTTGCATGTTCTCTCCGTGCATGCGTGGGTTTTCTCCGGGTACTCCAGTTTCCTCCCACAGACCAAAAACATGCATGTTAGGCTGATTGGTAACTCTAAATTGTCTCTAGGTGAGAGAGAGAGTGAATAGTTGTTTGTCCCTGTGATGGACTGGAGACCTATCCAGGGTGTCCCGCACCCCTCGCACCATGATTGCTGGACATGGGCACCCACGACCCCCGTGACCCAAAATGGAAGAGGCGGGTAAAAGATAATGGATGGATGGAATTGACATTTCTTTTTTTTTTTTTAACACCACCTCTAAAAATAACTGGAACCGAAACGAAGAATCAGAACCGGAATAGCTCAAATTGAAACGATGCCCAACCCTAACTGTAGCTGACTCTGTGTCCAAGAACTGTGAATGTGTGAAAACATCAGCCATTATTGAGGTCAAATGTAACTTTAAATAACACAATTCATTTTGAGCCTGGGGCAGCACGGCGGCGCAACAACTGCTAGAGCTGCTCGTCTCTAAACTCCACATTAAACCCTCCCTTCACTTCACTTCACTTTTTTTCACTAAGGGCTGGTTTCAGAATCTACATCAACTGAAGTTAGATACACAACATCTTTTCTTGGTGGCAGGTTCCTCAAAAGAGCATTAAGTGTAGAACCACTAGACTGAGGAACAGCTTCTACCCTGAGGCTGTTAGACTCATGAATCTCTAACTAGAATAATCACTGTGAAAAATTACATCATGTTGCTGCTGATCTGTTTCATGTTGCTGCTGATCTGTTTCATGTTGCTGCTGATCTGTTTCAATGTTGATATGTTCATGCGTGCACATCTGCTCACAGACTCATGTTCATGTTTGTGCTGATGTTCAATGTTTTATGTTATGAGTGCTTAGTGTATATTTAGTTGATGTTTTTCTTAGTTCATATCTTAGATGTTATTACTGTTTTTCTTTTACATTTTATTGTTGGATGTAACTGGGACCCTGTGTACATAATTTCGCTCCACCACATGTACCACATGAGGTGCGAATGACAATACGGAAACTCTGACTCTGACTCTGACTTTATTCGTGCTGATAAGGACTTAATTTTATTTTTTAAGTAAAAAAAAATGTAGAAAAAATACTGATTCATTTATTCATTTTAATTATTGTATTATTATTTTTAATCATTTTATTATTCATTCATTTTACTTTATCATTTTATTAATATTATTATTCTTTTTTATGTTGCTCAAGCAGATGTAATTAAGTGTAACTGGTTTCTACCCACCTTTTTACTCGTAGCACACTAAAAAAGTTTGTATTAAGTATAGAATCACAAAATTAATCTTCAGAACATTAAAGATCTGTCTTCAGCAGCAGCACCTTTCTTTGGTTGATGCATTTATTCAAAAACAGTATCTAGACTGGATTAACCACCTGCCTTTTCTTATTTCTAGGCAAGAGAAAGAGAAAGGTGTTGAGTAAAGACCAATGTCTTGTTTCCACGCTGCAAGAAGAAGAGGAACTGAACCCGACACAGCGGGAACAGCACTTTCATCTTCTTTTGGAAGAAGCTCGTAAGTCAGGGGCGTCCAACCCACTTACAAAAGGGGCCAAATTTAAAACCTTTTTCAAACTAAGGGCTGGTTTCAGAATCTACATCAACTGAAGTTAGATACACAACATCTTTTCTTGGTGGCAGGTTCCTCAAAAGAGTTTGATTGGTCTCATTTGATGTTCTCTGTTGCTCTTTTGACTAACCCTAATCAAAGATTACTGAAAAAAAATTAATTAAAGTATTTTACATTTAAAATAACATCTTGGGGGGCAGATAAGAAGTCAACGAGGGCCATGTTTGGCCCCCGGGCCTCGAGTTTGACACATATGCTGTAAGTCAAGGGAACAGGAGCAGTCCTACGAAGGGAGGAGATTGCACAGAATGCTGCCTTCAATCAAGCCTTCCTTGGGGTGCTGGGAGAGCTTGCACGTGCATTAACACACAGACATGTGTGACATACTTTTTAATGGATGGATGGATGGATACTGTACTTTTTGGTACTTTATTTTGCATGCTTTAGTATTTCTTGTGTTTGTTCTTTGTTAGTTTTTAAATGAGTCAAATCGGTTCTTCTCATCCTGAGCATGTCGTCGTGCTGTTAATCGTATGTTAACCTTGACAAACAACTTCAAGAGCAAAACGTACAGTATGTGATGTGCACACAGTACAAGGTATTCCTTTGCGTTTCCAAGAAGGGGAAGTACTTTTTGAACCATCTACCAAATAAACAACAAAACAAAAGTGATGGACAGTTATGTGGATGTTATTCTAATGTTGACGTTTTGTTTGTTTTTGGCACTAAATGGTTGCCATAGCAGTTCCATTTCATATGTATGACATCTGATGTCCACTGAAGTGGACGCATGATATCTAAAAAATATTATTAATATTAACTAAATCTTTCTCGTACAAATCACAAGTTCCTGTTTCAGTTTTTGCTTTTACTGACCCAGACATACCACTGAACTGCAGCACCCGCTACTGACAGCCTGATTTCAGTCTAGTCAACAGCAGTTGGCCGTGGAACGTCCGATGCTGCAGCCTGCATGCATGTGAACCAGCTTTGTAGTACTAAATGTTTCCTTGTGCTCACTGAGTTTTGCTCTTTACATCCAAACTAAAATAGGACAGAGGACAGGGGACTGTCTCACATCAGAAAGGAGGATAAGAGACTGTCTTACAGCATGATGGAGGACAGGGGACTGTCTTACTGCATCATGAAAGACAGGGGACTGTCTTACTGCATCATGGAGGGCAGGGGACTGTCTTACTGCATCATG
>NC_056511.1:837386-837543 GCF_014905685.2 Nematolebias whitei | reverse complement strand
TGTCTTACTGCATCATGGAGGGCAGGGGACTGTCTTACTGCATCATGGAAGACAGGGGACTGTCTTACTCCATCATGGAAGACAAGGGAATGTCTTACTGCATCAAGGAAGACAGGGGACTGTCTTACTGCATCATGGAGGACAGGGGACTGTCTTA
>NC_056511.1:827126-837286 GCF_014905685.2 Nematolebias whitei | reverse complement strand
GAGGATGAGGAGATTCTGTGGTTACAGTAAAAGTCACTAACCTCCGTCTGTACATGGCAGGTGCTGTTGTCGTGCTGAGGCCTGTGACGTCACTCAGGGAGCAGCAGAGCGGTCCAGACTTGTAGAACAGAAGCCAGAGCCAAAACGTAATCCAAAGAGTAGTCAAGGGAGAGCAAGGGTCGTTACCATGGTCAGACATGCAGAAAAATCCAGAGAGGGCAATATGGGCAATAGTCCAAGGAAATTCTTTTGACATGTATCTTATCTATTGTTGCTCAATTAAAAAACAACAAAAAAAAAAAACACTGGAGTCATCAGCCTCGACCCAGGTCTCTGTGATGCAGAGCAAATCCAAATGACGGGAACTGAAAAGTCCCACAAGATGAAAGTTTTGTTTGTTAAAGACCTGGCGTTCACTTGACCAATCCTGGCAGAAACCGCAGCCTGCTGTCTGATGGACGGGGGGGGGGGGGGGGGGGCAGCATCTTCAGGCTCTGCAGGTTCACTCTGCGCTGGTAGAGATGAGAGAATCAAGAGGGGTGGGGGAAAACGCCCAGATTCAGGCCGGTGACAGGTAGCAGGCAGCTGTCAACAGGATCCAGGAAACGCCATAGCACAGGGAAAGACGGAAATAATCCATTTCTTGTCTGAGAAATGGATGTAGAACGGGCCAGGCAGATCTTTAGTTTCACCAGCTGTCCTCCACGTTTACCGCTGTAACAACAACATTTTTGCCAGGAGGGGGGTGTTTGAGCACAGGTGCCCATGATCAAAGACACTGAGATTGCCAACAACATGTTGAATATCCAGGAGGGACTGACGATTGTACACAAGCACAAACTTAGTGCTGAGCACAAAACAAGGAAATAAAACAAACGAAATCAAGAGCGACAGACAGACGACCACACACACACTGGCGCCATCTTGCCACCATGTTGTGTTGTGTGTGTTACCGAGTGTGTGTGTTACTGAGTGTGTGTTGTGTGTGTGTTACATGTAGAAGTGTCCAAACAGAGCGTTGAGTGTTGCTCTGTTGTCATCAGGAAGTTTCCGAAGTAACCGTCTGTATTCTTTAAACCTGCTGCGTTCATCTGAAATCACTGAGAAACAAAACTATGTTAGATCTAGTAATACTACAGAAGTACTGATGGAGTACTATTCCTGAGGTACTGATGATGTACTACAGCTACTACTGATAAAAGTACTAGAGTAGGAAGTAATGTGTAATGTAATGTACTCCAAAGTATCATATAAAATATTAAATGCACTTGTGGTACATTTAAGGATTACGTAAAGTACTTCAGGTACCTGCAGCCTGCCGCCACTGCTCTCGGTCTGCGTCAGGAATCAGGCTCTGTTTGTCTCGGATGTACTGTTTGAGGGCGGAGCTAGCGTCTAGAACTCCCTGCTCATCATTCTCCAGGGGGGCAGAGTTTGGTGAAGTCATCAACGCTTCCACAAGTTTTTTCACTTTGGTCGCGAGACCGCAGCGCCGGTACACACCTTCCACCTTCAGACCTTGAGACAGAAACAAAGCTAAACTTCATCTCCTGTGGTTTCCATGGCAACAATTTAGAGGTTATGAGGAAGTGTAAATAAGAAATTTTTATTTGTTTAATTTCCGACACTGTGCCAAGGCAGAAACATGTCTTTTCCCAATACTTCTTAATTCTGAGGTAACGATGGTGTACTAGTACTGAGGTTCTGAAGGAGTACTGGTACCGAGGTACTGATGGAGTACTCATACTGAGGTACACGCAGAGAACTGGTACTGATGTTCTGATGGAGTACTAGTACCAAAGTACTGATGGAGTATTAGTACTGAGGTACAGATCGAGTACTAGTACCACAGTTCAGATAGAGTACTAGTAATGATGTACAAGATGGAGTACTAGTAATGTGGTTCAAATCAAGCACTAGTACCGAGGTTATGATGGAGCACTAGTATGGAGGTACTGATTGAATATGAGTATGGAGGTGATGGAGTGCTAGTACTGAGGTACAGATGGAGTACAACTACCATGATTCTGATGGTGTACTAGTACCAAGGTACTGATGGTGTACTAGTACTGTGGTTCTTATGGAATACAAGTACAGAGGGTACTGATGGTGTACTAGTTTTGAGGTACTGATGGTGTACTAGTATCAGGGTACTGAGGAGTACTAATACTGTAGTTCTTATGCAAAACTAGTACTGTGGTCCTGATGATATACAAGTACTGATGTTCTTTCTAATGGAGTACTAGTAATGAGGTATTGATGGAGTACTAGTACAGAGGTAGTGATGGTGTACTAGTACTGTGGTTCTTATGGAATACTAGTACCCTGGTTGTTAGGTAATCCTAGTACCGAGGTACTGATGGTGTACAATTGGACTTCCGGTAAGATGGCGCCCATGCACATGGCTTGAAATCCACCTCTGCTGATGGTGTTGGGATTATTTTTGTTTTGTTTGTTCTTTTATCTGTGACATAAACTCACTGCTGATGTATGACCAACAGCAGCTTCTGGATCTTCGTTTTTCTGTCACCAGTGTCGCTTATTTGGAACAATACGAGCGTACCTCTGGACCCCCCCTCCCCCCTGCTGGCGGACGTGCTAGCTTACCTCCGCTGCAGTCCTCACCTGCCTGCCCAGAGATATCGCTTCAGACGCTGGGGAAAACGTGATGGGCGGCTGGTAAAGCTTAAAGCCCTGCGCACTGCATCTTCCTCTTCAGCTGGTGGTCATGGTTTCCATCACCAGCTTCCCGTGTGCCCGGACCAGGTAAACAATGGGAGTTGTCAGCCAGTGCGCAGCTCGGACCGACCCGGAGGGGCTGTTGTTGAAAACCTGAGGCCACTGATGCGTGCAAACTTCACCGCTGCTGGCTCCACTTTGGACAGTATCCGGATGTGTTTGGTCAACGCAAGATCTGTTACCAACAAAACTTTTATCCTCAGGGACTACTTTCAAGAGCACGATTTGGACTTTCTGTGCATCACAGAGACTTGGATGTCTCCGGGTGAGTCCAGCGCCTTGACGGAATTATTGCCACCAAACTGTCTGTATTTTAACGCCCCGCGGCCATCAGGCCAGCACGGTGGTGGATTATTAACAATATTCAAACCAACTTTTTTGAGGGCCTGAGAGCTGTCAGCTGACAGCTCCAAGCAAGATAGCACCTGTGTTTGGCCTCGCTGCTGCTGGTTGTCCCAAAACTGCGGATGGCCGTTATTTTTCGGCATTTTTTATCTGTTTACTCCTGTTTTTATTTTGTATTGGGGATGTTCAACCTATGCTGGTCTATGATCGACAAACGCTACTGTCTATTCGGGGTTCCATGCAGAGGAGCCACGCCCCACCCTCAGGTACCAGCTCATTCTCACCAGAGAGCGGCTTCCCATCTGGCGTTCTCTGCGACCCTCAACGGTGTTCGCACGGATCTCAGAGAAAGAGGAAGAGAGGCAAGAGAGCCGGTGTCCAAGTGAAGCTCAGGCTTTTCTGGAAGCGTGGGGTCGTTGGCAAATGACTCCATAAAACTCTTTCCATTTGTTGCGCTGGCTTTTGGTCCAATGGGGATTTTACAAACACATCCCGACCCGGCTGTGTTCTATCTGGACCTCTGCACTGCTGCTACCTCTGCTCTGTGTATCCAGAAGCTCCGGACTCATCACCATTTCTTCCCTCCATTGATGGTCTACGTAATATCCATGGATCTAACCCTCAGTCTCTCCGTCACCTGGAACGGGCCGCTACGGCAAGTACCCCACCTTCTTCCCCGCTGCGTATGGCTCGGTTTAATGTTTGTTCAATCACTAACAAATCGTTCGTGCTGAACGACTTCATAAAATCCCGAAATCTGGATTTTTTTGTTACTGAGACCTGGCAACGTGATTCAGATTTTATTTCTCTTATCGAACTGTGTCCTGGTGGCTATTCTTTCATCAGCCAGCCGAGGCTGTCTGGCCGTGGAGGAGGCCTCACAGCCATGTTTAGAAACGGGTTTTCCTGCCGCACATCTAATGTTGGACGTTTTGCATTGTTTGAGCTGCAGCTCTTTAAAATTGGGATTAAGGACCCATTTTATTGTGCAGTGGTTTACCGTCCACCTGGTCCAAACGGTACTTTCTCAAAGGATTTTAGTGACTTCTTATCAATGTCAATGTCAATTTATTTATATAGCACATAAAAACAACAAAAGCTGACCAAAGTGCTTTACAGTTAAGACAGATTAAAATAAAAAAAAAAGAGTAAAAATGCATCTAGTGCCACTCAAAAACATAAGTTAACAGTAAAAACAACACACAACAACAATAAAATCAGCTCTAAATTTGTTCTCAGACTCTGCGTGGATGACATGCCAAGGAATCCAGATGAGTCTTCAGCAAAGATTTAAAAGTCTCAACAGTCTGAGCGCTCTTTAAATTCTCAGGTAAACTGTTCCACAGTTTTGGAGCAGCAACCGCAAAAGCCCGATCACCTCTGGATTTCAGTTTGGATCTGGGGACATCTAAGAGGAACTGGTTGGTAGACCGGAGTGCTCTTACTGGAGTGTAGATGTTAATGAGATCACATAAATATGACGGGGCCAGACCTTTCAAGACTTTAACAACAAGCAATAAAATCTTAAAATCAATTCGAAAGTGGACAGGAAGCCAGTGGAGAGAAGCCAGGACAGGGTTATGTGTTCATGTTTTTAGTTGCTGTTAAAAGACGGGCTGCTGCGTTCTGGACACATTGTAAACGATGCAAAGATGATTTGTCTAAACCAACATACAGTGAATTACAGTAGTCCAAACGAGATGTGATAAAAGCGTGGATCACCTTTTCAAGGTCTCTGAAAGGGAGACAAGACTTCACCATGGCAATGAGTCTTAGCTGGAAGAAACTGGATTTCACAACTGTATTTATCTGTTTATCAAATTTAAAAGCACTGTCAAAAATAACTCCCAGATTCCTGACATTGGAGTGGCTGTATGAAGCCAAGGGGCCAAGCACATTAAGGGTATTACATTTACCAAAGCTGATGACTTCCGTTTTATTTTCATTTAGATTCAGAAAATTTAGTTTTAACCAGACTTTAATGTCATTTAGACAGTTCAAGAGTGGATCCAGTGAAGTGACCCTGTCTGACTCAATCGGAAGATATAACTGAGTATCATCAGCAAAGCAGTGAAAAGGGATGTTGTGTTTTCTAAAAATGGACCCCAACGGCAACATGTAAAGATTAAAAAGCAATGGACCTAAAATAGACCCTTGAGGGACCCCACAGATCAGAGGAGCTGGAGATGAAGAACATTTTCCTAAATGAACAGAAAAACTCGTGTCAGTCAGGTAGGATCTAAACCAGGATAGAACTGTGCCTTTGATACCGACCACCTGCTCCAGTCGTGACAACAAGATGTTGTGGTCCACAGTATCAAAGGCAGCAGAAAGGTCTAAAAGCACTAAAACAGCAGAGCTTCCTGCATCAACAGTTAAAAGAAGGTCATTAAAAACTCTTAAAAGGGCTGTCTCTGTGCTATGGCCTGATTTAAAACCTGACTGGAATTTTTCACCAATGCTGTTGGCAGTTAAAAACCTCTTAAGTTGATTAAAAACAACTTTCTCCAAAATTTTCGACAGAAAAGGCAGTTTAGAAATAGTTCTGTAATTTAAGAGCAGTGTTGGGTCGAGGTTTTTCTTCTTTATGAGAGGCTGCACCACAGCATGTTTAAAAGTAGGTGGAACACAGCCCGATGACAGGGACATGTTAATCAGGACAAGAACTAATGGACCAAGAGTGTTAAAAACTTCTTTAAACAGACGAGAGGGAACACAGTCCAGAGGTGAATTAGAAGGCTGCATGTGGTCCACGATGTCCTTTAAAACAACTAAAGTCACCGGCTCAAACTGTTCAAAGGAGGCTGCGGATGGAGGAAGTGAGGAGGGGTCTGTGTAAAGGTGTGTTGAGGAGGGTCTCAGAGCAGAGATTTTATCTATAAAAAACTTAGAAAACTGTTCACACAGTGCAGGAGATTCAGCAACATGAGCAGCATCACAAGGATTCACAACAGAGTTAAAAACATTAAAAAGAACCCGAGGTCTGTGACTGTTGTTTGAAACTATGTTAGATAAAAAAGCAGCTTTAACAGTTCTCTGATAATTTATCAAGCTGTCTTTAAAGATGTCCAAGGAAACCTGCAGTTTGTCTTTACTCCATTTCCTTTCTGCTCGTCTGCACGGGCGTCTGAGCGCGCGGGTGGATTCGCTCAGCCACGGCTGACATGACTTCCTCTTTTTGGTTTTTAGAGGAGCAACAGAGTTCAGAATGTCAGTGCACACAGAACTAAAAAGATCAGTAAGCTCGTCCACGTTGGACACAGAGCAGAACTGAGGGTTGCAGGAGACAGAGTCATTAAAGCCAGCGGAGAAGCGCAGCGCGGTGTTTGAATTAATTGCGCGTGCAGAACGCACAGATGGTCCAGCCCATTCCTTCCTGCCAGAGACCACCGCAGTGAACAGAACCGGTAGATGGTCAGATAAAAGAGCTCCACAGATTTCCACAGATGACACATTTATCCCATAAGACAGGACCAGATCCAGTGTGTGTCCTTTTTCATGAGTTGCACCCGTGACGGACTGTGTGAGATTAAAAGAGTCAATAATGTTCAGAAAATCTCTGACCAGAGGTCCAGCCTCACAGCACACGTGCAAGTTAAAATCACCAATTATTAAAAAGCTGTCGTATCGTAGCATAAGTCCCGTCATAAAATCAGTAAAATCTTTAATAAAATCTTTGCTGTGTTTCGGTGGCCGGTAGATTGTAGCGCAGAGTAAAAGAGGAGAGAAGTTTATCTCCACCATCTGAAGTTCAAAACTCTGGTAAAAATGAGTGGGGATCAGCCGACATTTAAAACTAGATTTAAAAACAGAGGCTAATCCACCTCCTTTACCGGTGGTCCGAGGAGAGCTGAAGAAAGTGCAGTCAGGAGGGAGAAGTTCAGAAAAAGGAGCCGACTCACCAACATGAAGCCAAGTTTCTGTCAAGAACATAAAATCCAGTTTTTTGGAGGTAAAAAAGTCATTCAGAATAAAAGTCTTGTTGGTTAGGGACCTTGTATTCAGCAAGGCTACTCGGAGAGTCTGATCCTTGATGCCCGCAGCAGGTGCGCGGGCCAGCTGGCCAAGATTTTTCAAGTTTATTGTGCCACGTTTGGAATTCCTTTCACGTCGCCAGTATGAAGACTCATGTTCCAAATGAAGAGATGGAGTCACAGATTTAATCCAACGATGTCTCCAGTCATACAGATAGTTGCTTGTATGATCGTGAGAGAGACCAGAATTGTTGCCAGATATTTTCAGATATGCTTTAATTCTCACCAAAAATCCTCCTCGCTTTCTGCGTCTCCTCGGGCGTCTCCGAGGTTGAAAGGCGCAGGGCGCACGACGCAGATAGTCCGGTATGTTTGACAGGTGAGGAGGTAGTTGTGATGAATCATTACTAGAACCAGATAGTGGCAACTTAACATGTCGAAGGCTGAGAAGAGTTGTGTGGTCATAGACGAGCAGAGCAGAGGCATCATAACAAAAAATACTAAAAAGCAAACAAACAACAAAAAACAAGCAGAGCATACGTGGCAAGCGGCTGGCGTAACTGGCGCCATTTTCCTGGATGACTGGATGAAAAAAAAAAAAAAAAAAAGCTACTTATCAGCTACTCTAAAGCTGTCCAGGCTGGTTATTGTTAGCGATTTTAATATCCACGTTGATGACGTCACTGACTCCTTGGCAAAGAACTTTATCAGTGTAATGGACTCTTTTAATTTCATTCAGCATGTGTCAGGACCGACTCACTCCAAAGGACATACCTTGGACTTTGTTTTTACTTTGGGTGTGAACATTGATTGTTTGTCTTCTGAGGACATTTTTATCTCTGATCATCACTGTATTCTTTTTAATTTATGTCAAACTGTTTTACAGCAATCACCTCGCCGTGAGGTCAGCTCTCGCTTTTTAAACTCCTCGACAGCAGACCTTTTTCTGGCTGAGTTTAATCCATTTTTATCTCCTTTAATGATGTAGTTTTACTGACTGATCATTTTAATGAACATTGTCTCTCTGTTTTAGACAATATTTGTCCTATCAAAAAGAGGTCATTGCCCGTCTCTAACCCCACACCGTGGATAAATGACAGCATTCGACGTTTAAAGCGTTCTTGCAGAAAAACTGAACGTTTGTGGAAGAAAACTAATCTACAGGTGCATCTTCTGTTTTTAAAGGACCTTTTAGCCTCTTTTAACAATGCTGTTAAAGAATCAAGGGTAACCTATTTCTCTAACCTGATTGCTAGGAGCAAAGGAAACTCCAAACTGTTTTTTAATACTATCAGGGACATTACCACCCCAGCTTCACCTTCTGTTCCCATCTCTTCAAATGAGGATTGCCAACTTTTTCTTTCTTATTTTATAGACAAAGTCAGTAAGGTGAGAAATAATATTCCTTCACCTGCACCTGGGCTGACTGTTCCCTCTCTAGCTCGGCCTGTTATTTTAGACTCCTTCCAGCCAGTGTCCCTTCATGAGCTAGCTAAGCTTGTTAGCTCCATGAAGACATCCTCCTGCTCTCTGGACATTCTACCTGCAGGCTTGTCTTTCAGTGCATTGGTCCTAATGTACTGAACGTAGTAAATGCTTCTTTAGCTTCTGTTCAAGTACCTGTTTGCCTAAAGAGTGCTGTCATCCACCCACTCTTAAAAAAGGTTGATTTGGATTCCTCTTCATGTAACAGTTACAGACCAATCTCCAAACTTCATTTTCTGGCTAAGATTATTGAGAAGGTTGTGGTCCAACAGTTAACTGCTGCTCTTGATCAACACAGTATTCTGGACCATTTTCAGTCTGGGTTTCATAAATCCCACTCAACTGAGACAGTTCTCCTTAGGGTCTCAAATGATCTATTGATGCAACGAGAGGCAGGAAAATGTTCTGTGCTGCTTATGCTGGATCTGACGTCGGCTTTTGACACTGTTGATCATCTGACCTTGCTGGACAGGCTGAAGAGCTGGGCTGGTATTTCAGGTTCTGCCTTAAAATGGTTGTCCTCTTACCTGTCCAATAGATCAGTCTTCTTGGCTTCCTCTACTTTCAGATCCCAGTCCTGCCCTGTTCATTTTGGTGTTCCTCATGGCTCTGTTCTGGGGCCACCATAACCCTCAGCACTGGCTCTCCTCAGGGATGTGTGTTGAGCCCCCTCCTGTTTACTCTGCTCACGTATGATTGTGCAGCTACCCATCCAGGCTGTCACATTGTAAAGTTTGCAGATGATACAGCGGTGGTGGGATGCATCACAAACAATGATGAGTCCAGCTACAGGCAGGAGGTGGAACACCTGGAGAGCTGGTGCAGAGAGAATAACCTTCACATCAATGTGAAGAAGACAAAGGAGATGATTGTGGACTTCAGAAGGAACAAAAACATCTACACCCCCCTGAACATAAGAGGATCTGCGGTGGAAGTGGTCTCCAGCTACAAGTACTTGGGTGTACACATGAATGACAACCTCAGCTGGAGCAACAACACCACCAGCCTGATGAAGAAAGCTCATCAGAGACTCTACTTCCTCAGACGGCTGAGACGAGCTGGTCTGGAAGCTCAGTCCTCACCTCCTTCTACAGGTGTGCAGTGGAGAGCATCCTGTGCTCGAGCATCAACGTGTGGCATGGAGGCTGCACAGCTGCAGAAAGAAAAGCTTTGCAGAGAGTGGTGAAGGCTGCACAGAAATCTGTTGGAATCAGCCTCCCCACCATCACAGACATCTACACCTCCAGATGCAGGAAGAGGGCCACCTGCATCATGAAGGACCTCACTCACCCAGCACACACACTTTTTGCCCCGCTCCCCTCAGGAAGGAGGTTAAGGAGCATTAAGTGTAGAACCACTAGACTGAGGAACAGCTTCTACCCTGAGGCTGTTAGACTCATGAATCTCTAACTAGAATAATCACTGTGAAAAACCATATCATGTTGCTGCTGATCTGTTTCATGTTGCTGCTGATCTGTTTCAATGTTGATGTGTTCATGCGTGCACATCTGCTCACAGACTCATGTTCATGTTTGTGCTGATGTTCAATGTTTTATGTTATGAGTGCTTAGTGTATATTTAGTTGATGTTTTTCTTAGTTCATATCTTAGATGTTAT
>NC_056511.1:824752-827026 GCF_014905685.2 Nematolebias whitei | reverse complement strand
TGTGATTTGTTTTGGTCCGGTCTGTTCTCTACTCTGTTGGCCATTTTAGTTAGCTTCTGCTGCTATTTGTATCTGTATTTCTATTTTGTGTTTTCCTGTCCGCTGTGCATGTTTGTTTTCTTTTGTACAGCACTTTGGTTGGCCTTGTTGCTGTTTTATGTGCTCTATAAATAAATTGGTATGGTACTAGTACCGAGGTTTTGATGCAGTACTAGTATTGAGGGTTACTCTGACTGTAAGAGTATTTAAGTATTAATAAATTTCATGTTTCACTCATGTGACTGTGACATTGGTTGATCTCCACAGATCTTGGTCTTGGGCAGATGTTCTGATGGCATGAACTCACCATACGTGGTGATGTGGGAGATGCAGCGCTCGATGGCTGCTGGGACAGACCCTTTCAGCATTGAGTCAATCACCGGGTACAGAACTGAGCTCTGATTGGCTGCTGGAGGACACTCTGGAGCTGAGTCCTGATTGGCCAGGGCTCTCTCCAGATGTTTGAACCAGGTCTCACAGCTGTGTTGCTCTTGGAAACGCAGTGAAATCCTCCTGAGGAGACAAACAATAGGATTTTACTGGCTTCACCTGCTCTCCAAAGGACTGGTGTACACTTTCAGTTCTGTCATGGTCAGAGGAAGGTTTGGACCCAGAAGACGCAGGACTCAGGAAAATACCTTATGTTCAACTAAAGACAACCAAGTTCTGATGTTGCAGCCACAAACCCACATGAGAGGAAGATCATCAAACAATGCTGAACTAAAAACAATACCAATGAACATGAGCCTAAACACCTGGCAGGGACATGACCAGGTACAGGTGAGTGTGGGCGGGGCCAGAGCAGGACTACACAGGGCAAAACTGAAGCAGTTCATACACAGATCCTGAAAAAATACAAAGAGAATTTTAAAAACAATGCAACAGGACATGTGTGATGAAGTTTACTCGTCTTCTTTTGGTTCTGGTTCAGGTTAGGTTCAGGTTTGGTTTATTTGTCATATGCAAAATCAACACAAGGTCAACAATGCAATGAAATGCTCAGGACGAGAAGAACTGTCTCGACTCACCAAAAATTAAAAAAAAGAAGAAAAAAAGAAGAAAATGAAATATAAAAGCATGCAGCAAAAGTACTAAAAACATACTAAAAAATACTACTAACATAATAAAAAACATACTCAAAATACTACTAACATCCATCCATCCATCCATTATCTTTACCCGCTTATTCCATTTTGGGTCACGGGGGTCGCTGGTGCCCATGTCCAGCAATCACTGTGCGAGGGGCGGGGGACACCCTGGACAGGTCTCCAGTCCATCACAGGGACACATAGAGACAAACGAGACAAACAACCATTCACTCTCTCACTCACACCTAGGGACAATTTAGAGTTATCAATCAGCCTAACATGCATGTTTTTGGTCTGTGGGAGGAAACCGGAGCACCCGGAGAAAACCCACGCATGCACGGAGAGAACATGCAAACTCCACCCAGAAAGGCCCCTGGACCGGGGTTTGAACCAGGGACCTGCTCACTGAGAGGCAGCAGCTCTACCAGTTGCACCACCGTGCTGCCCTTACTACTAACATATGAAAAAAAACATTAAAAATACTACTAACACACTAAAAATCATACTAAATATACTACTAAAATACTAAAAAACAAGGCGCCAAAGCTGAAAAAGAAATACATCTATAGTGTGATTCGGTTAGCAGTGAGGTTCTTTTAACATCATGGATCTGTTCCGTTTGCGGCATGGTCTTGTTAGTAGCTTAGCAGGTCTTGTTAGCAGGTCCAGTCAGCAGGTTGATGGGAATAAGGACCACAGCAGCTGTCCTCACAGACCTCAATCCAGAACCGGGTCGGGCAGAGAGAGAACAACCAAGGTTTCCTCACAGAACTGAATGGGTCCGTAGAGTTTGGTCCATGCACGCAGATGGAGGATAGCGATAGCAGCGTGAGCAACGTGGGCAGCGTGAGCAGCGTGAGCAGCGTGAGCAGCGTGAGCAGCGTGGGCAGCGTGAGCAGCGTGAGCAGCGTGAGCAGCGTGGGCAGCGTGAGCAACGTGAGCAACGTGAGCAGCGTGAGCAACGTGAGCAACGTGAGCAGCGTTGGCAGCGTGAGCAGCGTGAGCAGCGTGGGCAGCGTGAGCTGCGTGAGCAACGTGGGCAACGTGAGCAGAATTTGGCAGCGTGTGCAGCGTGAGCAGCGTGGGCAGCGTGGGCAGCGTGAGCTGCGTGAGCAACGTGGGCAACGTGAGCAGAGTTTGGCAGCGT
>NC_056511.1:809224-824742 GCF_014905685.2 Nematolebias whitei | reverse complement strand
GAGCTGCGTGAGCAACGTGGGCAACGTGAGCAGAGTTTGGCAGCGTGAGCAACGTGAGCAGAGTTTGGCAGCGTGGGCAGAGTTTGGCAGCGTGGGCAGAGTTTGGCAGCGTGGGCAGAGTTTGGCAGCGTGGGCAGCGTGAGCAGCGTTAGCAGGCCCTGCTAGCATCTTGATGATATAAACGACTGCAGCAGCTGCCCTCCCAAACCGTCCTCCAGATCCAGGTCCAGCAGACAGAGAACATCCCAGGTTTTCCCCGCAGAGCTGAAGAGGTCCCTAGTTTGGTCCGTGCAGGCAGATGGAGGATCATGGAGATGGCTACCATGACAGGCCTGAGCCTGAGGCTGGAGGGGGGCTGGGAACTGAACCAGAATGGCAGGACCTTTTTACAGCCCTAATGCTCTTCTCAGAGCCTCAGATCTTCTAGTCAAAGGCTGGTAATGGTCCCATTGACTCCTTTTAAGACCAGAGGGGATAAAGCTTTTAGGGCTGTGACCCCCAGACTGTGGAATGCATTGCCTCTGACTTTGTGCTGCCTTGATTCTCTTAATAATTTTAAAAAGCAGATGAAGACACATTTGTTTAGATTGGCTTTTAATTAGTTTTCAATTGTCTTATGTCATACACATGTTGTTTTATTGTTTATCGTTTGTGTTTTTATCTTTTATCTTGGGTTTTTATGTCTTGTATTCTGTAAAGCACTTTGTGGTTTCAGACCAGTAAAAGGTGCTATATAAAAAAAGTGTACTTACTTACTTACTAGGATGGCATGATGGCAAGGCAGTGACGTACAAAACTGCAGAAGTATGTCACGATCATACCCGTAGTGTGGGTGTGCAGTGTATGTGCAAAAAAAGGTCAAAACAAGAACAACAGGAACAAAAAATATTGAGTTGAAGCGGAGCTCCCATCAGTGCTGCCATACTGCAGCGCTCGTGATGTCACCTCGCTCCCCACTCCACGCTCTGCTTTTAAAGATTCCCAGGGTGTGGAGGGGGGATCTTTGTCATCCTAGCTAAGTGGAAATGAATAAGGACCATGAATACCCTGGCCATAAGTCACCACGGAAAGACTGGCTTGGAGACCATTCGAGGCCCTATTTACTGCATGATGAGACAGTCCGTTCTGATCTCGCTGAATCGGCTCCTGTGAGGGTTCCCAGGCATCGTCAGGGTCTTGGAAGTTGTTGTCTGTGGCATCATACTTGTTCTTCAGTGTTGAAGCAAAGGGGTTAAAGTTTTCCTGTACACTGTACTGGGGTTGCGTGTTGAATTCTGTCTCAAAGGAAGAAAGCTGCTGTGTGACGCCAAGGAGGCCTCCGACTTCTATACTGAGAATCACCCAGATTACATCTCCATAAAATAATCCTGAAGCTGTACATCTTCTACTGACCTGATACATGCCTGGATTTGTGGGACTTCACATCTGCACACTCATATCTGAGATTTCCTGCATATCTAAAGATTTTACCAAAATCGCATTTACATGCCCAAACTGATCCCCACCGATGTATAGTACTTAATACAAACCCCCGGTGGCGACGACTCTGCACCTGTGTTTTGTATTCTCCAGGTTTTTGTGAACAACGTATCTGGAGGGACCAACTCTCCTTCCCCAATTGTAACATCTTATACAAAGGACATAGATGGTGTGTTGATGCTGGGGCTTTCAAAGTCATAAAATGTACCAATAGCAGCTTGTAGGTTTGGCATTCCTGCCTGACAATTCAGCGTGGATGGCATCTGATTACATTTCCATACTACTTCTTGCATGTTGTCAAATGAAGTTGACTTCGACTTATTTGTGAAACCAGTTCTAAAGCCCACAAAATTCAACCTCGACTCTTCTGGGCAGAAAGGAGCTGCAAACTTGGTATGTGTATGCTGTGTATCAAAGATAATCATCAGCAAATGTTCTCTCTGTGTGGGTATGTATCAGCGCTAAAGAGGCAGATGTAAAAAGGACTTGTTTAAATGGTTAAAAATCACATAATTTTAAAATGAATAACTAATAGAAAAAGTGATATGTGATTAAAAACTTGTGATTAAGTTGAACTGATTGTAGTTAAGGAAAAATCATTAATTGCCAATTGTCAATTCAATTGTCAATTCAGTTTATTTATACAGCACCAAATCACAGCAAAGTTGTCTCAGGGCACTTTACAGGAACATTCACATACATAAAAGCCAATTAGTAAAGTTCTCTATTTAAGGAATCTTAATCTATGTTTGGTATGAACAATTTGGTTTGAAATGAACAGAGTGAATCCTGAGATGAACTGCAGTGGCCCTGCTCTGAGTTAGAAGCTATAAATATGGCTCGCACTCACAGTTCTGGGCTGAACAGTTCTGGGAGTTGGAGGGACGAAGGATGGTATTAGACTGCTCTGGCTGCAGAAGAAGATTTGGACAAACCAAAAAAGACTCCTTTAGTCAAGATAGGAGTTTCTTTTTAGTTTCAGCTCAGACTTTAGACCAAGACAAATTTTCTTCAAATTGAGACTGCTTTCTGAGTGAGGGACGTGCCTTCTCCAAGGTTTTGGAGAAAGGTTTTCACTTGCCTTTAACCAAAGCTTTCTTCAGACAAAGGAGACTGAGGAGAGACTGAGGAATATGGTAAGGGATGCTCTGATTTACTGTTCTTTTACAAATTTTATACAAAATAATAGTGACGGCTCGACCAATCCATTAAGGAAATTAGAATAATTTTATCAACATTTTGGGTCCTCTGTTCATGAATGCCAAACAGTGGAACAGGTTTTACAAAGACAAATAACAACAGTTTGGAGGGATTTTTTTGTAAGCTGACTAGCGAGTTTTAGAGTTCTTTGGAGTTCTAACCCATGCTGGGACTCCGGGGCGTGGCCCATCTAGATAATAGGAAGGCTTTCCTACATCGGTTCACAAGAGCTTTAAGGATTCCTAACTCCCTATCTCAGCTCATCGGAGCCAGGAAATCACCACATTAGTTGGACTTCTAATCCTTTGGACATCAAAATCAATTAACAAGATCATCCCTCAAGCAATGTATGGACTCTTTATTACCGATTCCACTATATAACCAAATGTAATAATTTTTGGATTGTGCATTAACACTTTTCCCTTACAAATCATTAATTAAAACAAAGCATAAAATGTAAAAATCTGGACTATCATTTCATCACTTCGTGTACATGGATTTAAGAAGTTTGGTTCAATTCCAACAATTTAGGGAGGTTTTAATGGTTAACCAGCTGTGAGTGTTAAGACAACATCCTGGAATCCTATTCCTGGATTCTAAAAATAACCAGATCAATAAGAATTGCCATTCTACAATGAAGGTGAATGACCGTTAATGCGAGTTTCCCTGTGGACGACGATCCAACTCCGGCTGCTAGGTTGGGCGAGTCACGGGGTGAGATAAGGGTGTGGCTCACAGATGGAGGTTGTTAACAAATCTGGGTGAGTCACCTTTAACACAGGTTTAAGTAGAACTAGCCTAAGATTACTCTGGATAATACTCAAGTGTTTAGACTTAATTCATTATATCCCTTAGAGGATAGGCTGCAGTAGGTGTTAGCCATATCTCAGGTGGTAATTCCACTGGATAGATGAAGCAATGTGGACTCTCATGTTCTCAGGGGTACCCTACCAGAACCCTGGATAAAAACTGCCTTCCATTAAAGTTCTGGATATCTGTCAGTCCTCACCTGTCTGCGGTTTCCATGGTGATGATGTTTTCAGATGAGTGCATCTCTGAAAGAAGAAACAAACGTACATCACATAAATGTGGGGAGTCAGAAAAAGATCACGTTCTTTAACGTCTGGTATCATTTGCATATTATCACAGAAACAGATCAGAGTTCAGCTCCGTGTCTCAGACAAAACTCTGACTCTGACCTCATTTCAGATTTAGTTGAACAAAGTGGGGCCAGAATGTTCTCTAATCTGGTCTGAAAATATATTTTTGGTTTTATACATTCAGACGTTGGCTGCATAAAAACAAGCAAGCTGTTTTATCATGTGTAGAGAAGTGAATGCATTAAGCTCAGATTTGCCTTTTTTCTGTATTTTGGGTTCTTGCCATAGAACCCAATTTAAGAATTGTTTTTATTTGTTCTCTTTGAAGGGAAACAAGGTGCACCAACAGTACAACAGTTCAAGATTATCAATTCCTGTTTTTGTATTTTTATGTTCTGAAACATATAACAGAACCAAAAAAAGTTTCATGTCAGAATATTGAAGGTTGGTGGTTTTACCATGGTGATGGAGCATGCCAAGTTTGAAGCTCATAGGCTGCTGTGTGTTTCCATTTATGGGGTGAATGCTGACTCCGTCCTCCCACAGCAACAACCAGACATCTGACTGATTCAAGGCAACACCCACTTGAAAGGCTTTGCTGACAGCCAAGGCTCCGCCCACCTCAGCATAAGACACGTCTCCTGGGAGAATCACCTGGAAATAAGAAGAGTGAATATTCTGGTCTGTCAGATTCATGTTGGTGTTTAATCTTCAGAGCCTAAAGCAGATGGGTTTAACATCAGAACCTAAATAGATGGGTTTAGCTTCAGAACCTGAAGAAGACAGTTTTACCTTTGAAACTTGAAGTAGACGGGCTTAACATCAGAACCCAAAGCAGGTGGGTTTAAGTTCAGAACCTGACTCAAGTGAATTTAGCTTCAGAAACTAGAGCAGATGGGTTGAAGCTTTAGAACCTGAAGTAGGTGGTTTTTACCCTTGGATCCTGAAGTAGGTGAATTTAACTTCAGAACCTGAATCAGGTAAATTTAGTTTCAGAAATTCGATGAGATAGGTTTAACTAATCTGAATCAGACGGTTTGAGCTTCAGAACCCAAAGTAGGTGGATTTAGCTTCAGAACCTGAAGCAGGCGGTTTTACCTTCATAACCTGAAGTAGATGGGTTTAGCTTCATAACTTTAAGTAAATGGGTTTAACTTTAAAACCTGAAGTAGGTGAGTTTAGCTTCAGAACTGGAAGCAGGTGGTGTTACCTTCAGAACCGGGAGTAAATGGGTTTAGCTTTAGAACCTGGAGCAGGTGGGTTTAACATTAGAACCTGGAGCAGGTGGGTTTAGCGTCAGAACCAGAAGCACATGGGTTTAGCTTCAGAACCTATAGCAGGAGGGTTTACCTTTAGAATATAAAGCAGGTGGGTCTGCAGTGTCTCCTTGTCATCAGCATCACAGATCAGTTGATCGTTCAGCATCACCAGCTGGAACTGATTATTCGGCCTACAAACAGAGTTATAGTTTGAATATTAAATCAATAAATGAATAAATAAACAATGACCCTATCAACATCAAGGGTACTAAGATGGACACTGTGGACTGCTACAGGTACCTGGAGGTCCACTTAGACAATAAACTGGACTGGACAGCTTACACCAAAGCCCTCTCTTTCAATTCAATTCAATTCAATTCAGTTTATTTATATAGTGCCAAATCACAACAATGTTGTCTCAGGGCACTTTACAGGAACATTCTCATACATAAAAGCCAATTAGTGACAACAGTGGATAACAACAACAACAATAGACAGTCACAAAAGAGGCATACAAATTTAAAATTATTTTGTTTTTTAACAAATCAAAACAAAATAGCAACCAAAAGGACAATCAAAAGGAAAAGTAGTGAAAAGAAAAAAAAAAACCCCAGCTAGATTATAAGACGGTGTAGAAAACTAAAAACAGGAACATGTCTGTTTTGTTTTTTGCTAGGAACTTAGAAGTTTAAAACCACTTAGAGAGGTCAAAGGTCGAGAGCTTCAGATCTTTTTACAAGATATTCCAGGAAACAGGAGCGGAGTAGGAGAAGGTCCTTTTGTCTAGTTCAGTCCTCACTGAGGGAACACTGCAGGTAATGATGTCCTGAGAGCGCACGCTGTAGCTGCACTCACACAGAGACATGTAGGAGGAGATGTATGAAGGCAGCAGACCAGGAAGTGATTTAAAGATGGAAATGTACCAGTGAGAGAGTCTGTGTGAAGTTAATGGTGACCAGTTAACCAGTGAATACTGGGTGCAGTGGTGGATACGGTAGTTACAGCCAGTTATGAATCTTAGTGCACCATGATAGACAGCATCCAACATCTGCAGCATCCAACATCTGCAGGGTTCTTGTAGGAGCATTCATGTAAATAATGTCACCGTAATCAGTGGAGGATCTATGATTTTTATGTGCCACTTCACGTATATTTATGGTTTACATGTGTGTACTTTATGTATATTTATGGTCTTTGTGTGTACTTTATGAATATTTATGGTGTTCATGTGTGTACTTTACAGTGGTGGAGAAAGTACTCAAACACTGTACTTAAGTAAAAGTACAAATAAAAAGACAAAAATGTACTCTAATAAAAGTAGAAGTACCATATTAACATTTTTACTTCAGTAAAAGTAAATAAGTACTTGCTTTAAATATACTTAAAGTATTAAAAGTAAAAGTACTTCCTGAATGTATTACATAATGCTATGGTCTACATATCATTAAGTGTATCTACCGTATGTATATTTTCTGTAATACATTAATAGTGTTGTTCCATTTTAATGAACGATGCTGCAGATATACATGTTTTTATTGTGTTTACTCTGTGACACAGTTCACACTTGGACTTGTGATTCTGTGCGTTAGAATTTCAGGGATGACCTGCAGAGTTAAATGTCATTAAGCAAAATAAGAAAGAGGAATGATTATACATTTGAAAGTTTTTATTTAACACACATCAAAACCAATGTGTCATTTTAACTGCAGTAAACATGTTTAAGTAAAAGTTGTCTGTCTGAACAGAAGGAGCATTAGACACAACTAAAAAAGGAACAGGCTCTGATCATTTCAACTCCAGTTAAAATATGTCTATTCAACCTTGTAATGGGTCAATATTGAACAATATTTTAACTTCCTGACACCATTTTTAAAGCTTGGACTCGAGTGTCGAGACATTTGGAGACATCTCTTGTCCCCTAACGTCCCATGAACTGACACATTTTAATATTGCAGCAAGAAGTTCTTGTTCAAGTTCAGAAGAAGTTGATTTTCAAAGATTTTTGAGTCCAGTCTGTCTCTTTTGGGAGAGACAATCTGTCCTGTTGTACTGAGCAGCCTTTCAATAAGGCCATGGGTGCAGCGTATCTTCTGACTGACTCTCTTGCGGTGGAATCCATTTTGGGTGTGTTAGTGGTGCTGCGGGTGCACCCAGCTCAGGGACATATATATACTAGAATATATGTCATTGGTCCAGCTCTTCTTGAAGGCGGGGCCTAACGTTACCTGCCCACTCTGCAGTGATTCAATGGACCAGCTCCTCTCATCATTAGTTACTTTCAAAGTAACGAACAAATCAAAAAGCTGCAACATGAATGTAACTTGTAATGCAACACATTATAGAAATGTATTGTAGAAAGTACAGATACTTGATGTAAAATGTAGTGGAGTAAAAGTATAAAGTACCCACATTTAACTCTACTTAAGTAAAGTACAGATACATGAAAAATGTACTTAAGTACAGTAACAAAGTATTTGAACTTAGTTACATCCCACCACTGGTACTTTATGTATATTTATGGTGTTCATGTGTGTACTATATGTATATTTATGGTCTTCATGTGTGTACTTTATGTATTTTTATGGTGTTCATGTGTGTACTTTATGTATATCCCCATTGAGTTTGTTGATTCCTATAAATATTTGGGTATCTTGGTCGACTCACATCTCTCTTTTAAGCTCCATGTGGAAAACTTGATAAAGAAACTGAAAGTTAAACTGGGTTTCTTTTTCAGAAACAGATCCTGTCTAACTCTGAATGTTAGGAAACACCTTGTATCTGTGACTTTCCTTCCCTCCATTGATCACGGTGACATTATTTACATGAACGCTCCTACAAGAACCCTGCAGATGTTGGATGCTGCAGATGTTGGATGCTGCAGATGTTGGATGCTGCAGATGTTGGATGCTGCAGATGTTGGATGCTGTCTATCATGGTGCTGGTGAAGATTCTCAGTCATCCAGGACATGATGAATTCAAAAAGCGTTCAATACAAAAACAACTGGACTTTATTTGTAACAGAAGACGTTTCTCTCCTCATCCCAGGAGCTTTCTCAATTCAAAGAGCAGAGAGTGAGAGATACAGGTTATAAGGCTGAGTGAGAGAAGACACACACACACATAAGACACACACACACACACACACATATGTAGATTGGCAGTTCACACCTAAACACCTTAACAGTAGTTCTTTGTTCCTCTAATTCACAGACGAGGCCCCTCTGTTCCCATCAGGTGTGAAAACCGGCTGGGGATCTGTTTTAAAGTTGCATTATATGTTTTTGAAAGTGGAAATCTGAGGCCTCCGTCTCTTAACAGAGGGGCCTCATCTGTGAATTAGATGAACAAAGACCTACTGTTAAGGTGTTTAGGTGTGAACTGCCAATCTACATATGTATGTGTGTGTGTGTCTTATGTGTGTGTGTGTCTTATCTCACTCAGCTTTATAACCTGAATCTCTCACTCTCTGCTCTTTGAATTGAGAAAGTTCCTCAGATGAGGAGCGAAACATCTTCTGTTACAAATAAAGTCCAGTTGTTTTTGTATTGAACGCTTTTTGAATGTCTATCATGGTGCACTAAGATTCATAACTGGCTGTAACTACCGTACCCACCACTGTACCCAGTATTCACTGGTTAACTGGTCACCATTAACTTCACACAGACTCTCCCACTGGTACATCTCCTCCTACATGTCTCTGTGTTTGTGCAGCTACAGCGTGCGCTCTCAGGACATCATTACCTGCAGTGTTCCCTCAATGAGGACTGAACTAGACAAAAGGACCTTCTCCTGCTCCGCTCCTGTTTCCTGGAATATCTTGTAAAAACATCTGAAGCTCTCGACCTTTGACCTCTCTAAGTGGCTTTAAGAATCTGTTGGACTCCTGGCAGGGACCAATGCAGACATGTTCCTGTTTTTAGTTTTCTACATTCGCCTTAGAATCTAGCTGTTTTTAGTTACTTTTCTTTTCTTTTTACTTTTCTTTTTATTTAGCCATTCTATTTGTAAAAAGAAAAAAAGGTTGACTTTATATAACTGTTTATTGTTGTTGCTGTTGTCCATTGTTGTCATCTTTCTTTGTTAAATCAGGTCTCTCTTGTAAATGAGTCCTGAGGCTCAATGGGATTTACCTGTAGAAATAAAGGTTGAATTGAATTGAATATTTATGGTGTTCATGTGTGTACTTTATGTACATTTTTGGCGTTCATGTGTGTACTTTTTGTATATTTATGGCGTTCATGTGTGTACTTTATGAATATTTATGGTCTTCATGTGTGTACTTTTTGTATATTTATGATGTTCATGTGTGTACTTTATGTATATTTATGGTCTTCATGTGTATATTTATGTATATTTATGGTCTTCATGTGTATACTTATGTATATTTATGGTCTTCATGTGTATACTTATGTATATTTATGGTCTTCATGTGTGAACTTTTTGTATATTTATGATGTTCATATGTGTACTTTATGTATATTTATGGTCTTCATGTGTATAGTTATGTATATTTATAATCTTCATGTGTATACTTATGTATATTTATGGTCTTCATGTGTGAACTTATGTATATTTATGTAACCTGTCCTGAAAACCTGACCCTACAAATAAAATCCATGTTAAAATGTTGACCTGCCATCGACTGTGGTTCTATTTGAGTAAAAAATGCAAGTAAGAGTATTTCTCCAACAGTTCTTTATTCTAGAATTTAACTGACTTTCTGTTTTTATTTCCGGTTCTTTTTTATGTTTTTGTGGTGAGCTGGTTTATTGTTTTGCCTCTGGTTTATTTTAGTGATGACATTTTAATTTATTATTTATATATATTTCAGTCTCTTTTAGTTCAACTCTAAGATAAAGTTATTATTTTACTTGATTCTCTTGTATTTCTTCTGACAACTTTATAGTTCTTCAAATGTACTAACTTGAGTGCGATATGATATGTGTCTCCTCGTCTCTTTTTTTATAGAAAGCCGACGCATTTCTCTTCGCTCACATTTAGAGAAAACTTTATTTTCAAGAGGTTAGATTTATAAACTGTGCTCAGTACTTTATGTTTAGTTTTGTTTATATGAAAATAGTTATTCTTGGGACAGAGTGACTGGTATGGTTGGTTGGTTAAGTGGTTATTTGATTGGCTGGATGTTTGGTTGGTTGGCTGGTCGGTTAAAGAGTTCATGCATTTCTGGTTTGGTTGGTTCGTTTATTGTCTGGTTGGATAGCTTGGTACCGGTCAAAAACTACCGGTTGGTTAGTTTGCTGTACCGATCCTTTGTGGTGAAGAGGGAGCTGAGCTGTAAGGCAAAGCTCTCTGTTTAACGATCGGTCTACGTTCCTACCCTCACCTGTGGTAGTGACCAAAACAATGAGATTGTGGATACAGGCGGTTGAAATGAGTTTCCTTTGCAGGGTAGCTGGACTCTCATTTAGAGATATGGTGAAAAGTTCAGTTATCAAGAGAGACTTGGAGTAGAACCACTTCTCCTCCATATCCAGAGGAGACAGTTGAGGTGGTTTGAGCAACTGGTAAGGATGCTCCCTGGGTGCCTCTCTAGGGATGTGCTTTGGGCATGTCTGACTGGGAGGAGATCCCGGGGAAGACCCACGACATGCTGAAGTGACTACGTCTCTCTGTTGGCCTGGGAACGCCTTGGAGTCCTCCCAGAAGAGTTGGAAGAGGCTGTGGAAAGAGATGTCTGGACCCCCTTGCTCAAAGATGCTGTCCCCAAAACCTGAGTCCAGAACAAGAGGAAGATGATGGATGGATGGTTACCATATTTTCCGCCGTACACGTCGCTCCGTCCTATAAGTCGCTCTGCCCTATAAGGCGCTCCGCCCTATAAGTCGCTCCGCCCTATAAGTCGCTCCGCCCTATAAGTCGCATCAGTCCATATTTGTCTAATAAAGTGGAAAAATCCATAAAAATGTTGCTTCGCCATATACGTTGCATCTTTTATGCGTCACTGCTGATGTGCCGCATTTGTTACACGTCACCACTGACAACCCGGAAATGAGGACCGAACCCGGAAATGTGGACCGGTGTTGTGCCATCAATCAATGGGCTGCCAAATGGTGGCCGCGGGAGTGTGCACGGGAGGACTTTAACAAGACTAACAATATCAACACTTAAAAACAATTATTTGTGTGCTCAAAACTATGGTAAATGTGTGTCTCAGTCTAATGTTTGCTTAATAAATGCATTTTGATGGTCAAATCAGCTGCATTTCAAAAGCCAATAGGCTCACTTCACCACTTGCTCTTGCCGAGATCGGACGCTTCTCCCCTCCCTCTCCACTTTGCTTTGCTGTTCTGTCTGTAAAACTGCTTCTGAGCCTCTCTCTACAAATCTTCCGAACCATAATTATGGACTTGATTAGATCTGTTGGTCCCTCAACACAATTGATAACATTTCTTTGAAGAGAAGACAGGCTTTAGGCGAGCCGATTTGTCCTGTTGGCACGCACGCAGCTGGATGCTGCTGCTGATCTGTTTCAATGTTGATGTGTTCATGCGTGCACATCTGCTCACAGACTCATGTTCATGTTTGTGCTGATGTTCAATGTTTTATGTTATGAGTGCTTAGTGTATATTTAGTTGATGTTTTTCTTAGTTCATATCTTAGATGTTATTACTGTTTTTCTTATACATTTTATTGTTGGATGTAACTGGGACCCTGTGTACATAATTTCGCTCCACCACATGTACCACATGAGGTGCGAATGACAATAAAGAAACTCTGACTCTGACTCTCTGATATCTCATTGTCTTGAAGACTTGATGATACGTCTATCTTTGCTGCCATTTGTGGATTTTAAGGACACATATTTAATTGGATTTATGATAACTGGTTCCTGCTTTTTGGATTCGGTTGGTTGCTGGTTTTATCTACAATCAAGGAAGTCGTCTGCAGCAAATTTGGACATGATCACGCTGCTTGCCTTTATGATGACTTGGTTTGTGCCTCGAGTACCCAGACTCGAATGCTTTGGGTAGAATGGATCAGATCTCTGGGATTTTACTCAGTCACATTCCATTGGTGTGGCCATGTAATTTGGACATTTTGGAACCGTTTGGACCAACACAGACTCAAGGTAGATGTCATTAAGTTTGGCCTGTCCCCAAAACAACGGTGTGTTTATCTGTATTTGGCTCCCTTGGCTGGCCTTGAAGGCTATCTTATCTAAATTCACCTGGAGAACATGTGATCTGACGCTCACCACCCCCTCCCTGAGGAATTTCCAACTGATAACCTGATGAAACCTGATGAATAAACATTGTGTCATCATTTCAGAACTCTTGGATTCTCATAGTCGTTATTCTTGGCCATTCCTCGACATACCTCGAGAATGTTTACTGATCTCACCGGAGGACATTTGATGATTATTACATCTTTATCAGAACTCTTACAGTGACCTCGAGAGCATCTATGATCATGCTCACCGCTCTCGGCTCCCCCCTCTGCAGAATGTCTACGTCACTATGTGATTGTTTGTGCAAGGTGTTTTTTAATATCAGAGTTTTTTCTTAGGCAGAAAAAAAAGTCTGATAGGAATTTTTTCACCTCCAACTCCTACATGTGTTCAGTTTCACTACTTTTTGTCTGTTCAAACAGGTCTCACTTGTAAATGAGTCTTTGAGGCTCTTTTTTTTTTTTTTTTCCCCAAGATGGCGCCTGTGTGTAGGGCTAACTGTCTCTCGCTCTCTGCTTGAATTTTATTTTTACAATGGTTTGTGCAGTGTGCCGAGTCATATTTTCAGTATGATCGTCGGGCACTTTTGGAGCTCCGTACTTTTGCTGAAATTCCCGCGGAGTTTCTGTACAGCGGCCACCACTCTCCTCCACCGGTCCTATCTGAGATTCCTGCATTCCTTCTGCGTGACCCTGGCCTTTCTCCATGGAGGAAACGTCGCAGACGTCGTGGGAAGCGTGCAGGGATTTTGGTGAAACTGAGGCAAAGAGTGGATTATTCTATCAGGACTCGCTCTGGATCTGATCATCTCCTCTCTGACCCGTGGTGCTCCCGGGGCCCGGCTGCTGGCCAGCTGCCCGCACGCTCAGTCCATGGAAACACCTGGAGTTGTTTACCTGTGCGCCGCATCAGCAGACCTGGAGGAGCCGTTCTTCATAACCTGCGCCCGCTGGCGCGCGAGTCTCCCTCCACGGCTGTGCCTGTGTTGGACAATATCAGGATGTGTTTAATCAACGCAAGGTCTGTTTCCAACAAGACGTTTATCCTCAATGACTTTTTTAAAGATCAGGAGTTGGATTTTCTGTTCGTCACGGAATCTTGGATTTCTGATGGTGAGTCCAGCGCCTTGGTGGATTTACTATCCCCGGACTGTCTGTGTTTCAATGCCCCGCGGCCATCAGGTCGGTGCGGGGGGGGGGGGGGGGGGATTATTAACAGTTTTTAAAGCAAACTTGGCCTGTAAATAGTTGTCCATCCCGGTGTCCCGCGCCAGCTTTGAGCTGAGCATCTTTGAACTCTGACACTCTCCTACGGTTCTGTGTGCACTCGTCTATCACCCACCTCGTTCTAAGGACTTCATAAATGAATTCTCTGACTTTTTGGCTGATATCACACAGAGATACACTCACTTTTTGCTTATTGGTGACTTTAATTTGCATGTGTGTTGTCAGGAGAAGCCCTTAGTGAAGGACTTTCTAGATTTACTGGACTCTTTTGGCTTAGCTCAGCAGGTGAACGGCCCCACCCAGGAACATGGTCACATGCTGGACCTCGTTTTAACACGCGATGTCTCTGTTTCTAATTTGAAAATCGGTGACAATGTTTTTTCAGATCACATGCCTGTATTGTTTGACTTCACCCCCCCTTGTCCTACTGCTAAGACGTGCGTTCCTGCACGTACGCGTTCCATTAACCATTTCACTGCTGCTCGTTTTAATGAAGGTTTTAATTCTGAGAGGATCGAACAGTTCCCGGTGTCTCTTACCACTGAGGAGCTAACCTCTCAGTTCAACTCTGCCTGTTTAAATGTTCTGGACCGTGTTGCTCCCCTTAAAACCAGAAAAACGAAACTTAAATCAGAGCCTTGGCTGAATGACGTCACGCGAGCCGTTAGGCGGCAGTGTCGCAGAGCTGAACAAAGGTGGAGGAAGGACAGGCTGCAGGTTTCTTTTCAAATGTTAAGGGAGAGTTGGCGTCACTATCAGAAAACCGCTAAAGCTGCCAAATGTAAATTCTTCTCTGATTTAATTGTCTCCAACTCCCACAACCCCCGAGTTCTTTTCTCCACCCTGAACTCAGTTCTACACCTCAGTGTGCCTTCACCTCTGGAAGCCTCAACTGAGCTGTGTGAAAACTTCCTCCATTTCTTTTTAGAAAAAGTGGCAAACACCCGGGCACTCATTTCTCCGCCAGCTCATGATCTGTCCATCCCATCTCAGTGTGTGGCTGTGTTTGACCACTTTGAGCCCATCTCTCTGTCCTCTCTGGAGCAGGTAATGTGCAGCATGAAACCATCTGGTTCCCCCTTTGATGTGGTCCCCCCTCGACTGCTAAAGGAAGTTTTTCCTACCCTGGGTCCTTTTATTCTCGCTATTCTGAATAGCAGTTTATCCTCAGGTGTGATGCCAAGAACTTTTAAACATGCTGCTGTCCAGCCCCCCCTGAAAAAACCTAACCTTGACCCCTCAGTCATGTCCAACTTCCGGCCTGTCTCCAGACTCCCATTCACCTCTAAACTACTGGAAAAAATTGTGGAGTCTCAGTTGAAACAGTTTTTGGGGGATCATGCTATCCTAGAGTTATTCCAATCTGGCTTCAAATCTCTCCATAGCACTGAAACTGCTCTACTGAAGGTTTTTAATGACATTTTCATATCCACAGACGCAGGTGATTCTGTGCTGTTGGTCCTATTGGACCTTACATCTGCTTTTGACACCATCGACCACAAGATCCTCATTTCTAGACTGGAGCAGTGGGTGGGCATCACAGGGTCAGCCCTTAAATGGTTTGGGTCCTACCTCTCTGACAGAACCTTCTGTGTCAATGTCAAAGATTTTAGTTTGGCATCGACAGCGCTCAAGTGGGGGGTACCACAGGGGTCCATCCTCGGTCCCCTTCTCTTTTCTTTATACCTGCTGCCACTAGGTGATATCTTCCGCAAACACGACATACCCTTTCATTTCTACGCCGATGATTGCCAAATTTACTTCCCCCTGAGGCACAGAGGCGCACGCTCTATTCAGCCTCTTCTTGACTGCCTGGCTGACATCCGGGACTGGATGGCTTTAAACTTCTTAAGCTTCAATGAGAAGAAGTCTGAAGTCATGCTGTTCCATCCCAGTGGCTCATTCATGAACCATGACATTGACCTTTTCTCTCTAGCCCCGCTAGAGAAACAAAAGGTCACTAATCTGGGGGTGATAATGGACCCGTCCTTAAAACTCAACAGTCACGTAAACATGATGGTCAAATCCTGTTTTTTTCAGCTGAGACGGCTGTCTAAGCTGAAGC
>NC_056511.1:806760-809124 GCF_014905685.2 Nematolebias whitei | reverse complement strand
GGGGCGGAACTGTTCAGTGATTTAAAAACATACATGAGAATTTTGAACTGGATCCGAAGGTGAATGGGTAGCCAGTGCAGGGAGGCCAAAACTGGCGTGATGTGCTCTCTATAGACTGTACGAGTTAAAAATCGGGATGCAGCATTTTGGACCAGTTGTAGACGAGCAATGGAGGACTGACTGATTCCAAACAGAATTGAATTGCAGTAATCAAGCCTAGATGTTATGAAGGCGTGGATCACTGTCTCAAGGTTCTTTTTGGAGAGTATAGGCTTCAGCTTAGACAGCCGTCTCAGCTGAAAAAAACAGGATTTGACCATCATGTTTACGTGACTGTTGAGTTTTAAGGACGGGTCCATTATCACCCCCAGATTAGTCACCTTTTGTTTCTCTAGCAGGGCTAGAGAGAAAAGGTCAATGTCATGGTTCATGAGTGAGCCACTGGGATGGAACAGCATGACTTCAGACTTCTTCTCATTGAAGCTTAAGAAGTTTAAAGCCATCCAGTCCCGGATGTCAGCCAGGCAGTCAAGAAGAGGCTGAATAGAGCGTGTGCCTCTGTGCCTCAGGGGGAAGTAAATTTGGCAATCATCGGCGTAGAAATGAAAAGGTATGTTGTGTTTGCGGAAGATAGCACCTAGTGGCAGCAGGTATAAAGAAAAGAGAAGGGGACCGAGGATGGACTCCTGTGGTACCCCACACTTGAGCGCTGTCGATGCCGAACTAAAATCTTTGACATTGACACAGAAGGTTCTGTCAGAGAGGTAGGACGCAAACCATTTAAGGGCTGACCCTGTGATGCCCACCCACTGCTCCAGTCTAGAAATGAGGATCTTGTGGTCGATGGTGTCAAAAGCAGATGTAAGGTCCAATAGGACCAACAGCACAGAATCACCTGCGTCTGTGGATATGAAAATGTCATTAAAAACCTTCAGTAGAGCAGTTTCAGTGCTATGGAGAGATTTGAAGCCAGATTGGAATAACTCAAGGATAGCGTGATCCCCCAAAAACTGTTTCAACTGAGACTCCACAATTTTTTCCAGTAGTTTAGAGGTGAATGGGAGTCTGGAGACAGGCCGGAAGTTGGACATGACTGAGGGGTCAAGGTTAGGTTTTTTCAGGGGGGGCTGGACAGCAGCATGTTTAAAAGTTCTTGGCATCACACCTGAGGATAAACTGCTATTCAGAATAGCGAGAATAAAAGGACCCAGGGTAGGAAAAACTTCCTTTAGCAGTCGAGGGGGGACCACATCAAAGGGGGAACCAGATGGTTTCATGCTGCACATTACCTGCTCCAGAGAGGACAGAGAGATGGGCTCAAAGTGGTCAAACACAGCCACACACTGAGATGGGATGGACAGATCATGAGCTGGCGGAGAAATGAGTGCCCGGGTGTTTGCCACTTTTTCTAAAAAGAAATGGAGGAAGTTTTCACACAGCTCAGTTGAGGCTTCCAGAGGTGAAGGCACACTGAGGTGTAGAACTGAGTTCAGGGTGGAGAAAAGAACTCGGGGGTTGTGGGAGTTGGAGACAATTAAATCAGAGAAGAATTTACATTTGGCAGCTTTAGCGGTTTTCTGATAGTGACGCCAACTCTCCCTTAACATTTGAAAAGAAACCTGCAGCCTGTCCTTCCTCCACCTTTGTTCAGCTCTGCGACACTGCCGCCTAACGGCTCGCGTGACGTCATTCAGCCAAGGCTCTGATTTAAGTTTCGTTTTTCTGGTTTTAAGGGGAGCAACACGGTCCAGAACATCTAAACAGGCAGAGTTGAACTGAGAGGTTAGCTCCTCAGTGGTAAGAGACACCGGGAACTGTTCGATCCTCTCAGAATTAAAACCTTCATTAAAACGAGCAGCAGTGAAATGGTTAATGGAACGCGTACGTGCAGGAACGCACGTCTTAGCAGTAGGACAAGGGGGGGTGAAGTCAAACAATACAGGCATGTGATCTGAAAAAACATTGTCACCGATTTTCAAATTAGAAACAGAGACATCGCGTGTTAAAACGAGGTCCAGCATGTGACCATGTTCCTGGGTGGGGCCGTTCACCTGCTGAGCTAAGCCAAAAGAGTCCAGTAAATCTAGAAAGTCCTTCACTAAGGGCTTCTCCTGACAACACACATGCAAATTAAAGTCACCAATAAGCAAAAAGTGAGTGTATCTCTGTGTGATATCAGCCAAAAAGTCAGAGAATTCATTTATGAAGTCCTTAGAACGAGGTGGGTGATAGACGAGTGCACACAGAACCGTAGGAGAGTGTCAGAGTTCAAAGATGCTCAGCTCAAAGCTGGCGCGGGACACCGGGATGGACAACTATTTACAGGCCAAGTTTGCTTTAAAAACTGTTAATAATCCCCCCCCC
>NC_056511.1:804255-806660 GCF_014905685.2 Nematolebias whitei | reverse complement strand
TTCAAAATTCTCATGTATGTTTTTAAATCACTGAACAGTTCCGCCCCATCCTATCTCACTGATCTTCTGCAGCCATATGTCCCACCGCGCTCTCTGAGGTCAGCAGACCAGATGCTTCTCTCAGTCCCAGAAACCCGTCGTAAGCTCAGAGGTGACAGGGCTTTCTCTGTTGCAGGTCCACGACTGTGGAATGAGTTGCCACTGAGTGTCCGGCAGGCTCCCACACTCTCAGTCTTTAAGTCTCGCTTGAAGACCCACTTCTATTCTCTTGCCTTTAACACGGTGTGATTTGTTTTGGTCCGGTCTGTTCTCTACTCTGTTGGCCATTTTAGTTAGCTTCTGCTGCTATTTGTATCTGTATTTCTATTTTATGTTTTCCTGTCCGCTGTGCATGTTTGTGTTCTTTTGTACAGCACTTTGGTTGGCCTTGTTGCTGTTTTAAGTGCTATATAAATAAATTGGTATGGTATGGTAATGTGACTTATCTGTCTAAATAAAGGAATGAATGAATGAAGTAAACACATGCACATGACGATTCACAGTGCAAATTTAACAAGAAAACACCTAAAAACAATTGTTTGCCTGAAATTATAATAAATGTGTGTCTTGGTCCAACGTTTACTTAAAAAAGGCACTTTAATGGTCAAATAAGCTGAATTTCAAAAATAATTTTGCTGCCTTGGTTGTCCGGGAGAGCGCAGGGGGAGGAAATCAGGAAGGAGGAACGCTGGTTGTTTCTTCAAAATTAAACTAGAAAAGCACCTAAACAATTATTTGTTTGCTCAAAATTATAGCAAAGGTGTGTCTCAGTCCAACGTTTACTTAGAAAATGCACTTTAATGGTCAAATTAGCTGCATTTTGCCGGGGTGGTGCAGCTGTTTTAACTTGCTCCAAGCAGCAAGCAGAAAAAAGGTGGGGGTTGTATGCAAGGCTGATTGTGTCATTAATAGCTGGTGAAGATTTTCAGTCATCTAGGACATGGTAAATTCAAAAAAGTTTATTCAAGAAAAAAACAATAAAGTATGAAGTATGATAAAGTCCAGTTGTTTTTGTCTTGAACTTTTTTGAATTTGTCATAATAGCCACATTTACCTATTACACGATACAACGGCATGCCATACTGCTACTACTACTCTGCTACCATCAAGTGGCTGAAAGTGGTACTGCTCTTTTTTTCAGTCAGAATGAATGAAAATGGTCATATCTCAGCCAAAAATTGATTTATAAATATGGGGAAAATAAATCCATAAATATGTCGCTTCAGCCTATAAGTTGCAGGGCATGCAAATTATGCAAAAAAGGGTGACTTATAGGCCAAAAAATATGGTAGTTTGGTTTGTAGGACTGTTGGTTGGTTATTTGGTTAGTTGATTGGCTGCTTGTTTGGTTGGATGGTTGATTAAAGAGTTCACATATTTATGGTTTGGTTTGATCTACCAAACAATAAAATGTACAGAAATGGGTAGAACTGCTGCTGCTGTTTTAGTAAAACGCTGGCTGCCTGGCAGTAACCATCAGGCATATGCTTGTTCAGGTGGGGGATGGTTCTGTTTGCAAGGTTCAGTTGTGTATGTGACTTTATTCAGTAGAACCTGATGACTCTGTTCAACTATATCAAACAGAACCCTAAGAACCCTCAGCAGTGCTGTCATCATAGGACCATGTTTACCCGTCTTTGAGGAAAACAGACAGAACCTCTCGCAGGTCGAGGACGTCGCAGGCAGCAGAATCATTTTCTACTGAGAAGAGAAAACGATCTTCCTCCAGTTTACCATGAAGCTCCTCATCTTCCTCAGCTGCACACACAGGAAAAACACACATTGTTTCAGAGGCAGGAGGGAACGGCTGATTGTTGTTTCAGCCCACTGAAGTAAATCAGACTCCAACAACTCATGAGAACATTTGACTTCAGTGAAGAACTTGACAAACACATCTAGATGGAGGTGAATGACCTGAGTTTCTGAAGACAGAGGTGAAAAGAAGCATCTTAAACACAAAGTGTTCAAGTATGAAACTGCAGGGAACGCCAGAAACATTTTTAAATTAATTTATTTGTTTAAAATGACAGTCACCATTATTAAAATTACAAAAATATAAATGTGCCTGAATTAGCACAATAGCTAAAATTCATCTGTTGTCTGAGTAGATAGAAAAATAGCAGTTCAACAAACAAGTGCACAAAACAAACAACAATCGATTAAAACAATCCATAAAAATAAAACACACAAATATTACACTCTATAAAATACAATAGTCCCTCGTTTATGTCAGGGGTTTTCATACCCTGCCCCCCGCGAGAAGTGAAAAACCATGAAGTAGGAATAGTTGTACAAGTAGTAAGTAGTAGTTTATTTCAGTATATATATATGTATATATATATATATATATATATATATATATATAT
>NC_056511.1:799192-804155 GCF_014905685.2 Nematolebias whitei | reverse complement strand
CATCACGACTATCACCACAAACTTCATCATTATCATCACCAACATCACCATCGTAATTTTCATTCAACCGTTATTTCTACAGGTTAATACCATTGAGTCTCGGGGACTCATTTACAAGAGAGACCTGATTTTAGCAAAGAGTGATGACAACAGTGAACAACAAAGACAATTATAAAGGTTGCACACAACCTGAGAATAACAAGTGAAAATAAAATGGTATAAAAAAACCATCTTCATCTTCAGCAACACCAACAACTTCAGCATCATTACCAGCACACACATCATGAAGGACCCCACTCACCCAGCACACACACTTTTTATCCCGCTCCCCTCAGGAAGGAGGTTGAGGAGCATTAAGTGAGGAACAGCTTCTACTCTGAGGCTGTTAGACTCATGAATCTCTAACCAGAATAATCACTGTGAAAAATCACATCATGTTGCTGCTGATCAGTTTCATGTTGCTGCTGATCAGTTTAATTTTCAGTTTCTTCTCTAGGTTTTGGACATGAGACTTAAAGGAGAGATGTGAATTGACCAAAATACCCAAATATTTATAAGAATCGACAAACTCAATAGGAACACCATTCGTAGATAAAATAGAAGGTATGACTGCTGGTACCAACTTCCTGTTTGAAAACAAAATCCCTTTGGTTTTATCAGCATTTAGCACCAGTTTGAGATGGAACAAATCTGACTGGATGATGTCGAATGCAGACTGTAAGAGCTGAAAAATTTTAGCAACTGTTTTAGCTCGACAATAAACAACTGTTGTCAGCACAGAAATGTAAGGATGCATCAGGAATGATCTGTCCTGCATTACTTACAGTATGTAGAGTGTGAAGAGGGTGGGTCCTAAGACTGAACCTTGTGGTACACCATTGTTAACTGTCAGATAGCTGGAAGAAGTACCATTATGTTGATGTTGATGATAATTTAGTTGGTGGTGATGGTGGTGATGATGATGATGACGTTCATGGTGATGATGATTAAGTTGGTGATGATGATTGTGATGAAGTTGGTGGTGATGGTGGTGATGATAGTGGTGATGATGATGACGACGATCATCATCATTATGGTGGTGATGGTTTGACTCAAGGTGATGATGACTCCATGGTGATGATCACCACCACAACTTCATCATCATCACCATCATCATCATTATCCTCATCATCATTCACTCACTCACACCTGGGGACACTTAGAGTTCACATTGATTCCCAATGAGATGTTAGATTGAAGTAAAAAACTGGAGTAGGACCAGTTCTCAGTCAGACCTGGTTCATCATGGCACGGCTGGACGTTAGAGCGTGGACTCGTCTGTAGCGTCCCCTGCTGTATTTGTCCTGGATAAACTTTGACCTCTGCTCATCGGTTGACTCTGGATGGAGTTGCTCTGTTGCCGGCACAGCTGGTGCCCAGACCTGATTGGCTAGTCGGTTACCGAAGGTAACAAACAGCTGAGAAGAGCAAAGGGTTGGAGGTTAGAAACCTGAAGGACCGGTTCAGAGATGTCCTCCTCAGACATCTGTGGACTGGGGACTGGTATAATCAGATAAACTTGTTGAACAACTGCCACTGTTAATATCAGTAAAAACATTTTCCACACGTTATTATCAGAGTTTCTTTATTTGTCATACACACCTCATGTGGTACATGGGGTGGAATGAAATTATGTACTCAGGGTCTCAGTTACATCCAACAATAAAATGTAAAAGAAAAACAGCAATAAGATCTAAGATATGAACTAAGAAAAACATCAACTAAATATATACTAACAACACTCTATAACCCTCAGAACTGGCTCTCCTCAGGGATGTGTGCTGAGCCCCCTCCTGTTTACTCTGCTCACGTATGATTGTGCAGCTACCCATCCAGGCTGTCACATTGTAAAGTTTGCAGTTGATACAGCGGTGGTGGGATGCATCACAAACAATGATGAGTCCAGCTACAGGCAAGAGGTGGAACACCTGGAGAGCTGGTGCAAAGAGAATAACCTTCACATCAATGTGAAGAAGACAAAGGAGATGATTGTGGACTTCAGAAGGAACAAAAACACCTACACCCCCCTGAACATAAGAGGATCTGCGGTGGAAGTGGTCTCCAGCTACAAGTACTTGGGTGTACACATGAACAACAACCTCAGCTGGAGCAACAACACCACCAGCCTGATGAAGAAAGCTCATCAGAGACTCTACTTCCTCAGACGGCTGAGACGAGCTGGTCTGGAAGCTCAGTCCTCACCTCCTTCTACAGGTGTGCAGTGGAGAGCATCCTGTGCTCCAGCATCAACGTGTGGCATGGAGGCTGCACAGCTGCAGAAAGAAAAGCTTTGCAGAGAGTGGTGAAGGCTGCACAGAAGATGTTGGAGTCAGTCTCCCCACCATCACCGACATCTACACCTCCAGATGCAGGAAGAGGGCCACCTGCATCATGAAGGACCCCACCCACCCAGCACACACACTTTTTGCCCCACTCCCCTCAGGAAGGAGGTTGAGGAGCATTAAGTGTATAACCACTAGACTGAGGAACAGCTTCTACCCTGAGGCTGTTAGACTCATGAATCTCTAACCAGAATAATCACTGTGAAAAATCCCATCATGTTGCTGCTGATCAGTTTCATGTTGCTGCTGATCAGTTTCATGTTGCTGCTGATCTGTTTCATGTTGATGTGTTCATTCGTGCACATCTGCTCACAGACTCATGTTCATGTTTGTGCTGATGTTCAATGTTTTATGTTATGAGTGCTTAGTGTATATTTAGTTGATGTTTTTCTTAGTTCATATCTTAGATGTTATTACTGTTTTTCTTTTACATTTTATTGTTGGATGTAACTGGGACCCTGTGAACATAATTTTGATCCACCACATGTGGTGGAATGACAATAAAGATACTCTGACTCCAAGTAGCATAAAAACAATACACCGAACAGCAGCACGAACATGGGTCTGTGTGAGCAAATGAGCAGGCATAAACACATCAACATGAAATAGATCAGCAGTAACATGAAACAGATCAGCAGCAACATTGAAACAGATCAGCAGCAACATGAAACAGATCAGCAGCAACATGAAACAGATCAGCAGCAACATGAAACAGATCAGCAGCAACATGAAACAGATCAGCAGCAACATGATGTGATTTTTCATTGTGATTATTCTGGTTTAGAGATTCATGAGTAACAGCCTCAGGATAGAAGCTGTTCCTCAGTCTAGTTATGTCTATGTCAGTTTAGTCATAATTAGACTAGTTATCGAGTCTAATTATGAATTTAATGTTGTTTATCAAACCTTTCTACAATGGTTGTGTCATTGCACTTGAGGTTATTTACTGCGAAGGACACATGCTATCGACAGGAGTATGTCTAAACTGAAGCATAAACTGAATTTTTGGGCTCTTACCTGCACTAGGGGTTCAGTCCAGGCCTTGCTGTCCATCCTCAGACTGCGTACCTTTGACAGGTTGCTGCCCAATGCTCGATGCTGACCTGAGAACAGCCGAAGACTGGACATTAGAGCTGAAGCTGCAGATCAGTTAGCTGCAGGTTTGTTAGCTACAGCTCTTTATCAGCAGAAATTTAGCAGTGTTAGCTCATAATGTACCTGCCACGTACCTGCACAGTTGTGGCAGATGACGAGCAACAGGTTGACCGAAGCCCACTCTGGATTGGGGGCTCCACAGTCACCGCACACCTTGTTGTATGGGTTCTCCCAGAGACGCAGCGCCACCTGGCTGCAGGAGAGAGCACTTTGGATAGTGGAGGATAGAATGTCCATCCAGGCAGACAGATCCTTGGATGAATCAACAGACAGGCTGTAGGAAGGGGGCAGAGTCACAAAGGAGGAATTACAGTTTATAAACAGGTGACAGGTAAAGGTGTAAACAGGTGCATACTTGAAGGTCTTGTATGGAGTGATAAGGATGAATGACTGTTTTCCCTTTGATTTCACAGTGGCCACGCTCAGGGGGACGGAGAATGAGGCGATGCCCAGTAGGAAGCTGTCTTTGTTGGGGTAAATCCACAGGTCATGACCCCAGACGGCAGCGTAGGCGCGATTCCGCGTGTCCTTTATATAGACTTGTCCATGCAGTTCTGGGGAGGCAGGACTTTGCAGGCCTCGGGTCGCTAATAAAGACTGGAGCCAACCTTCCCTAACCTCTGAAGGATGGAAATGACCAAAGGAAAAAAAGTCAGACTCACATTTGAGAAATGTTCAGCGGACAGGAAACAGGAGGCCCAGAAACTGACCAATCAGACACTGTCTGAAACCGTTCCATGGTGGGCGGGGGTGTGTGTGTGAAGTGTTCAACACCGTCCAGAGGACCTGACCTACATTTGTTGGTCTCAGGTTCTAAGAAACCGTCCAGAGAACCTGACAGAAAATCATTGGACTCAGCCTGTCTGAAACCATCCAGAGGATCTGACTGTACTTTGTTGGACTCAGCCTCTGAAACAATCCAGAGGATCTGACTGAAATTCGTTGGATTCTGCCTCTCTGAAATCGTTTAGAAGACCTGAACTAACTTTGCTGGACTCAGACTCTGAATCAGCCCAGAGAACCTGACCTAACATTTTTGGACTCTGCCTGGCTGAAAGTGTCCATATGACTTGACCTAACTTTGTTGGAATCAGCCTCTATGAAACTGTTCAAAGGACCTGATCTAACTTTATCATTATTATTATTATTATAAAGTTTATTCATTTTTTGCAACAAAATAAAACAATTCAATAAACAATAAGAAATACAATCAAAAATAAAATGAAAGGCAGCAGAAAGAAGAAAAAATCTCATGTCTGCCCCTTTTTACCAAAAAATTAATTCAAACAATAATAATCTTCAAATAACAAAAACAAAATAAATAACTCCTTCTCGAGCAACAATTCATACAAATATATATTAAGCTATTTCATATTTTTAAAACAAATCAACTTTGATCATTCTCTTAAACATACACATTGATCTGG
>NC_056511.1:788468-799092 GCF_014905685.2 Nematolebias whitei | reverse complement strand
TTTGATCTCTTGTCTGTAAGATTTTTTTTATTATATTCATTATTTCTTCTTTGTCAGTTCCATTAAGACAAATACAGGTCCTTCTCAAAAAATTAGCATATTGTGATAAAGGTCATTATTTTCCATAATGTAATGATAAAAATGAAACTTTCATATATTTCAGATTCATTGCACACCAACTGAAATATTTCAGGTCTTTAATTGTTTTAATACTGATGATTATGGCATACAGCTCATGAAAACTCAAAATGCTTTTTATCATTACATTATGGAAAATAATGACCTTTATCACAATATGCTCATTTTTTGAGAAGGACCTGTACTGTTGGCACAACCTGTAACTGTATAACTCACATTTTTGTCTACTTTTGTTATTTTAGCTGCAAGACTTGAGCCAACATTCACAAAATAATGATTAAATCTATTTACTATTTCATTCTGATCATGGATTTCGTCATCCTTCACAAAATATTGTGAAATACCTGTTTTTACTTTTCAGAACACTATTTATTACTTGCCATGTTGCTTTAAAACCACCTTTACTTTTATTTAATAAATCACTGTAATATTCCTTCTTATGCTTTCTTATAATCTCTACTAAATTATTTTTACACTTCTTGTATTTCTCTTCTGCTTCTTTTGTTCTCTATTTCAAGAAGAAGGAATAGAAATAATTATTTTTTACAAGCATTTCTCAACCCTTTCGTCATCCATGGTTTGTCAACGATATTTCTCTTTGTATAATTTTTTTACTCACGATTCTTTTCATACAGAGCTCCTACAATATTCATAAACTCATCATATGCTCTGTTCACATCATCAACATGCAAGTCCTTCCAGTTTTGTTATTTAAATCATCTTTTAATTTATCCAAAGCTTTTTTTTTATGTGTTTATTTATTTTTTTATTAATTGTAACTGTTTTTGTAATGCATTGATCATTTTTATAGATTGTGGAAACTGGTAAATGATCACTTAAATCAGTTGTTAAAATACCTCCCATCATCTTTCCATTTGTTATATTTGTGAAAATATTATCAATTATTGTTGAACTATGAGTTGTAATTCTTGTTGGTTTCGATATCAATGGATACAGATTTAAACTGAATTTATAAATGTACTAATATTATTTGAATCTGTTTTATTAGTTAAAGACCACGATGAGGAAAACGTGTCAGGAGACAGAGAAGAGGAAAGTGAAGAATGTAGGACTGAGGGTTGCAACTCTAAATGTGGGGACAATGACAGGCAAAGGTAGAGAGCTGGCTGACATGATGCTGAGAAGGAAGGTAGATGTTTTATGTGTCCAAGAGACCAAGTGGAAGGGCAGCAAGGCTCGCAGCATTGGAGCAGGGTTCAACTGTTTTACCATGGTGTGGATAGAAAGAGAAATGGAGTGGGGGTGGTCCTGAAGGAGGAGTTGGCAAAGAATGTAGTAGAGGTGAAAAGAGTGTCAGATAGGGTGACGTGTCTGAAGGTAGAAGTAGAAGCTCTGATGCTAAATGTTGTCAGTGGTTATGCTCCACAGGTTGGATGTGATGTGGAGGAGAAAGATCTGGATGAAGTGATGGAGAGTATTCCCAGGGAGGAGAGAGTGGTGATGGGAGCAGACCTGAATGGACATGTTGGTGAAGGAAACAGAGAGGATGAGGAAGTGATGGGTAGGTTTGGTGTCAAGGAAAGAAACCAGGAAGGACAGGTGGTGGTGGATTTCACCAAGAGAATGGAAATGGCTGTAGTCAACAGCTATTTCCAAAAGAGGGAGGAGCATAGAGTGACCTATCAGAGTGGAGGAAGGAGTACGCAGGTCGACTACATTCTGTGTAGAAGAGGAAACCTGAGGGAGACTGGAGACTGTAAGGTTGTGGCAGGGGAGAGCGTGGCCAGACAGCATTGGATGGTTGTGTGTAGAATGACTTGTTGTGAAGAAGAGAAAAAGAGTCAAATCAGAGAAGAAGACCAAATGGTGGAAGATGAAGAAGGAAGAATGTTGTGAGAAATTCAGAGAGGAGCTGTTAAAGGCTCTGGGTGGTAAGAAAGAGCTTCTAGATGACTGGGCTACTACAGCAACAGTAATTAGAGAGACAGGTAGGAAGGTACTTGGTGTGTCATCTGGACAGAGAATGGATGATAAGGAAACCTGGTGGTGGAATAGTGAAGTGCAGGAAGATGTTCAAAGAAAGATGTTAGCCAAGAAGAAACATGACAGAGAGAGGACTGAAGAGAGGAGACAGGAATATAAGGAGATGGAACGTAGAACAAAGAGGGAAGTAGCTAAGACAAAGCAGAAGGTGTATGATGAGTTGTATGGGAGACTGGACACTAAAGAGGGCGAGAAGGACTTTTACCGATTGGCAAGACAGAGGGATCAGGCTGGAAAGGATGTGCAGCAGGTTAGGCTTATTAAAGATAGGAATGGTAATGGTCTATCAAGTGAGGAGAGTGTGACGGGAAGATGGAAGGAAGAGAATGAAGAGTAGAGAAAGAAGAGTAGAGGTCATAGAAACTGTGGACCAGGAAGTGGGAAAGATTAGTGAGGGTGAAGTCCAGAAAGCTCTGAAAAGGATGAAGAAGGGGAAGGCAGTAGGACCTGATGACCAGTGGAGGTTTGGAAATGTCTTGGAGAGATGGCAGTGAGGGTTTTGACTCAAATGTTCAATGGCATATTTTAAAGTGATTAAATGCCTCAGAAATGGAGAAGAAGTGCTGGTGGCCATTTTTAAGAACAAGGGTGATGTACAGAGTTGTAGCAACTACAGGGGAATTAAGTTGATGAGCCACACAATGAAGATCTGGGAGAGAGTTGTGGAAGCAAGACTTAGACGAGAGGTGACTATCTGTGAGCAGCAGGATGGTTTCATGAAGAGAAGAGCACCACAGATCCATCTTTGATTTGAGGATGATGATGGAGAAGAACAGAGAGGGTCAGAAAGAAGTCCATTGTGTCTTTGTGGATTTAGAACAAGCATCTGACAGAGTGTCAAGAGAGGAGGTGTAGTGTTGTATGAGGAGATCTGGAGTGGCAGAAAAGTATGTTAGACTAGTGCAGGACATGTCTGAGGACAGCAGGACAGTGGTGAGATGTGCTGTAGTGACAGATAGCTTCAAGGTGGAGGTGGGAGTGCATCAAGGATCAGCTCTGAGCCCCTTCTTGTTTACTCTGGTGATGGACCGACTAACAGATGAGGTCAGGCAGGAATCCCCATGGACGATTATGTTTGCAGATGACATTGTGATATGTGGTGAGAACAGGGAACAGGTGGAAGAGAACTAGGAGAGGTGGAGGTATGCACTTGAAAGAAGAGGAATGAAAGTCAGCCGTAGTAAGACAGAGTCCATGTGTGTGAATGAGAGGGAGGAGGTGGAACAGTGAGGCTACAAGGAGCAGAGGTCACAAAGGTGCAGGACTTCAAGGACTTGGGGTCCACTGTCCAGGAACATGGGGAGTGTGGTAAAGAGGTGAAGAAGAGAGTCCAGGCAGGATGGAGTGATGGAGAAAAGATTCAGGAGTGATTTGTGACAAAAGGGTGTCAGCAAAGGTCAAAGGAAAAGTTTACAAGACAGTGGTGAGACCAACTATGTTGTATGGTCTGGAGACAGAGACAGGACAAAAAGACAGGAGACAGAACTGGAAGTAGCAGAAATAAAGATGTTGAGGTTCTCCTTAGGAGAGAGAAAGATGGAGAAGATCAGGAATGAGATCATCAGAGGTACAGCACAGGTTGAACAACTGGGAGATAAAGTTAGAGAGGACACACTGAGATGGTTTGGACATGTCCAGAGGAGGGACAGTGGTTTGGACATGTCCAGAGGAGGGACAGTGGGTATATTGTTAGAAGGATGTTAGAAATGCAGCTGCCAGGAAAAAGACAAAGAGGAGATCTATGGATGCAGTTAGAGAGGACATGGAGGTAGATGGATTGAGGACAGAGGATGCAGAGGACAGAGTGAGATGGAGGAGGAGGACTCGCTGTGGAGACCCCTGAAAAGGGAAAAGCCGAAAGAAGAAGAAGAAGATTATTTGAATCTGTTTTGTTTCCCAGGTCAATATTAAAGTTTCCACACAGAAAAACTCATTAGAACTCTTTTCAAATAGCTCCACGATTTTATCAGTTAATAACTCTATATTTGATCCTGCTGATTGTTATACACGACTTATTATTATGTTTTTATCATTCTTATTTTAATTTTTATTATTTCCATAAAATTATTATTTTTTATTTTTATTTTTTATTATTAATAAGTAGAGCCACTCCACCTTATTGCTTCTGTTCATATGATATATTTCATACCCTGCAATGTGAACATTAGTTGTCTTTTCATCATTGAGCCATGTCTCTGACAGTGCTATTAAAGCAAAAGTTCTGTTTGTTTTAAACAATCTGATATTTTGGGATATATTTCATTTACCTTTATTTATCCAGGTAGTCTCATTGAGCCACGAGAACTCATTTTCAAGAGAGACCTGTTTAGGAGCAGATGGTGGGGCTTAAGGGCCTTGCTCAGGGGCCCAGAGTGGGGCGAATGAGGGTGGAGGCAGGTGTGGGTGTTTCACCTTTTCCACCCACATTTTTTTGATGTTGACGGTACGGGGAGGTGAACCTGCGACTTTACGGTCACAAGCCCATCTTCTAACCTCTGCGCCACCACTCCCCCACAAATATTATTTGCATTTATACTTCTACTATTAAAGGGAATAATAGAGATTTGTCATATTAATATCATTAATTGCTCTTCATTATAATGTTTGCAATCTTTTATGACAGGAAAAAAATTGTATCAATCACATCATCAACATTATATATTTTAAACTCTGAGTCTTAATATGTTGCCATATTTTAATGTCTGTGTCCATTTGTCCATATATTTTGTCAGTTCCTTTTGTACTTTGTTGGACTCATCCTCCGTAAAACTGTCCAGAGGAGCTGATCTAAAATTGATGGACTCAGCCTGACTGAAACTGTCCGGAGCACCTCACTGAACTTGATTACAAGATTATGGGATAAGAGGAATAGTTCATAACTGGTTGACTAGTTATTTGTCTAACCAAAAACAATTTATACAGCTAGGAAATTAAAAATCTGATCTTCAAAATATAAAATGTGGAGTCCCCCAAGGTCCAGTGCTAGGACCAAAGCTTTTTCTTTTGTATATCAATGGCACTTGTGAAGTGTCTAAAAAGTTACAAGTCATCGTGTTTGCAGATACAAATTAATTTTGTTCTGAGAAGGACTTAAAAAACGTTATAGCATGTTTGGCTAGTGAGATGTCTAAACTTAACGAGTGGTTTAAATACAACAAATTATCAATAAACTGGAATAAAACAAAATTCATGATTTTTGGTAATAGAAAAATAGATGATTCTATTATAATGTCTATAGATGATAATCAAGTTGAACGAGTACATGAAGTTAAATTTTTAGGGGTTGTTTTAGATCATAAACTTAACTGGAAATCTCATAAAATATATAAAACTAAAACTGCAAAAGTATTGGACTTCTAAATAAAGTAAAACATGTTTTAGAACTATCAACACTCCAGACGTTATATTATTCAGTTGTTGTTCCATATGTGACTTATTGTGTAGAGGTATGGGGCAACACGTATAAAGCCAACACTAAACCGTTGTCTGTCAAACAAAAGAAAGTTATGAGAGTTTTATATAAAGTGGACACTAGAGAACACACATAAATTGTTTATTCAGTCAAATATCTTGAAACTCACGGATCTGGTTCATTTAAAAAGGTTATTGGTTATGTTTAAAGCTAAAAAGAGATTATTGCCATTTAATTTACAAAAGTTCTTTTTAAGTTCATGTGATAGAAATACCAGAAGGAAGTATGATTTCAAAAGTAAAATTGTGCGTACTACTTTAAAACAAATGTGCACGGAGTAAAACTATGGAACAGTTTGGATGAGGAGTTAATAAATGCTCGACAATAAACCAATTCAAAACACTTTATAAGAAAAGAATGATTAACTCTTATACACTTTGAAGTTGTTAATGAGAAGAGTGATAATTTGTTCTGCATGTTATAGTTGTTGTTATATTGTTTGTAACTTGTTTTGTTCAGTTAATGAACACGGCCATGACATGTTTGTGATTATTGAGGAAGGGGGCAGGTCTGTACAAGATCTTCTCCCTGCTCGTCCTTCACTCGTGTAAATAAGTGTTGTCAGAGAATGTGCTTGTAAGCTGATGATCAATGTTTTTGAATCGAGTGAATAAACTGATTGATTGATTGGACTCAGCCTCTCGAACTGTCCACAGGACCTGAGTGAACTTCGCCTGATTCATCCCGTCTGTTCTTCAGTCTGAGGTGAACTGAACTCTGAATTAAAGGCTTTTAAGATTGCTGCAGACCAGTTTTAGGAGTCTCTATGCACACAAAAATCTATGTATTGTTCTCTTTCCTCTTTCCTTCAGGAGCTTCTTAACATTGAGGTGAAGAACAAACAGCTTCCAGAAGTGGGAAGTGAGCACTTGTTACCTATGAGGTTAGTGTTTTGAGCATTAGTAAGATCTCACCGTCACTGTGAGCCATGAAGTCATAATGTTTCCTTCTGAAGTACACAGAGAACCGGCCTTTGTCCTGAGGCTTCACATTGGTGATACTAGAAACGTGGAACAAGATCTCGCTGAAGCGGTCCTACCAGAGAAACAACACTCAGCTGACACAGGTGCACAGGTGTACCCAGCAGACCAGGGGGACAGCCACTTACCGAGCGCTTCTTACGCAGAGACATTAGCTGGCCGTCCAACGTCGCCCAAAGGACACTGTATCTGTAAGAGAGAATGTCACACCCATCACAATCTTAACCCATACAACTCTCCATCAGAACCTTCACAGAAGCTGGTTCTGGTGGTGTTTGTTACCTGAAACCCTTCCAGACATCCAGCCAGCTGGCTCGGACCACGGCACTCTGAGGTGCTGACCCGCCACTGTGTCCCTTCTTCCTGGACACCCGTATGGTTGCCGCCCTGCAAGACAGACAGACTTTAGGACACTGGAAGGCCTCCCTGCTCTCCTCAGACCTTCTAAGACCCTGATGGGTCCAGGTCACCATGGTCCTGAGAGCTCGGAGGGAAGGTCCGTTCTCTGATGGAAGTCTAACATGAGTCATGGTGGACTCCTGTAAACTGAAATTTCTGGTCTGTGGGAACACAGACATATATACATAGATGCCCCATTGAACACAGAATCGTACGTCGATATCGACGCCATTTTAAATGTGGCGGAACTGTCAGTCAGAGTCAGAGATTCTTTATTGTCATTCGCACCTCATGTGGTACATGTGGTGGAACGAAATTATGTCCACAGGGTCCCAGTTACATCCAACAATAAAATGTATAAGAAAAACAGTAATAACATCTAAGATATGAACTAAGAAAAACATCAACTAAATATCAGAATCAGTTTATTATCGCCATGTCGATGAACGAGGTTCACAAACTAGGAATTTGCTTCGACATAAGGTGTGAATAGTAATAAAGTAAAATTAAGTAAAAATTAAGTAAAAATTAAGTAAAAATGAGAACATTACACAAGACATAAGCCTGTGTACACCCACAAATAAAGTAAAATTAAAACCATAACATAACCATATGTACACCCATACAATAGAAAACAATAAAAGCTTAGAGAACAGTACAGATGGAGTATTCAGTTATAAAACAGATGTAATGTGACCACAGCAGAAGTTATGAGGTAGCATTATGAGTGTTCAGGAGTCCAACAGCAGAGGGGAAGAAACTGTTCTTATGGCGGGAGGTTCTGGTCCGAATGGACCGAAGCCTCCTGCCTGAGGGGAGTGGTTCAAACAGTCCGTGTGCAGGGTGAGCAGGGTCAGCTGTGATCCGACCTGCTCGCCTCACAGTCCTGGAGACGTACAGGTCGTGGAGGGATGGAAGGCTGCAGCCGATCACCTTCTCAGCTGAGCGCACAACGCGCTGCAGTCTCAGTCTGTAAATATACACTAAGCACTCATAACATAAAAACATTGAACATCAGCACAAACATGAACATGAGTCTGTGAGCAGATGTGCACGCATGAACACATCATGTCGTCATTTAGTACAAAGAAATGGACAGAACTTCATAAAGCACCGTTCTACAAAGTGTTTTAAGTAAATGCCTGTCATTCACACACACTAATATATTTGGAAAACAAACAGGCACCAAAGACAACATTTGTAACTTACCGTTAAAAGCTACAAATGTTGTCTTTATATATTTTTCATTCATTCAACCTTTATTTCTACAGGTAAATCCCATTGAACCTCGAGGACTCATTTACAAGAGAGACCTGATTTAACAAAGAATGATGACAACAATGAACAACAGCAACAACAATAAACAGTTATAAAAAGCATACAGATTTTTTTTATTTACAAATAAGATGGCAAAAAAAAAAAATTATATATATATATATATATATATATATATATACACACACACTATATATATATAATCAGGTCTCTCTTGTAAATGAGTCCTCGAGGCTCAATGGGATTTACCTGTAGAAATAAAGGTTGAATGAATATATATGTCTATGTGTAGGAACACCGCCACCTTAAGTCCATCCATAGGTTCTTTTATTGCGGCAGAGCTAGAACTTATATTTTGAAAAGCAGAAAGCATTTATTATTTACTTTGTAGTACTTTAGATGAGGTTGTTGTGTTCTGTGTTCAGGTTTTATGCTTTAACAAAGGTCCAATTAGAGTTCTGGAGGCCCGGTTCAGTCAGCACCTTTCATCAAAGCTCAGATAAAGTCTAAACTTTGGACTCTCAGCACTTCATACTCATTCCATCAGAACATGACAAACTCACTTCACCACTTGCTGTTGTCAAGGGTGGATGTCCTCCTCTCCCTCTCCACTTTGCTTTTGCTCTGTCCTGTCCGTGAAACTGCTTCAGAGCATCTCTCTAAATATCTTCCAAACCGTAATTTTTGCCATGGATCTGGTCAGCTGGTCTCTCAACGAAATTGATAAAATTTTCTCGATCAGAAGACAAGCTTCAGGCGAGTCAACTTGCCCTGATGACATACATAGCTGGATATGTCATTGATTGGGGCGATTGGAAGGTGATGCGTCTATCTCTGGTGTCCATCAAGGATGTTGAAGGTGCATATATAACTGGATTTATGATAACAGGTTTCCTAATTTTTGGAATCGGCTGGTTCCTGGTTTATCAACAAACAAGGAAGTTGTGAGCAGCAAATTTGGCCCTGGTCAGGCTGCGTGCCTTATGTGATGGTTTGCTCTGTGCCTCGAGCACCCAGACTCAATTGTTTTGTGAACTGAACCGCAAATTGAATGTGATTTGTGAGAACCTTTTGTGGAGTGTCCTTGAACACACTCACCGCTGTTGTCATCCCCCTCACCTGCAGAATGTATGTGTCACTATGTGCCTATGTGCAGGGAGTTTTTTTCAATCCCAGGCTCTCTCTCCTCAGACAACGAGTGAGAGTTTGATAGGAATTTCTTTTTGCCTCCAAATACTATACATGTGCCACTTTCATTACTTTTTGTTCGTCTAAACAGGTCTCACTTGAAAATGAGTCTTCGAGGCTCAATGTGATTTATATGTGTAAATAAAGGTTGAATTAATAAAAAAGGAACTACAGGAATACTACTGGTACCAGCAAAACCACAGACCTGAGCGTTCTGAATGTACCTGGGAGTCTTCTGCTTCACTGATTGGTTCTTTCTGTGAGGGGGGGGTGGAGCTGGGCGCATGGGGATCAAAGGTCCCGTGCGATTGGTCAAAACTCTGCAGAACAAAGGTCAACATCAGCAGCAGCAGTAGCAGAACATTGTGATATCACAGAACCACAAACACACCTGGTGGCAGCCGAGTCTGAACAAGAATCTCCATCAGACCCAGAAAGGGCGGGGCTAGCCCCTGGATCCTCCTCCTCATTGGATGATTCTGTATCCCCCTCCTCCTGACTGGTCCAACAGGATAGCACTGTCACATACGGGTCCTCATCTTTAGGGCCCTCAGGAGATGAAGATGGAACTGGAACCAGAACCAACAGACCAGAATCAGAAGGACGGGGAGGGACACAGATCACGTCAATAGAAACCTGGGGCTGTGTGATTCAGAACCTGTCTCTGTAGACTCTGCAGGGGGTAACTGAACTCCTGTGGTCAGATCCAACAACTGGGTCACCAGCTGGGAAAGAACTCCAACATCTGGACACATGTTCAAAACAACAACATGGAGAGGCAGGCATTCTTCTGATCCTTAAACCTCGTTCAGCCTAATATCAGGTCCAGTCATCTGGACCAGAACCAGGCCTAGAACCTGGCTGGAGGATCAGTTTCCATGGAAACTGAACTGAGACTTGTGGAAAAGTCCTAACTTTGACACAAACTTGATGTATAAACACAAACACAAAGGTTTACCAGAACCTAAATCATAACTTACTCAGAAGAACCAGAACTAGTGCTGATCCGTTTCAGGCATGGGCAAATCCTGGCCAGTGGGCTGTATATGGCCCGTTGGGCTTTTTAATTGGCCTGCAGAAATTGTCCAAAATTTGGACAATAAAAGTAAATTCATTAATTAATAAAAAAAATACATATATATATATATATATATATATATATATATAT
>NC_056511.1:788215-788368 GCF_014905685.2 Nematolebias whitei | reverse complement strand
TCCTTCTACAGGTGTGCAGTGGAGAGCATCCTGTGCTCGAGCATCAACGTGTGGCATGGAGGCTGCACAGCTGCAGAAAGAAAAGCTTTGCAGACAGTGGTGAAGGCTGCACAGAAATCTGTTGGAATCAGCCTCCCCACCATCACAGACATC
>NC_056511.1:785426-788115 GCF_014905685.2 Nematolebias whitei | reverse complement strand
CGTTCATGCGTGCACATCTGCTCACAGACTCATGTTCATGTTTGTGCTGATGTTCAATGTTTTATGTTATGAGTGCTTAGTGTATATTTAGTTAATGTTTTTCTTAGTTCATATCTTAGATGTTATTACTGTTTTTCTTATACATTTTATTGTTGGATGTAACTGGGACCCTGTGAACATAATTTCATTCCACCACATGTACCACATGAGGAGCGAATGACAATAAAGAGACTCTGACTATGACTCTGACTCTCTGAATTGATTGAACTGAGTTTGAGTAGCCGAAGGAGGGACACCAGAGAAAACTGCTAAGAGGTTTCAATGTGAATGATCAAACCAGTTTAGCTCAACATTCTTCTTTCCAGAAACTAGTTTGCTGCCTGACTGGATTTCTTAAACCTGAAAGTACAGAAAGATCTCAGAGATCTGAACACAAGAACAGGTCTGAGATCATCAGTCCTGAACAGAAACAAGTGTTTTTGATTGACAGGTGTCGTACAAATAATGATGTCATTGTCTTATCCCTCTCAGGTGAAAATGTTCCGCCCCTTCCAGCTTCAACTGCACTGAATCAAGATGTCTTCCCAACTTTAAGCAGCATAACTGACATCATCTCCACCAACATTCCTTCTCTGGCGAGTGTTGCTGCGGTCATTGGAGGCTCCACCCCATCAGTCCCCCCTCCTATAGATAACCTGGCTGAAAGTGTCTCCACTAGCATACCAGGGTTAGCAGAAGCTGCTAAAACTGTTGCTAACCCAGCTGCTGTAAGCTCCGCCCTCTCCACGCCTGCTGCTGACTCAGGTGTTCTCACCTTGGACAGCATCATTTGCTCGATGGCTAACATGCCCAGTTTAGTTGGGATTAGTAACAATGTTGCTAATTCTGCTATTAGCTCCACCCCTTCAGCTCCACCCATCTCAACTGCTGAGCCATCCAGAGACATGCCCACTGGTAAGCCAGCCAATCAGTTACTTTTTCTGAGATCTAAATCTATCATGGTATTACAGCTGAGGAGTTGACAGAGGTGAGCAAACTTTCAGACTCGCGGGCCACACCGAGTTCTAAAATTGGAGCCAAGTGCCAGGAACAGTTGGATTGAGTGTTTGTGTGATGTTACACCCCAGCACAATAAGAGCCGCTGGGACGCTATTAATTATGGGCGATTCCACCTTGTGCACCACTCAAGCAGCCACTAAGTCAGATTATATGATAGAACAGTGATTTTACTGACAATAGTGAAATGATTGACGTTGTGGAGTTTTACCAACTTCAGGCCCAAACAACAAACAAAACAAACCACTGGATTTTCTCTTACCTGAAGAAAAATCAAATGAACCAAACCACAAGTCTCTTACCTCACTGTGCTCATGGAACACAGGAGAAACGTCTAAATAAAGTGTCAGCTCACCTCCACAAACTGCTCACTAAACTTTTTACAAGTACAGGATCTAAAGTTGATGACAGGTCAGCTGGTTGGAATGAAGCAGACGTGCTCCTGCTGCAGCTCCTCTGTGCAGCATCACAGCAGACAGAGTACCTGGACAATAATTCACACACAATTAACAGTTTCACATATGCACACACACAAAGCATGACTTACAGCGATTCCTGATGGATGAAAAACAACATCCTGGTCAACAAAGTCCATGCTCAATAATCCAGGTATAAAATCCAACATTTTTCAGTCAGGTCATCTGGACAGTTTCTTTTTTTTTTTTTTTTACAAATAAGATGGCATCCTGGTCAGTTTTCCTCTTTCACTTTAACCTGGATTATTGTCAGCAGCCCGGAATGTTTTCCACTTAAATTTGGTGATGTGTCCGTTGTGACGTTGTGACTTTACTCTACAGAAGCTTCTTTCTCTCATGACATCAGACGGTTATAAAAATCTTCTCCGTGTTTTTCCTTTCAGAGACTCCAGGGTCAAAAACACCTTCATTATCTCAAAACTGTTGTTAATCCCGCAGAAAAAAAAAAAAAAAAAAGGAGATGAGCAGTGTCATTTATTGCTTTCATCCAGTAAACTGTAACTTAAAGGACTCTCTCTGCCTTTTAGCTTATTTTGCTAAATCTTCATCAATCGGTTCCACAAGACGAGTCCCAGTCCTGCGTGATAAACTGATTCTTTCTAACTTGTCTTGGTCCTCCGGACACAACAGGCCTGCTCTGTTTAGACCATGTTTATTTAAAAAAATCACCATTGGATAAAGGCTTGCTAGCATAGTTAGCAGTTAGCAAAGTGTATTCTTTGAAAACCGCGACAGGTTCTTGTCATAAAAACTCTTTGACTGGACCTCAGTGAAACTATATGTTGTTGTCCACCCCATTTTAAACACTCGGCACTCACTCTACACTTTTCTTTTCTTTGATAAACGTGTTTTTACAGACAAGTTCATAGGGCAAAGTCATAATAAAAGTGTAGAAGAAATTACTTCCTTTCCACTTGCCTCTAATACACACCTGTGTCTGTAGTGCGCCTCTACTGGAGGAATGTGGGAACTACAGGGAGAACTACACCATTTTTTTTTCCTATAAAATGCAGTTTTTTAAATATAATTTGGACCAGTGGCGATTTTAACCCCTTTTTTGGGTGTGCTTAAGCACATCTAAGTTTTAATTCAGCACTCCTGAAAAATGAAGTAAAAAAAAAAATATATATATATATATATATACATATATATATACA
>NC_056511.1:774904-785315 GCF_014905685.2 Nematolebias whitei | reverse complement strand
ACATCCCTGAGGAGAGCCAGTGCTGAGGGTTATGGTGGAGGAGGAGAAGTTGTGGATCCTCACTAACTGTGGTCTGTTTGTTAAAAAGTCTAGGACCCAGTTGCAGATGGAGGGGCTTAGTCCTAGTGTGGATAGTTTGTCCATCAGGGTTTGGGGGATCATGGTGTTGAAGGCGGATGTGAAGTCCACAAAGAGCATACGGACGTAAGAGTTTTTCTGCTCCAATTCAAGTTATATTTCTACAGGTTCGTTTCATTGAGCCTCGAGGACTCATTTACAAGAGAGACCTGATTTCAACAAAGAAAAATTGCAACAATGGACAACAGCAACAACAATAAACAGTTATAAAAAGTCATACTGCAGGTTTTTTTTTTTTTTTTTTTAAATGAAAGGTAAATAGAATAAATTATATATACATATAAAACAGCTATGTTACCAAGTGGTGTAAATGACTAAAAACAGGAACATCTGCAGGAACTGAACAGATGTTTGAAGCCACTTAGAGAGGTCAAAGGTCGAGAGCTTCAGATCTTTTTACAAGATATTCCAGGAAACAGGAGCGGAGTAGGAGAAGGTCCTTTTGTCTAGTTCAGTCCTCACTGAGGGAACACTGCAGGTAATGATGTCCTGAGAGCGCACGCTGTAGCTGCACTCACACAGAGACATGTAGGAGGAGATGTATGAAGGCAGCAGACCAGGAAGTGATTTAAAGATGAAAATGTACCAGTGGGAGAGTCTGTGTGAAGTTAATGGTGACCAGTTAACCAGTGAATACTGGGTGCAGTGGTGGGTACGGTAGTTACAGCCAGTTATGAATCTTAGTGCACCATGATAGACAGCATCCAACATCTGCAGCATCCAACATCTGCAGCATCCAACATCTGCAGCATCAAACATCTGTGACTTCAAACATCTGATAAGCTCATGCAGATGTTCCTGTTTTTAGTTTTCTACACCGCTTTATAATCTAGCTTTTTTTTAGCTACTTTTCCTTTTGACTGTCCTTTTGGTTGCTATTTTGTTTTGATTTGTAAAAAAAAAAAAGTTTAAAATTGTATGCCTCTTTTATAACCGTCTGTTGTTGTTGTTGTCCATTGTTGTCATCATTCTTTACTAAATCATGTCTCTCTTGTAAATGAGTCATCGAGGTTCAATGGGATTAACCTGTAGAATTAAAGGTTGAATGAAAAAAATCAGCCCATTGTGTGTCATGCCCATTCCTATTTTGAAAAACCACGATAGAGCGAGTCTGCGATAAATGAACCGCGAAGTAGCGAGCGACACTGTATTTATCATTTTCACTGCAGTATTTCTCTATAGTTACCAGTGGTTAATTTGAGCCGGATCCTGCCGGAACAAGATGCAGGAACTCTCTCATTTCGACCCGTTCTGTTTGGGCAAGTCTTTCATCGGATCTGGCAGCTCCACCTCTAAAAGTCCAAAGTCATTGTGCATTTTTATTTTGATTATTTATTAAAAATACAACGAGAGGAGACGTTGCCCTCAGCCTGGAAGACTCAGTCTGTGGAGTGGATGTTCCAGTCGCAGCACGTGCGGCAAACCAGCTACTGTACATGCTCCTTGGAGGAGCAGGAGAGGAGCCTCTAGGTGGGGGGGTGAGGATGGAGGGACAGATAGTCACATTTATACACGGAGGTGCTGCGCGGAGTCCTTCTCTCCTCCTCCTCTCCAAATATTGTCCCTCCTCAGCGGCCGCACACTTTAAAACACCCCCTCTCCCCCTCTCAGACCCCGAAACAGAAACGATCATTTATTCAAGAGAATAAAAAAATGCCCTGTGGACAGTGCACGTTATGCACAGAAACATCTGCAGACAGATCTATACACAACAACACACAACATCTGCAGGTGTCTGAACTCCTGCTACATTTCAGACATGATAAATAAAAAAAGCTTACTGTAAAAAATAAATTAAAAATACAAAGATATTGGATGTGTTATTCACATTATACGTCACGTTTCAAAACAACTGCGCTAATTTGTCAAAATAGCAACGATCAAAATGTCCAAAAGACAGTCCAATTTACTTGAATTAAAAATGGATGGATGGATGGATGGATGGATGGATGGATGGATGGATGGATGGATGGATGGATTATTCGACAACCGAGAATTGAATCCTTCAGGTGCTTCAAATGGCACCACGAGACTGGAGCAAGAGGAGAAGAGTTCAGCTCAGAACCATGAAATGAGGTGAGGTTAGAACACCTGACAGGATCAGAACTGCTCTATTCACACACAACCTACTGTTCTTCTCCAAATACTAATTTTATTAAGTGTTTTTAAATGCAGGCAAATGTTGCTGTAGAACAACATGTTAAAATACACCAGAATGCACAAAACGGCATCTGTTATTCAACATTTTCTGAGAGGACCCACGCCCCCCCCCCCCCCCATTCCAGCATCAGTCAGTTTACAAATTTAGTCCTGATAGTTACTGTAGTAGTTGTCTTTTTTCTGCATTATTTATCTATAGTTATTGTAGTATTTGTGTTTTTACTGCAGTATTTCTCAATAGTTACTGTAGTATTTGAGGTTTTGCAGCAGTATTTCTTTATAGTTACTGTAGTATTTGTCTATTTTACTGCTGTATTGTACTACTGATGATGTCACTCAAATGAGTCTGGTTCCCGTCATCAGCTGATGTCATGATGACCCACCTAACTGGATCCACAGGAACCTTCTTTAATGACTTTTAATCTCTTACAGGAAATGACCCTGTCCACTTCCTCGTGACACCTTCTGCAGTTTGTTTCAATGGAAACTCTCTGCTTCAGTCAGACAGGTGCAGCTTGGATCTTCAGCAGCTATGTCAATGTTATCAGTACTAAGAAGTGTACAGAACTGGATGGATCAGGTTCTTCTGATCCGGTGTGCTGTGAAGATTGAAATGATAGCAGGAAACACATGAACCTGTTTCAGCTGCTTGTCAGAGCTGGAACGTCCCTGCTGTCAGCCTGAGCGGCTGTGGGTTTACCTGTGCTGAGGTGCTGTCCATTAGACAAGTCATGATCCAGATCTTCATCAGTCCCATCTCTGAAACAAAATCAGAGTGTAAGTATCTGCAGCAGGGCTCATGTGAGAAGCCGACAGGTAACCGTGTCAGCTGCAGCTCTGAATTCTGTTACGTTTTCAATGGTTCTGTTCCCAGTAGGGCCGACTCCACAACACCAAGTTCTGTTTGATTCTGGACCGGTTCAGGCTCAGATATCTGAATATCTGATCCAACTCATCGACTCTCCCACCAGACGGAACAATCGAACAAGCTCTCGACCTTTGACCTCTCTAACAACAACAACAATACCAACGACAACAACAACACCAATGACAATAATATTAATAATAATAATAATAATAATAATACTTTATTTATAAAGCCCTTTAAAACAACCACAGCTGCCACAAAGTGCTGTACATATAAAATCAAGAACATTTAAACACATAAAAACAGTTGTTAAAACATTAAGATCAATAAAAGTAATAAAAACTGTGCAGAATAAATTCAGTGTGTGCTAAAAGCCAGGGAGTAAAAATGTGTTTTTAAAGAGTTTTAAAACTGGACAGTGAAGGAGCTCGTCTGATGAGAAGAGGGAGATCGTTCCACAGTCTTGGAGCAGCAACAGAAAAAGAGGAATTAAAGTTTCCAAAAGCAAAATCTCAGAATGAAAGTAACAGAGCTGCTCCAACATGCAGCCACCTGGAGCGGTGCAACTCCAGAACAAGACGAGGGGGGACAAGGTCACAAGGAGAACCTGATGATTTAATATGGCCGACCACATCCTCAAAAAGGGACAGGGTGACTGGTTCAAATCTATCAAACACAGCCAGGCAGGGGACCAAGCAGGAGGGGTCAAAAGCAGGGGCTGAAATAAGGGCCCTTGTGGTAACTGCCTTATTTATAAAAAACTGCAGGAAGTCATTACAAAGTTCAGTAGAGGCTTCCAGACAGACAGGTTGCGGGGCCTTCAGGACAGAGTCAATAGTTTTAAAAAGGACACATGGATTATTATGATTGGACACTAATGTCTGACAAGTGTTGTTTTTTGGCCTCTTTAACAGTGTTCTGGTACTGACAGTCCTTTAAAATGTAAAATGAAACCTCCAGTTTATCTTTTTTCCATCTCCGTTCAGCTCTGCGGCACTCCTGTCTGACTGCAATAGTTTTTTCATTAAACCAGGGTTCAGATCTGGCTTTAGGCCGCACCAGTTTGGATGGAGCTACACAGTCCAAAATGGTTTGACAGGAGGAGTCAAACCAGGAGCTCAGCTGTTCGGTGTCAGCAGCAGAGCCAGAGGGAGCACAGAGCTGTTCAAAGGCAGCAGAGAACTGGCCAGCAGTGGAAGGGTTAAAAACTTTACGTCGCTGGGCAGGAGCGCAGGATTTAACTGGAGCACAGGACAAACCAACATCAAATAAAACAGGCCTATGGTCAGAAATCACATTATCATATAGTTCCAGGTCATTCACAGACAAGCCGTGAGAGAGAACCAAGTGTGTCCATGTTCATGCGTGGGACCAGAAACCCACTGAACCAGGTTAAATGAGTCAGTGAGGCTGAGAAAGTCCTTCACCAGTGGTTTCTCTGGGCAACATACATGAATGTTAAAATCCCCAACAATAAGGACTCAATCATAGTTTATCATTATTCCAGTCAGGAAATCAGAAAAGTCATTCAAGAAATCCTTATTATATTTAGGGGTTCTGTAGATGACAGCGCACAGCACGGGGTGTGAGCGACCCACCTCAAATAAAGTCACCTCGAAGCTGGAGAATGAAGACGGTGCAGAGCATTGCTTGCATTTAAAGTTGTTTTTATAAACCACCGCCGTTCCTCCTCCACGGCCTGACATCCAAGGGGAGCTTAGATAAGAGCAGCCGTCTGGTTGAAGTTCAACAAAAACACTGGAGTCATCAGCCTCGACCCAGGTCTATGTGATGCAGAGTAAATCCAAATGACAGAAACTGAAAAAGTCCTGCAGGATGAAAGTTTTGTTTGTCAGAGATCTGGCATCCACCAGGCCAATCCTGGTAGAAACCACAGCATGTAAACTGACGGGCGCTAGGGCCCGGGGCAGCATCTTCAGGCTCTGCAGGTTCACTCCGGGCCGGTAGAGCCGAGAGAAGCAGGAGGGGTGGAGGCGAACACCCGCATCCAGGCCGGTGACAGATAGCAGGCAGCTGTCAACAAGATCCAGGAAACGCCACGGCACAGCGAAAGACAGAAATAATCCATTTCTTGTCTGAGAAATGGACGTAGAACTGGCCAGGCAGATCTTTAGTTTCACCAGCTGTCCTCCACGTTTACCGCGGTAACGACGACGTTTCCGCCGGGGGGTGGAGGGGGTAGCGCAGGTGCCCGGAGGAGATGAGCTGGGACTCCTGACAGGAGCGGGAGTAAAGTTTTCTGTCCACCATAATCAAAGGCATTGAGATTGCCAACAACAGGTCGAATATTCAGGAGGGCCTGACGATTGTACAAAAGCACAGACTTAGTGCTGAGCACAAAACAGAGAAATGAGAGTGATCATTGTGTAATAGCGGCTCTCAGAGACACTAAACTTCCACATCCTAAGCCCAGATTAATTCAAAAAAGGGATCTGAAATGTTTTTGTGAACAGTCATTCCTCTGGGATCTGTCTCACTTTCACTGGCATCGTATTCTGTTAACTGATGACGTGAACTATTTTCATAATAGTTTCATTTATTTTCTGAACTTACATGCTCCTTTTCGTCAGTTCAGAATAAAGGGACGAGACAGCCCCTGGTTTACTCCAGAGCTAGCTGACCTCCTGCACAGGAGAGATCATCTTTGGGCTGCAGCGAGAAAATCTGACTCAGACACTGATTGGTTGAGTTTTCAACAGATGAGGAATAAATGCACAACTGCTGTCAAAGCAGCAAAACGCAACTATTTCTTATCTCAGACCTCCAAAAATCTAAATGACCCCAACAGATTCTGAAAAACCATCAAATCTCTCTCAGGCACCCCCCAATCATCTGACCTCCCATCACAACTTCTCGTTAACTCTGTTCCTGTGTCAAATAAGCACGAGATCCTGAACTGTTTCAACAAACATTTTGTTGCTTCTGGTTCTTTATTTGACACAGTTACTAATGGAAGATCAGCCACTTCACTTAATAACCAAACTTCTACAAATCAAATCCCTCCTACAAGTCAATCCTCAGTTAATCACAGCTTCTCTTTTTCTCCATTCTCAGTCAGTGAGGTCAATAAACTGTTAAAAGATCTTGACCCTAAAAAATTTGCAGGTCCAGATGAACTTCCACCTTATTTCTTAAGGCTGGCTGCTCATATCATCACAGTCCCTTTGACCCACATCTTCAATCTCTCCATGAGACAAAACTCCATCCAGACACTTGAAAACAGCCTTTGTTCTTCCTTTGCTGAAGGGAGGTGACCCCCCCTCACTGAACAACTATGGACCAATCTCTAAACTCTGCATTTTAGCCAAGGTTCTAGAAAAACTGATAAACTCTCAAATCAAAAATGACCTGGACTCATTTAACATCTTACCTCCACATCAATCTGGTTTCAGGAAACAACACAGCACAACCACTGCTTCACTGAAGGTTGTTAATGAAATCGTTGAAGCACTGGATGCTAAGGGTTATTGTGCTGCACTTTTCTTAGACCTGTCTAAAGATTCTGACACTGTGGATCAGAACATCTTGTGTCATAAACTCTCAGAAACTGGTTTCTCAGAACACACCATTGATTGGTTCTCTAACTATCTCTCAGACAATGTGTTCAACATAATGGTATTTCTTCCAGTTATCTAACAGTCAGTAATGGTGTACCACAAGGCTCAGTCTTAGGACCCAGCCTCTTTACAATCTACATAGGTAATGTAGGTCAGAGCATCCCTGATGCATCCTTACATTTCTATGCTGATGACAGTTGTTTATTGTCGAGCTAAAACAGTTGATAAGGCTTTCCAGCTTTTGAAATCCGCATTTGACATCATCCAGTCAGATTTGTTCCATCTCAAACTTGTCCTAAATGCCGATAAAACCAAAGGGATGGTTTTTCAAACAGGAAGTTGGTCCCATCAGTTCTTCATCTGATTTTATTCTCAATTGGTGTTCCGATTGGAGTTTGCCGATTCCTATGAATATTTGGGTATCTTGGTCGCATATCTCTTTTAAGCTTCACATGGTTAAAGTAACAAAATAAATTCATGCTTCAACAAATAGTTCCATAAGTCCAGTTTGGAGTAATAATAGGCCTATGTGTATCACTGAGATAATCTCACATGGGCAAAAAAAAAAAATCAGATTTATTCAGGTAAGGTTTCATAAAGAATAGATCATTTAAAGTGGATTACATGGACCAGGTGTCATCAAATGATACAGAGCAATGGTGATAAAACTGCCTTGGTGAACTCTGAAAAATATATACTACGAAACATGGGCAAAATATAACATCTTATCAAACATATCTTATTATTTAATAGATATTTAATACTTTATTTTATTAGTTTCATGATTTTCCTAATTTTCTTATTTTTATTGTTTGAAAAAACATTTTCACATCTTTGTATGATGTCCTGTTATTTTCTTTTGTTTTATAAGCTCAGACTAAATGAGGCCACTGCATCAACATACTCCTGACTTTAAAATAAATTACTTTGTCTTGCATTCTTTATGCAGCTTTGATTTGAATACACTGCCTTTTTTAGGTTTACCTGACACATTAGGCGTATTTGCACAAAGTTTCAGTGTTGGTGTCGACACCGCCGATACTTGCAGGAATTTGGCCAGGTATCGTATCGGAACAGAAAATCCTGGTATCGAACATCACTAGTTTCTGACCTAAGAAGTGCGCTGTGAATGTTAGTGGTCAAAGGTGGTATTACATTGAGTTATCACAGAATGAGACACTGCAACATGAACAGAAAAATTATAGAAGATGACAACCTGTGTCAATCCACTTAGGTTTTAAAAAATTAAACTAGAGATTAAAGTACAGGCAAACTATTTTAGTACAACGACTTTATGATTTTTTTTGGTCATAAAACCACCAAATTACACAAAAAAAAACCCTTCTGATGGTGATTTGAACAGCTTTGATCATTCAAATATTAACTTATTAATGGAAGAAATTGATTTGATTTGGGAGCTTGAAATTTATTTTACTTAGAGATTATTGAGGGTTTCATGAAAACATTGTTTAGGCAAAAATGGCCTATACATTTAATTTTTATTTTCTTTTGAGAATCCTGTATTTTCCTTTTCTATTATGCACTATTGGTCTGTAAAACAATGGTTCTGAAATGTATGCAAATTTGGACAGTTTTTACTTTTAAAAGTTTTCTTTTCTCTTGGCACTCTGTGTTGAGAGGAGTTGAAGGAAGAACAGACTCCTCCTCCCTCCACACGGAATGAGAGGCAACTTTCTGATCCAGCAGCGTGACAAGGACCTCCACTCTCAAGGTCCCAGCTCTGAGGACACACCTTAACTCTCCTCTCCAAGGGCTGAGTACACCTTATCAGCACGACGCCATAACAGAACCAAGATCCACAGGCCCAGACAGCAATTATACAGTCACATCCATATTATCAGACAACACTGGATTGGGACACATGGGCCAAGATTACCTCAAAACTGATCAGCCACAATCTAGATGATTGGGATTTGAGTGGCCAACTCTCATGTTTTGCCCATGAGCTCTGAAAGAAATCAGACCTGAGTCTTGTCAGAGAAAGAAGAACAAGAAAGGAGGGTAACTTCAGATCCCCTGAAGATGACTCCTTGCCAGAGTGATGGCCAACACAGTGAACAAAAATGTGTTAAAAGTTGTTGTTTTTTCTTACAAGTTTGGTTTTACCTTTTAAAATGGTTAAGTACTGAAACAGTGAAGGAAGCATTTTTACTCTTATTATTTTTATTTTTGCTTATTATGAAGCTATGGAAAACATTCAAATTGAGATTGTGTTTTAACTCCTCGTGTTTATGTCATTTTACAGAAAAAATTGAGGTTCATGGCTTCCCTGAGGGTGGACATGGTCTGGAGCCAGGACCCTGTGGTCAGATTAAAAGGTCAGAATATTTTCACCCACTGCAGACGAGAGCCATGGCAGGGTCAGGGTCAGGGTCAGCTACAGACGAACAGAGCATCTGTTGGGGCACACCTGACTTGTCCGAGCCTGTGAGGACGGTTCAACCTCTTTGAAATGATGTGGGTCCTTCCAGAGGGACCCCTGGACAGATGTGAGTAAACAGAAATGCAGTGGCAGAGGTCATATGGAAGATTTGTTACGATATTTCTTAGTTAGACTGGTCCTATGGTTTTGATCTGCTCAGAGACGGGATTATAATGAAATTATGACCCGGTTCTGACTAGGTTCAACTGGGCCAGCAACTCTAAAGAGAGTCTCCCAGGGATTTCAATATCAGTCAAGAAATAGTTTAATCTGCTTGCCACATCACGTAGAAAGGCTTTGAAGCACCGTTTCATATTTCCTAACACGTCAGTCCACATAAGACCACGCTTAGCCACGCCCCCTCATACACTGATAGGCTGAGCTCCCCTTCTGCGAAAGGCGGAGTCTAGGGCCGTATAAATTAACGATGACACGAGACATCGGGGCTCTTCTTCCGGGTCTGTGGCGTCACAGACTGTAGAGTCCAGCGCTGTGAATTGTAATCTTTTACTGCCTTTTCTAATATAATTTGATAAAACTTAATTGACGTTTCCTTGATTTATTGATAGCATGAGTTGCCACTTCTGAGAGAGGTTCAAGTCGAGGGTAAAGACGTGGGCTGGAGGGGGTTTCTGGATCGGGTGGCCCGCAGCCTGCTCCCGTCTTTAACAGCTTGTTAGGGCAAAATAGAGGGTTTTTGGGCCACTGACCTGTTTTAACCTGTTCCAGACCCTCCCCCTCTACAGGGGAACTTTGAACATTAAAGTTATAGAGTTATGCATGAAGAGAGATCCAGCTGAAACTATTTAGTTTCCTGATTCATGCTCATGATGCAATAACTATTTAGTTATTAGTTTGTTTGTTAAAATAAACCACAGGGGGATTATGTTCATTAACTGATATTGTCTTATCAAGTGGGGATTGAGTATTTGTTCAGACTTGTGTGTTAGTGGTGGATGACACTAACTGACAGGAGTTTTGGAGTAAAGCAGGTAAGTATAAAAATGAAGAATCTGTGGTTGAATCAGTCAGAGCTGAATACTAAACTCATTCTCAGGATTTGTTCCTCTGTAAATCTCAGGAGTACACACATTAAAGATGAACACATGGTTCAGTGTTTTTAAATATTCTTGGTGGGGTTAACATTAACACTAATAAAATATTACTATGACACGTTTGCAAAACTCACAGTCACTGATACATTTTTATTAAGATATATTATCT
>NC_056511.1:772649-774804 GCF_014905685.2 Nematolebias whitei | reverse complement strand
ATATATCAATCAATCAATCTTTATTCCAGACACAGAAAGGTCCATAGTTAAAAAAAAAAAAATAAAATAAATAAATAAAGGTTAAAGATATAAAATAAAAACATGACATATTCACCGAGTCACAAATAAATGATGACGCCAGTGATTCCACAATTTTGAGTAGAGTCTCACTGTACTAAAAACAGGATTTACTAAAATTGCAATTATATTATTGCATGACACAGAGAATCTACACATGCATTTATACATAAGATTCCTGAGCACCGCTGCACAGGTAGGAACAGCATTGTGTACAAACATATGGCTAGCACTGCTCCATCTAGGCACTTTGAATAGTAGCCTCATGCCATCATTGTATGCTACATTGAGTTTATGCAGGCTACTTTTTTTGTATCTTCGCCAAAGATGGGCCGTGTAAAATGAAGTACAAAAAGCTTTAAAAAGAGCTATCTTCACAGAAGATGAACACATACCAAACTTTCTGATAAGAGTATTAGCTTGTGCATACATCATACGATACTGCCTACAGATGTCACGGTCATCAGACAGGTCATCAGTTATGTAGTGTCCCAAATATTTAATTTCATTACATGCATTGAGGACATTGCCAGATAAAAAGAAATCAGGGGTTATCAAATGCTTATCTGCCCTGCTTCTAACAATCATAACATTGCTTTTCTTAGCATTATATTTGATGTCGAAGTCATAGCCATATTGGGAACAGATCCTTAGTAGTTGTTGAAGGCCAGCACTATATGGGCATAGGATTACCAAATCATCTGCATACATGATGTGATTGATAATGCGGTCACCAACTACACAGCCTGTTTTACAACAAGTCAGACGCTTTGATAGTTCATCCATGTAGATGTTAAAGAGGTAAGGGGACAGTATACTTCCCTGCCTTACTCCATTACCAACATTAAATGAATCTGACAAGGTGTTACCCCATTTAACATACATCGATTGATGACCATACCAATATACAAGAATTCTAATGAGATATTTGGGTACACATCTGCTTTCTAACTTGCAGAACAGTTTTTGGTGATTCACACGATCAAATGCTTTAGAAGCATCAATAAAACACATAAATACTGTAGTGTTGTGCAAATTATACAAGTCTAAAATTTCCTGTAAAGCAAAAATACACGTCTGTGCCATGTTTAGGTTTAAAACCAAACTGATTGTCGGAGGTCAAGATAAACTCTTCCAGCCTATTTAAAAGGATTCTTTCTAAAACTTTCGACAAAATACTAGCTAAAGCTATGGGTCGGTAATTCTCCAAAGAGCTGATCTTACCTGCTTTGTCTTTAATAATGGGTACCAGAATGACAGATAACATTGAATTAGGTAACAGACCATGTACTAGACAGCCAGTGAAACATATAGAGAGTAATGCACAGAGTTTCTTACTTGCATTTTTCAAATGCTCAGTGGAAACGTTATCCATCCCACATGCCTTATTGTCTTTCAGTGTCATAATTGCATGATGTATTTCTTGTGGGGATACGTTCGCATTCTCATTACTATGAATGCCTCTCATGACAAAAGTGTCACTTTTGACACAATTAAACAGCGCACTGTAGTGCTCCTGCCATAACTGAGTGATTTATTTTACACCACTAACACCATCAATAGTAGTTGGTAGTGATGTTTTGCAGTTATTTACTTTTTTTATTTCATTCCAAAAGTCCTTAACATTATTATTTCCCAACTTTTTGGCAAGAGAGTCAGACCTCATAGTATTTTCATTTCTCCTTATAAATCTTAAAACATATTTAAAATGAGCATTTGTTTGTTTTTTGTATTCAAACAAGGGGCCATGTCTCTGTTTACCTGAGTCAACCCATGCTTTATGAGCCCTTCTGGCCTCTGCATGATGCTCTCTGACATAGTCGTTCCAGCCTGGTTTGGTGCTATGTGACCTATTTTCCTGCAGTGGCTTGCTTGAGGTAAGGAGGGACTTCACAATGTTCTCATATAAGGTACATAACTCAATACCATGTTGGGGGTCTTTACAGTTCATATCACAGCATGAGATTGCTCCCTTTGGTAAGTGCATATTGCTAAACATGTTGTTCGTACGGTAATAATAATCTGATAGATCTGTTATATATATATATATATATATATATATATATATATCATCTCT
>NC_056511.1:771630-772549 GCF_014905685.2 Nematolebias whitei | reverse complement strand
TATATATATATATATATATATATATATATATATATATCATCTCTATCATTTTTCCTGTAGTTTATCGTTGCCATTGTTTCCTGTTGTGTCTGGAGCAGGTCTCTTGTAAACGAGTCCTTGTGGCTCCATGAAGCCAACCTGTATAAATAAAAGGTTGAGTAAATCATTATGTGTATATTTATATTCATTCAACCTTTATTGATACAGGTTAGTTCCACTGAGCCACAAGGACTCATTTACAAGAGAGACCTGGATTTGAACAAAGAGTGATGACAACAGTGGACAACAAACTGTTTTTAATTGTAAAACAAACAAACAAACAAACAATAACATTTGTCTGAATCATTAGTGAATGTGTTGTTGTTGTTGTTGTTGTTGTCAGTGTGTTATGATGTTGTGCTGTGGTCCAGTGTGTCCACAGACGATGTGTGTGAGGGTGGACATGTTTGGAGGTTGCTGTGTTGAAGCTCCATGGATCAGCCTCTCTGCAGCTCTCAGCTCCTTCACTGAGCTGCTCTTGTTCTTCACAGGTAGAAGGTGGGAGCTCTCGTCAAATCATCATCTCCAGCATCATCTTGTTCATGCCAGGCTTTTCATCCACTGACCACACACACCTGCAAACATCAGGGGACCAGTTTAACACATCTGGAAGGAAACCAGTGAGATTTTAATATGGCCAGTATGATATGATGTTGAAACGGATGTTGGAATTGATGAAGACAGAATTTGATAAAATACAAACTTGGTTTAAACTTAATAAATTATTAAATTTAGATAAAACTAAATACATGATATTTAGTAACAAAAAGAGAACTGTTGATGATCCATTTAAAATTGAGGGTGTTGAGATTTGTAGAGTTAATGAGATGAAATTTTTGGGTGTAATCATTGATGAACAGCTAACATGGAAAAATCACAT
>NC_056511.1:768909-771530 GCF_014905685.2 Nematolebias whitei | reverse complement strand
AGGTCTGAGGGAAGGTAGTGTTCACAAAGTCCCCAAGGGCTCTTGGGATTAGAAGTCATCAGGAAGATTCCATTACCTTATTTTAGTGAAGAAAGTGTATCCTGTGTAATCATGAAAATTAATATCCTGATGCATGCTCAATAATCCAGGTAGAAAAATCTAAAAAAGTTAAATCTGGTCCTCTGGACATTCAAAAAAACCAAAACAAAGCTCTGACTTTGTAGACTCTGTGGTCTACACTCATCTCCAGGCCAGCGGTCACTCTTTCAGGGATGAAGATGTGCACATCCTGGATAGAGAGGAACGATGGTTTGAGAGAGGAGTAAAGGAGGCCATCTTTGTGAAAAGAAACCGTCCATCATTAAACAGGGGTGGAGGCCTACGTGTTCAATTGTCCTCCTCTTACAATGCTGTGATTGCTAGTATCACTCAGCCCTCTGTGAATAGTACACAGCCATCAGTGTGCTAATGATCCATTGTTAGGCTGATGGTCCTTCTTGAGCATGTGATCAGCTGGTTTTGGTTGTCAGCAGCAAAACTGGTTGATCCACTCTGAGAAGGTGCTATTTAAGAGACTGAGATGAAAACAGCACATCAGACTGAAGAAGTCTCTCGGACGAGAGACGAAACGTTTCTATATATATATATTTTTTTGAATGTCAAGAGGACCAGATTTAACTTTTTTACATGAAAATTAATCATTATAAAATTGTGCCTGTTGCTGTACCCCTGCGCAAATTGTTGATTAAAGCAAAGCAAAACGTATAAATCTGGACTATTATTTCACCCTTATTGAACAAAAACATGGTAATGCTTGGTTCACTTAACAACACCAATAGAGGAGGTTTTGAAAGGTTCATTAGCTAGTGAGTGACAACACCCTTGTGCCCATTTCCAGGGCCCTAAAGATTACCAGAACAGTTAACAATTGCAACGCTAAAGTAAGAGGTGAGCGGCCACAACGTGAGTTTCTCTGGACCAGAAGACCCATCCCTGCTGCTTGAAGGTTCGAGGTAACAGAGTGAGATCAGGGTGTGACTCACGGATTTAAGGTCGTTAATATTCTGGATGAATCACCTCATCGCAGCCTTAATGAGGCTACTTTAGACAGCTGTAGGTAATACCACGGCGCTGAAGTTAGTTTCCGGACCCCTTGGAGGAGAGGCTGCAAGCAAAGGTACTTATCGCTAATTCCAGTGGTTACCTTTGCTTATCGGAAAGCAAAACATGGTGGCAGCGGTGGGATGGTTTTTAAAGGAATAGAGACCCCCCAGAAGTGAAGGCGCGCTATAGAGAACAAATAGGCGTCAATAGAGCAGCTCTAGAGAGTAAGGAGCTGTTAGTGGCTGGGAGACCCCCCAGTCAGTACCCCCAATAGATCACTAGAGGCTAGTGAGGAGGGGTAGAAGGCTTACGAGGGTTACTGACCATAATCCAGAGTCGTAGGCAAGCAGCTAGTCTGTCCTAGTCCAAAACGTTAGGATAAAGTCTGGAGACTTTGAGGACCGACAACCTTGACCCGACAAGAAAAGACATTACGATGGCCTCAGAAGGGGCATCGACGAGTGCAGAGCTAGGAGGTTCCAAGCCGACTCAGACAAGCCAAGAAGAACAGAAGCCAGTAGAAGGACAGACAGAAGGCCAAAAGTCAGCTGTACAGAGTACAGAAGAACAGTTGGCAGGAGGAGTGACAAAAATGCAAATCATCCTGTATGGGAGAGGATATGTCACATGGCATCCAACAGTAAAAAAAACGCTAAAAGAAAGCAACCTCAAGGTAGACAAGGGAACCCTGGTACAAATTCTGACAAAATATATGGAAGAACACGGGGTATACTACTGTACAAATGTCTGGCAAGGAGTTCAGACAGCAGTACTGAGGGACCCAGGCAAGATAAAATCAAAAAAGGAAGTTAAGAAATGGTTACAATGGTGGATACAACAGATAGAAACACCAAGGGATGCAACAATAGTGTCCATAATTAGCCCCTCAGCAGAGTATGACCCCTTAGTAAAAATGATAGCCAAAGTAACAGGATTGGGATGGCTCACCATAAATCCTGAAACAAGAGCAGAGGCAAGATACAAGGAGTGCAAAATGGAATTGACAAGAATGAGAGAATATAGGAAAGAAAGAAAATTAGAGATGGATCCGAAAAGTGAGCAAAATTCCATCACACATACCCCTGAAGCGTCGGAGAATGAAGAAGAAGACCAAAACGAACTAGTGGTAGATATGGTTAAAAAGAACATACCCCCCCCTCCAATTCAAAATAGAAGAAGAAAACCCCGGAGGTGCGAAGCCAAAAAAGAGAGCTTACGTTCCAGCCTCTCATCACCCCCCCACGTTTTTGTGAGCTCCATTCCAGACCTGAGTAGGTACAGGGAAACTCCCAAATACAACTCAGATTTCGATACAGACGAAGAAACGAGAGCAGAGCGAATAAGATTATTCACAAGTATAATCAAAGGAGAAAACAAACCTGAAGAAAGTAAGAATGAGTGCACAGGGGGTAAAGAGTATATGAAACAGGTTAACAAGAACCTAGACCTTCTTGCCCAAAGCATAGTGGCGAGGATGGGGAAACTCGGAGCCACTGAAACAGGATGGATAGGAGGGG
>NC_056511.1:766519-768809 GCF_014905685.2 Nematolebias whitei | reverse complement strand
CGAGTATACCAGGTGATAGGGACACCATGGTCTATAGAGGCGGATGCATTACTGGTGTTTACAAATCATAAGTACAAAATCCATAACTCAACCTACAGAAAAGCTCTAAAGAAAGTAGCTGGCAAGGAGTACCAAGCTGAAATAAAACAACTTGTTGGTGAACCAAATAGCACAGAGCCAAAAACGAGAATGACCAGTGGAGCTGATGCTCCATATTATGCAATAATACACATCCCAATTCAAAGCTATAAAGAAGCAACCGATAATACCAGCTACCTCAGGGAAATGTTAGAAGCTTTGCAGAAAGGAGTGTTCCGAGCCATAGAGTTCGGCTTCAGGCGCAAAGTGATAGGGATAGATGGGCTCCGGTCCCATCATTTGCAGTGGGAAATAGCTGAGAGAGTAGCAGTCAATTCAATGACGTACCTGGCCAAAGACATGCCAGCGGAAGCCCACTTAAAAGAAATGATTATAGTGACCCCCACTCATCTAGATGAAGATCGAAAATCCAGAGTCGTGGCCGCAATGACAAAACCAGAGGAAAAACCAATCAAGGAACCCCTAAAGTTAGGGAAAGAAGACAGAAAAATCATTGACATCACTGGGAGCCAAGAAAAGTGAAGACCCGTTCAGGATCATTCCTCAGGGGTCGAAAATGCCTCTGACCTCACCCTCAGAAGATTACTTGAAAAGTTCAACCACAAGACGACGCAGAAGCGGAGCAGACTCACGAGAAGGGCAACCAAAGAGAGAAACATTAACAAGGATACAACCTTTAAACATAGAGAGTGTGGAAGATGACGAAGAGAGCTCCCAGGGAGAACCGGAGGCAGACCCGAGTCAAGAAGACACCGATGAGGAAGGTAGTGCCAGTCTAGAATCGATAGCAGGCCAATACGAGGGTCCAGTCAAGCCATTGAGAATAGGACAAAGAAAAGGACAGAAGAAGGGAGTAGAAATACTGGACGTACATAGAGCATCAGAAAGGTTGGCCAGGGACTTGAGTTGGGGCCCGGTACAGGCGAGTGATGGGCGCCGAACTTACATCCCTGAAGCTGGCCAAAATCACTATGACATTCCACCAGTATGGGCAGACAGGTCAGAGGAGACAGTGGAACTGACTGTTAAAGCTACTTTGGGAGAGTGGGCCAACATTTTAATGATGCCCTCATACCCCACATTAGCAGCCCACAAACCCTTAACCAGTAAGTTTAGGACCGCTTATTTAGGGATAGTACATGATGTGATGCTGAGAAGAATGAAAAAGACGGCCTACAAATATGCCCAAGAAACAGAAAAGAAATTGCGAGATGAAATATCGGCCGATGAGGAAGATGACATGTACCCGGCCGAGACAAATCCACCGTATCAAGTGCCCGAATCAACCCTTGAGCCCAGGCAGGCTAGACAAAACCAAGCCCCAGGCCCAGAGACTGACAGTTATCGTGAGTACAAAAAGCTGAAAACCTTAGTGAGGGAAAAACAACCCCAAGAGACCACCGAAGAATACATCAAAGATGTGTGGCCCATGGTAGTTAGCTCCACTGAGTGTGATGCAGCAAAAAAGTTGTGGCTGGACAATGTCACCACAAACCCAATGAGTAAAGGGGAATCGGCTCAAAGCCAGTATGAGAAACTGGTCCTAGAAGACATGGACGATGAAGACTCTCACATTCAGCGGGCAAGAATGCGCATGGATCAAGGTGACTCACGGATTTAAGGTCGTTAATATTCTGGATGAATCACCTCGTCGCAGCCTTAATGAGGCTACTTTAGACAGCTGTAGGTAATACCACGGCGCTGAAGTTAGTTTCCGGACCCCTTGGAGGAGAGGCTGCAAGCAAAGGTACTTATCGCTAATTCCAGTGGTTACCTTTGCTTATCGGAAAGCAAAACAATGTGGGTGGAAAAGGTGAAGCACCCACAACTGCCTCCACCCTCATCGGCCCCACCCTGGTCCCCTGAGCAAGGCACTCAACCCCCACCACCTGCTCCTAAACAGGTCTCTCTTTAAAATGAGTTCTCGTGACTCAATGAGTCGACCTGGATAAATAAAGATCAATGAAAAATAAAGTTTAAAATAGAAATACATCATGAGGCCAAGGTTGTGTGTGTGACGTGCACGTTCCTGAGGTTGTGTGTGTGTCGTGCACGTTCCTGAGGTTGTGTGTGTGATGTGCACGTTCCTGAGGTTGTGTGTGTGACGTGCACGTTCCTGAGTGTGTGTGTGTGTGACGTGCACGTTCCTGAGGTTGTGTGTGTGACGTGCACGTTCCTGAGGTTGTGTGTG
>NC_056511.1:761523-766509 GCF_014905685.2 Nematolebias whitei | reverse complement strand
TTCCTGAGGTTGTGTGTGTGACGTGCACGTTCCTGAGGTTGTGTGTGAGACGTGCACGTTCCTGAGGTTGTGTGTGAGACGTGCACGTTCCTGACGTTGTGTGTGAGACGTGCACGTTCCTGACGTTGTGTGTGTGACGTGCATGTTCCTGACGTTGTGTGTGTGTGACGTGCACGTTCCTGACGTTGTGTGTGTGTGACGTGCACGTTCCTGAGGTTGTGTGTGAGATGTGCACGTTCCTGAGAGTGTGTGTGTGACGTGCACGTTCCTGAGGTTGTGTGTGTGACGTGCACGTTCCTGAGGTTGTGTGTGAGATGTTCATGTTCCTGACGTTGTGTGTGTGACGTGCACGTTCCTGAGAGTGTGTGTGTGACGTGCACGTCCCTGAGCGTGCACAGACAGAGCAGCTGCAGCTTTTGTTCACTTCCTGTAGTCCTGCAGTTTTCAAGCTGAAATGAAAAAGCATCATGAAGATGAACTTTACAGTCTCTAGTTACCTGTTCATAGAAACACATGGAGGGGTCTCACCTGGTGACTCACAATAAAATATGTAACTTTATGAACTCTAATGAACTTATAATGATGCTCCTACTCTCTGAAGGTGAACCCATGGTACCACACCATCTCTCAGTCGGACAGTCTGACCAGTTTGATCAAAATCCTCCAGTTTAAAATCCTCACTGCTCAGATGAATCCTCCTCAAAGATACTTCCTCCTCTTCCTCACATCTTGTTCTTTGGGAAACCTTCAAAATGAAAACAGGACATTTGTGTCTACACAAAAACTTACTTAACTAACATACATACAAAAACAACTTAAACAAAACTCCAGTTCTGATGCATATCTGTTGATAATGAACCAAAGCTGCTGAAACAGTGAGTATGATTGTTAGCTAAATATTCCTGTCATCAGATCTCAGTCAGCTTCATTGCAGCTGAACACCGTGTTACACTGAACATCACATCAGCTGGTGGACATAAATACAGTACAGTAATATTATATTCACAAAATACTAACAATAATATGTTCATCTTACTGTGAGAAGTTATCCCCCGAGACCTGACATCAACAGTCCGTCGATCTGAACAGAAAGAAGCTGCGAAGTGCTGAGACATCTGCTTTAACCAAATAAGAAGGACGACCGCGCAAAGATGGCGGCCGACATTTCTGCGCCGCAGCAGCCGATGAGGGATCTAGTGTTTATATCTATGGTTTATATGATATCTATGGATTATATGGTATCTATGGATTATATTATATATATGGATTATATGATATCTATGGATTATATTATATCTATGGATTATATGATATCTATGGATTATATGATATCTATGGTTTATATGATATCTATGGATTATATGATATCTATGGATTATATTATATATATGGATTATATGATATCTATGGATTATATGATATCTATGGTTTATATGATATCTATGGATTATATGATATCTATGGCTTATATGATATCTATGGCCACCACGGCTCTGCTGGACTATGACCAATGGGCCTGACACGTGGGCCGGACTGCAACCTGCATTGGTATGATGGGATGATGAATGATTGGGATGTAAAGGTCATGGATGTTTTTCACTTACTAATGTCAAACGTTATACAACCATGTATGTGAAGACAAGAGAGTCTTTCTGTGTACTCACAGAGGAAACTGATGTTCTTCAAGACCCTAAGCTGGAAAGCAGAGTTGTGTTGAGCTCGCCTCTGTCTGAGAACATCATAAAGACACGCTCTCTTTGAGCAGACCTTGTGAGATGAAGTGCCATGTAACTGTTTGATGCTTGTATTACAATGCTGCTCCATCTTGCAAGATTAAAAACCTGGCTTGATTAAAAAAATCCTTTGATTTTGTTGCATGCTTCATTTATTTAATGAGCTGATGATAATTAAATTATCCAACAGAACAGAGGGCAGTTATGTCAGTGCCCGGGGAGCAGTTAGGGATTAGGTGCCTTGCTCAAGGATACCACGACATGTGGGCATGGCGGGGAGTTGAACCTGTGACATTCTGTTCCAAGTTGGCTGCCCTATGTCTATCCCATCTCGGCCCCCTTTTAATTTGACAAGGCATGTTAACTTCCTGTTGGTAATCATGACAGACTGCAGCAAATCATTGTTGGATTTAGACAGAACTCAAGGAGCGTCCCAGTCCTCATCAGAAGGAAGGAGCAGCCCCACAAATACCAAGACTCCAGCCTGCCATGAACTAGAACCTGCTGGAGGATTAATGTCCCCGTCACTTCAATTCAGTTTATTTCTAAAGCTCCAAGTCACAACAGAAGTCGTCTCAGGGACTGAACAGAAACATTCATCTCAATCAAAAGTAAGAACACTATTTAACTGAGGAGCAGACTAAGTTTAAGTGGACACTGTCCACTAGTGTCCCTGTCCACCAGTGTCTCTGTCCAACAGTGTGCATGTCCACCATTGTCTTTGTCCATGACAAAGGTCTTAACTGGAGTTAGTGGGAGAGATCATATTTCTCCTGTTTTAGTTTCTCTCCATTGGCTCCCTGTCAAATCCAGAATATAATTCAAAATCTTACTTCTAACCTACAAAGCTCTCAACAACCTAGCTCCATCTTATATTACAGATCTTGTTGTTCCATATTTTCCTAACAGAGCACTTCACTCTCAGACTGCAGGTTTACTCGTGGTTCCTAGAATTTACAAAAACAGAATGGGAGGCAGATCTTTCAGTTCTCAGGCTCCTCTCTTGTAGAACCAACTTTCAGTCTCTGTCCGTGAGGCTGACACATTGTCCAGTTTAATAGGCTTAAGACTTTCCTTTTTGCAAAATCCTATAGTTAGGGTTGGCTTGGGTTCCTGAGCTGTCCCTTAGTTATGCTGCTATAGGCTTATGCCCCTTTTGCATTGCCCCTGAATAAAGAATTTAATAAAATGTTGTTTTTCCGACTGTTTAACTTGTGATATAAAGTGCTTTTGGTACATGTTATTGTGAGTCACCCGAGAGGCCTGAGGAGGAGGCTTGCCGCCCCCCCGCACGCTATCTCGAAGTTTCTCACAGTTTTTCACGCCATCTTGAGGTTTCTCACGCCATTTCGAAGCTTCTCACAGTTTTTAGTCCAGGTGGGCATGTTTTGTTCACTGGGAGACGCTCTCACGCAATGTAGAGGGTGGAAAGTATTAAATAGGGAGCGCACAGAAGAGAGTTAGAGTCTGCTGTGAGTCTTCCGATCGGGACGTCTGGTATTGTGTTGGTGTATGCTCTGCCTAGGCTGTCCGGCTCTCCAGCCTTGTGTCACGGTGAGAGTTTTTCCTACATCAATACTTGTGAGATTGTACATCTGAGTGTGATTGTACTATTGCTTTGCTTTTGCTATATCTGTGGCGGAATAATAAAGGACACAATTATTCTAGCAGAACAGTGTTTGTGTATTTCTTTGTGACCATTGTGCTGATTACTCTTCCGAATCCTGGTTTTATTTAAACAAATATCCCAAATCAGCCCCTAATCAGCCCCAATTCTGGGCAGCCCGCCACAGAAAGAACCTTTTGCACCAGCCCTTTAGTATATTTAGCTGATTTGAGGCTGATTCAGGACCTCTCTTCGTCCCTGCTTCTCTGGTGGGACCGAGCGAGCTCAGTCGAGCTGAGTCCGGACTGAAACGTGGATGTAGGACTCTGATTGGTCAGGGGGAGGAGTCACTGGTCAGGGGGTGGAGTCACTGGATCTTAGAAACTTTTCACTGAGCTGCCATTTGCAATTTCTCTGGATGCGGAGCAGCGGTTGGATCTATTTTTAAGATTTTAAAAACAATAATGACAACGCCGTGTTTAATTCTGAAGTCCAGGCATTTTTTGTGTTTGGTGATCGACTATAAAATTCGAGTGAGCGGAGTCACCGCGGAGGATCATACGAGCTGCCGAGCCGTTGAAGCCCACGAGGCTGAACTCCGAGCCCCGGCCTCGCCTGCTCACAAAGGCCGGATTCGAGCCCTGGCAGGCGGGAGGACCGGGATGGAGGGACGGGGGTGGAAACTTTTTTTTTTTTTTTAACATTTTATGTATAAAAAATGTTTTTTTTAATCAGTGAAGATTAAAAATAAATAAACGGTGCCGGCTTTATTGTGAAATCCTGTTTTCCCTTTGATTTTATTAAATAATCTGTTAATTAAAGTTAATTCAACTGAAAAATTATTAAAAGACAAAATTATTGAATCTCTCATAGTTCCCTAAAACAAGTTTAAAGAAGCGACAGCCTTTGGTTCAACATTATTCTAACACACAAATCACTAAACAAGCATTACACTTTAAATTAAAGCTTTAAATCAAAGCTAAACTTTAGTTCAAAGCTAAAAATAATCTGTATACAAGAAAAAAATCTGTATACAAGAAACAAAACCACAATGAGTGCAAATACATCAAATGATGAAGAAAAATATAGAATTTTAAATATAGATATCCTGACGTATGCTCAAAAATCCAGGTAGAAAAATCCAAAAAAGTTAAGTCTGGTCCTCTGGACGTTCAAAAACAAACAAACAAAAAAGTAGAAATGTTTCGTCTTTCATCCAAAAGACTTCTTCAGTCTGAAGAGCTTATTCAGCTCAGTCTTATATAAATAGCTGAATACAGCACCTCAGACTGAAGAAGTCTTTTGGATGAAAGACGAAACATTTCTACATTTTTTTATGTTTGTTTTGTTTGTTGAACGTCCAGAGGACCAGATTTAACTTTTTTAGATTTAAATATAAATGTTTTTGTAGAATCTGCTTCATCAGATTTAATTCAGTTCAGTTTATTTATACAGCGCCCAGTCACAACAGAAGTCATGTCAGGGCACTGAACAGAAATATTCATATATAAAATAATTATTTAATAATATTTATTTGAGGAGCAGACTGCTTTGAGTAACTCATAGCAGAACTCTCATTAGCAGGACTTGGATTCTGGACACGCCTCCAGAATCAGTCCTAAAGTGCAGGTGCAAATCCAGGCTGAG
>NC_056511.1:757104-761513 GCF_014905685.2 Nematolebias whitei | reverse complement strand
AGAGCCAGGCTGAGTAGAGCCAGGCTGAGTAGAGCCAGGCTGAGTAGGGGCAGTGCAAAAGGGGCATTAGACTGCTGGAGGACAAACTGACCACACTTTTCACTCTGCTACTGTCTTTACTTACTCTGCTCAACCTGTTTTGTAGTTGTAATTATTTTTTCTATCCTTAACATGTTTTTGTCTTTCAGGTACACCTGGACCTATATCTGGACCTGGACCTATATCTGGACCTGGACCTATATCTGGACCTGGAACTATACCTGGACCTGGACCTAAATCTGGACCTGGACCTATACCTGGACCTGCCATTCTGTGTTTGTCTGTCTCTCCTTCCTGTCCTCTCAACCAGCCGGTCAAAGCAGATGGTCTCTTGTCCTGAGCTGGTTCTGCTGGAGGTTTTTTCCTGTTAAAGGGAGTTTTTCTTTCCACTGTCTCCACTGTGCTTGCTCAGGATGGGAGACTGCAACGAAGCCAAGATTCAACTTGTCTGCTGGATTCCTTAGATAGAGAACTTTACTAACTGGCTTTTATGTCCTTGACCTCTCTAAGTGTCTTTAAGAATCTGTTGGACTCCTGGCAGGGACCAATGCAGACATGTTCCTGTTTTTAATTTTCTACATTCGCCTTAGAATCTAGCTGGTTTTTTTTTGTTACCTTTTTCTTTTAGCCATTCTGCTTGTAAAAAAAAAACCCCTGCAGTATGACTTTTTATAACTGTTTATTGTTGTTGCTGTTGTCCATTGTTTCATCTTTCTTTGTTAAATCAGGTCTCTCTTGTAAATGAGTCCTCGAGGCTCAATGGGATTTACCGTCTAAATAAAGGTTGAATGAATGTGAATGTTCCTGTAAAGTCCCTGAGACAACTTTGTTGTGATTTGGCGTTTTACAAATAAACTGAATTGAATTGAACCAGTGTCTCTGTCTTTGAGTGTTTCTGTCCACCAGTGTCCCTGTCCAGTAGTGTATGTGTTTACCAGTGTCTCTGTCCAGTGTCCCTGTCCAACAAGTGTCCCTGTTCTCAAGTGTTTCTGTCCACCAGTGTCCCTGTCCACCAATGTCCCTTTACACTTGTCTCTGTCCACCAGTGTCCCTGTCCACAAGTCTCCCTGACCACCACTGTCCCTGTCCACATCTGTCCCTGTACACACGAAAAATGATCCAAAACCTTCAACCTGGACTGGAACCTGCAGCTGTTTACATGGACAAGACAAATGTCTTCTATGTCGTCAGACAAGACAAAGATGGAACTGTTTCGATAAAGAGACAAAAAGGATGTTTTCAAAATGAGACTTTCAACCTCAGAACACTGAACCAGCTGTCAGGCATGGTGGTGGTACCTTCATGCTGTGGTAAGAAAAGGAGGACTACCTCAAAGGACCAACTGTTCACATCTGGGTCCAACAGGACCAGAACCAGCTTCTGATTAGACGGATCATCAGAACCGGCCTCTGATTGGATGGACCAACAGAACCAGCCATTGTGGTGTTCATGAAGAGTGGATTAAAACTGATTGGTTCCTGATGAGCTCACCTGTCCAGGGAGAAGGCGGAGCTTCGGCTGTTCTTGGAATAACGAACCCGAGGCTTTGGGATTGGTGGAGATGAAGGAGGAGGCGGAGTCATCTGCAGAGGGAGAAGAATTATTAATCAAAGGTAAATGTGGTTTGACCCTGCAGAAAGATGAGTTACTATGAAGGAAGAAAATCAGGACTTGATTAAGACAGAGAGTATAAAGCTAAATTCAGGAGGCGTGGCCTCCATATGATGCTGACCAATCAGATGGATGAATACTTGATCACCTGATCAATAAACGCCTGAACCTTCTGATGATCTGAGTTACAGTTTCAGTCACATGGTCAACCCAAATGGACTGGTCAGCTGACATGAGGATAATTTTTCTCTGAACTGGAACCTGAGGCCTACCAGACACTGACTCTGATCTCCAAGATCCAGATCCAGTTGTCAGTAAAACCAGGTGATCCTGATCAAACTGACTGATATAAGGTCTTTACTCTGACAAAACCAGAACCAGAACCATGACATTTGAACTTCCCAACCATCTGGATCCACCTGAACCAGGCCCTGTTAGTTCATCTCAACTGACCCAAAAAGATCTTTACTCCAGAACTGAGTCAAGGATTATTCAGATCAGGGTCCAACAGAACCATTCAGAACCTTTCGAAGTAGACCAGACTGAATCTTAGAGTGTCTGAATATTTTTAAATAAATAAAATCTCATCTAAATGCTAAAATAAAGTTTGTAATCAAACCAACAAGAAGAGTTCATTACAAACATTTAAAACATCTAAAACATCCATCGTCAGATTTATGTTTCCATAAAAACTGAATCTGTAAAAACAAACAAAACATGATGAGTTGTTTAGACGAAAACAGCTAAACATTCCTGTGAATATTATTTATAATGATCCCGTTTACAATCAGTAAACATAAATATTTATTGACAGACCAAAACAGAACCCGGCTGTTAACAGAACTTTATGGATCCTTTAGAGGGAAGTTTACTTGACCCAGAACACAGACCAGGTTTAGTTTTCCTACCTTTCTTCAGCTCCTCAGGATCAGAACAGACAGCTCAGAAGCTGCTGGTTTCCTGTTTACACCTGTGAGTTCACCTGTCTCACCTGTTAGCTCCTCCCTGTTTCACTGCACTCACCAAGATCCTCTGTTGGCTCTGGTTTCTGTCTCTGAACTCTGAGAGTTCTGGTCTGTCTGGTTCTGACCAACAAATGAAGACCTGCTCAGAGCCAACTAAACGAAAAACAGGTCCGTCAGAACAGTTTCACCCGTTAGACCTGCTGCAGGTAATAGGGTGTGCCCATGCATTGAGTCACACTGGTGTGTTTGTGTGTTGTGTGTGTGTGTGTGTTCTACTGGGTATATAACAGAACGTTAATGCTCACCCGAGTCAAAAACATCAATCCATGGTTTAAAGGTTTTCTCAAAAGTGTTCTGTGATGTTGTGCTACAGCTGTCTGAAAATGAACTGCTTCCATTCTGACAGCTTGTTTGTATCAGAGTGAGTGGTCTTCTCTTTAAAGGATCTTTGTTAAACGGCTTGTGTTATGACATCCTGTTTGTGTTAGAGTGAGTGGTCGTCATTTTAAAAGGATCTTTGTGAAACTGATAGACATCCTATCTCTAAAAAAGTTAAATCTGGTCCTCTGGACATTCAAAAAACAAAACAAAACAAAAACCAACAAAAAATGTAGAAACATTTCGTCTTCCATCCGAAAGACTTCTTCAGTCTGAGGTGCTGTATTCAGCTCAGTCTCTTAAATAGCACCTTCTCAGAGTGGATCAACCAGTTTGTTGCTGACAACCAGAACCAGCTGATCACATGCTCAAGAAGGACCATCAGCCTAACAATGGATCATTAGCACACTGATGGCTGTTTACTGTTCACAGAGGGCTGAGTGATACTAGCAATCACAGCATTGTAAGAGGGGGACAGTTGAACATGGAGGCCTCCGCCCCTGTTTAACGATGGACGGTTTCTTTTCACAAAGATGGCCTCCTTTACTCCTCTCTCAAACCATCGTTCTTCTCTATCCAGGATGTGAACATCTTCATCCCTGAAAGAGTGACCTCTGACCTGGAGATGAGTGTAGACCTCAGAGTCCTGGCCTGATGATGTTGATCTTCTGTGCTAGTCCATCCTTTTGGCCAGTGGCTGTTTAGTTTCCCCGATGTAAGACTGATCACGCTCCTGACACTGAACAACATACACAACATTGCTCTGTTTGTGCTGGGGGACTGGATCTTTGGGATGAACCAGTCTTTGCCGTAATGTATTTTGGGGTTTAAAAGCCACTGGGACGTTATGTTTAGAAAATAAACGTCTCAGTTTCTCTGATACTCCCTCAACATACGGAACAGACCCTTTTCACATGACGTCAGACAACGTAAGTTCTGACTCGATGTTGATCAGTACTTCCGGGTCTATTCTCCCTCGGGAGACCTGTCTGGAAACTTCACAGAATTTCATTCATTCAACCTTTATGTATAGAAGTTAAATTACAAGATATAGCGTAAGGTAAGGTTAATAAAACAGCATTTAAGTGTTAGTTAGCTGTGGTAACGTTATCCATCATGATCAATTTACCATTCTATAACTGTGTAAGGAAACAGCCTCTGATTGTAAAGTAAGCTAGCAGCTAACAGGTAGCTAAACTCTACACTGCTGCAGCCTGTCAGTGCTGTAACATTAAAATGTTTAACTTTATCTATTAATGTAAAATCTCTGACATCTTCCAACACTGTTGTTTAGATTAGCATTTTAAATGTTGAATTTAAAACAATATGTCAAACCATTTCCATGTTCTGATGATTAATAATTTATCTTTGTCATGAACCAGAGGCCGGATCGCAAACAACAACAACAACCACTGA
>NC_056511.1:741417-757004 GCF_014905685.2 Nematolebias whitei | reverse complement strand
GAGTGTGCAGCATGACAGAGGAGCTGACAGAGAGCAGAGCTATGACAATCTTTTTACTTTCTTCTTGTGTCCATCTTTCTCAGCAGCAGCAACTCAGCAAAGAGGACACCCTGAAGACCCAGAAGACCCAGAAGACCCAGAAGACCCTGAAGACCCAGAAGACCCTGAAGACCCTGAAGACCCAGGCTCATCTGAGGATTTTAGTAGAGAGGACCATGTGAAGGATGAAGGAGTACTAGTCAGTCTGGAGGTTCAGTCAATCAGCTGTGGGTCATCTGCTGCTGCCTAATATCAAATTATCAGGAGCCTCTTGATGTAAAAGGAGACAAACCAGTCTAGAGCCTCCCTGCTCCTTCAAGTCACACTTCTTGGATGAACATTCGTTACTGCAAGCAGCTGTGTTGGAAATCTCTCCATATATCTTATCTTTTTATCATTTAAATATATGAACGAATGAATTGATCTTGTGAAGAATTCTCTCAAAACTTTTTAAAATAGCTTGTCTTCAGTAATCTGCATATGAACATCTTTTACATGTAAATTGCATCTGTTTGTATATTTTACACATCTGGTAATGTATGTGGAGGAAATGCTCAAATTAAAGCTTTTGTTGTGAAACAATTAAACAAGGTTTGTGGCTGCTTCTCGTAAATATTAATTTAATAATTTTATTGAACACTATACATGGAGCAATGTTGGTAAAAAAAACATATATACCTGTACACAGACACACACACACACACACACACACACACACACACACACACACACACATATATATATATATAACAAATATAGGGTATATAGGGAACACACTCGCTGCCACTCTGAGTAACGCTCGGAGAGCGGGCACGCATTTGTGTTGTGTCATGTTTCTCATGAATGTCAACCAGACTAAAAAGCCTTACTGCCATCACTCGCTCCGGAGATTCTCCGGGGGAACCCGAGGAGGGCTCCGACAGAAAAAAAGGGCTGTATGTGTGCCTCTGTGCTGAGCCCAGGCTGCGGTCTCACAGTAGAGCTGAGGTGAGCTAGCGCGCACCGAGAGGAGGCGTGAGTGCTTTCTGAGTGAGACGCCGTTTTGGTGGAGGCTGCAGCTGTCGTGGAGAAACACGTTTACTCCCGCTGCGCTGTGAATGGGCAGAAAACAGCAGAAATTAAAAACGGGCTCTGGCTGAAAACGAGGGATTTTACCAGACTCGGTCTGTTGAAAAAACACAATTTTAGCTGATGTGGCACACGAGTATTTTGTGATATTTACTGAACTGCGGTGCCATTTAAAATGCTGTTTAGAGGTTACTGGCTCGTTCTGTGTGGGGAATGTGTGATGAGAGGCAGCTGTGAGATCAGCTGATCTGACAGTCTCAGATGAACACTTTAAATTCAGAGGTGTTTGTTTTATATCAAAACATACATCATCAAAAAACACATACCTTCCCCTCAAGGAACTGTTCCCTGGTGGAGGGGGCCGGCGGAGGAGTGGAGCGTGAAGTTTCTGCCGCAGTTGTGGAGCACCTCTGCTGCTGTTGCTGGCCAAGGCGGTCCCTCCAGCAGCCGGAGGGGTGGGAGGAGGACTGTGACGTCACCAGATGGTGTACAGTCTCTGAGACCTCCTCCGACCTCTGCGATTTCTCAAGGATGGTCCTGAAGTTGGCCCCGAACAGCACCTCTGGGGTGATGGGGCCCTCCAGCAGGTCTTTCTGCAGCCTTTCAGACAAGGATGGTGAGAGGCGGAGCCAGGTGGTTCTCTGGATCATGGTCATCCGGCGGCGATGCGGGACAGGTAGACTGCAGAGGTGGTGCACATGTTTAAGATGACGTCAGCGGCTTTACAGAGAGAGCTCTTTGTTTCCTCCAGCAGGTCTGCTTCCTGCAGCCTCTTTGAGATGCTGTAGGCCAGCAGAGCGATGTTGTTGTTCACCGAGACCGCCTGGGATATGCACTGGTGAGCTCGGTTGGAAAGCTTTGTCACCCTCTGGTCATGCTTTCCTGGAGGGATATGTTGCCGGTTGTCTTGCTTTCCCGAGTGAGGTAGGCACAGGACACGTGCCACGCCCTCACCGCAGCCTCTCCTCCAACGGGTATCAAAACTAATCCTATGGCTCAGGTATTACCCGCAGCCGTTTCCTAGGACAGTTTTAGTTTAAGGCTATGTTGAGATGATTCACCCAGACTGTTAACTACCTCCGATCCTTGCACCACACCCAAAGTCTCACCTCGTGCCTCGCTCGACCTAGCAGCAGGAGTGGGGACGTTTAGCAGACGAAGAAGCACAAGTTAACGGTAGCTCATCTCCTGATTTAGCGTTGCAATTGTTAATCGATATGGTGTTGTTTAGAGCCTAGACACAAGACTCATGGATGTTGTTTTATAATGAAAAGCTAATAAAACCGTTTAAAACCTCCCGTGCTTCTGTTGTTTCTCTGAACCAAGTTTTCCACTTCCAAGAACAAAAGGGGTGTTGAAATAAGAATCCAGAATTTTACGTTTTGCTTTGCTTTAATCAATAAATTTTGTAGGGGAACAGCGGTACGCACAATAATGTTTACATTCGATTACAAAGTAATTACATGACGGATAATATTCACTCCTTAGTCCCTTTCTAGTTGTTGACCTTTACTGGACAAGGTAGATTTCCGTCCCTGTGGATGGGCTTGAGACTGGCCCTTGGACTCCTTTCTGCTCGGCCTCGGACGTCTTTTAGTCTGGCCGGCCACACCCTGTCTCACTCAGGAACACAAGTACCCACACAGTTTACCTACTCTCTCTACCTGACCCAACACATTACTTCTCACTACAAGGAAGACCCTTCTGCAACTCTGAGCAACCAGATTTATAATATAATTGATTTTTCTGCTTGTCAATTCCTGCACTGCTGCTTTAATTTGGAATAAGGTTTTATTAAGGACTAAGTTTGAAAAACGTCCTCTTACCATTTTTCTGAATTAGCAAGAGGCAAATTTCCCCATCTCTCTTGGATGTGGGCCGTTTCTGATCCTTGGTCTAGTTGAATTTGAAGAAAAAGGATTTAGGAATAATCCGGGCTGATGGGTTGATGAATAGTTCCAAAAAGAAGCGTATTCCAACTGATTTCACCCTTGTTCTTCTCCAGCTGAGGCAGTCCACTTGTCCTATTATTCCACAACCGTCTCGTGATCCCCGCAGGTCCGTTAGTTTCCTCCTCGCATGAGTGGTGGGTCCCAAACAGCAAAGTTTTCACAGAAACTTTTGTTTATATAGCCTGATATTCTGACTGACATCTCCAGACCGATCATGCCATCGGGCAAACCCATCCTTCTGGGCTGGGCTTGGACCCGATTCTCAGGCTCATCTATAAGGATCTGCCAGTCACTCCTCATACATATTAAAATCTGGGTGTATTTTGTTCAATTTTGCTAAGTCACTCTTGAGTTGTCCTATTCTGATTTGCTCAGAGCTGTTTCTAGGGCTTGCAATTGTGTAATACCTCTGCTTGTGTAACTTCTTCTAGAACATTCATGAAACCACGGGGTCCTTCTTTCAACAATCAACAACATGAACAAGCTTAAAACAGATTACATTCTAAAATCATAATGTTTACATTTTAAAATCACTAAGTTTATAATATCACTTGATTATCTACTTGTTTATTGATTTATTATAAACACATCTTTCTCATTCATTTGAAACTGGTAATTTTTATTAAAAAGAGAAGACATCTTCTGCTCTGCTATCTTCTCTCTGCGCGTGTGTGTCCAAGCGAGCCTGTTTGTGTGTCTGTGTAGTTGTGTAAGTGTGTGTCAAATACATTTGTGTTTATATGGTGTGTAAGTGTATGCGTTTCTCCACACATGGTTTTCATTATCACAGACTCCGAGGCCTTGAAGTGGGGCATGACAAGACATGTTCGTTTTGTAAGAGCAGGCTGAACTCCGCACATCGGCTTCCTTGACACGGTCCATCCTGGAAGCTTTTGCCCCAAGCGCCTCTACCAGGCTTGGCTCCAGGGGGGAGAACTGAGGGATATAAACACCGATCGGTAAAAACCCTCCACTCTGGAGATGGAGGTAAAGGTGGAGACGGATGTCTTCAGCTTGCCGGGCCCAGCTGCAGCCTCGTTCCAATGTGACATCACAGCTGGACAGCGAGGCCAGATGGGATCAGGACGACGAGCTGGGGCGGAGTCAAATCTTCCCGCCAGATCATCCGATCAGGGCGGAGGGAGGCGAGGGACGGAAAGTCCCTTGTGTTAGCAGCCTCCTAGATTATGCCAGGCAACTCCAAGAGGAGGACGCCAATGACTGGGAGCAGTGTGGTTGCCGACGTGGGAAGACCCGAGGTGGCTGAGCATCCGTTCGACCGCTCTTCTTCCGTCACTACGCTCTCCAGGAGGGAAGGGGCAGCAAGGTTGTTTCCAGCATTGCCTTTCTCGGAGGAGTCATCCGATTCACTGCGTGACTCTGCGCCAAAGAAAGGCGGTGGGGTCGTCTCACACGTAGCGTCCCGCCATGGAAAAACACTCAGCGTAGTTGCTGCCCGCATTGCCTTTTTTGAAGGAATCATCCGATTCACCGCAAGGAAAAAACGTTAGAAAAGGTGGTGGGGTCGACTAGTGAGTAGCGGCCTGCCATGGACAAACATTCAGCGGAGCTGATGCCAACATTGCCTTTTTCGAGGGAATCATCCGATCCACCATGGAAAAAAACGTTAGAAAAGGCGATTGCGTCGTCCAGTGGGTAGTGGCCCACCACGGAAAAGCACTCCTCGGCGCTTACCTTGAACAAGGCTGCTTGTCTCTGCTTCTCCTCGGGGAGGAATAGCTAACCAGGACGGAAGGAGGTTGGCGTGGCGGAGACCCAGGCATCCTTAGCAGCAAAGGTTGTGCCGGTCAAAGATGGACAACTTTTCCTTCTTCGTTCTTTTGACAGTGCTAGCTAGCTGGCTGAAGAAAAAATGGGAACCGATTACCCGGTCTCACCGTAATTTGTACGGACCGGGGGTGAGGTCCACACAGCAGGTGGGCGTGGACTAAAGTTTTCAGTGCTGCGCTGCGCATGAAGGGATAAACCCACTAGCGATAGCCTTAAAGGGCGAAGCCTACACAAAATAGAACTTTATTTCTATTGCACCTTTCACAGACATATAAATCACAAAGTGCTTAACAAAGTGCTTCACAAAGGCAAGACAATTAAAACAAACAAACAAAATTAAGTAAAAGCCTGTCTGAATTAAAATGTCTTCAGTTGTTTCTTAAAAGCTTAATTCAAATTGGCTTTGTCAAGTCAAGTCACATTTATTTATATATCAAATTTAAAACAGTAACTGTTATCAAAGTGATTACCAAAATGGATGAACACAATCATGAACAACGAAATATCTATATATCTATATATCTATATATATATATATATATGTATATATAAGTAAGTAAGTAAGTAAGTAATATTTATTTATATAGCACCTTTCACAGACAATGACATCACAAAGTGCTTCACAAAGTAAAAGTAAATAAAATTTAAATAAAAGCCAGTCTGAATAAATAAGTCTTAAGATCATTTTTGAAAGAGTCAATGGAATCTGAGCAGCGCAGTGACAGAGGGAGAGCGTTCCAAAGCCTGGGGGCCACAACTTGGAATGCTCTGTCTCCACGTGTTTTAAAATAAGTTCTCGGAACTATCAGCAACATTTGATTTGAAGATCTCAAAGTCCTGATGGGACATAGAGGCTTCAAAAGGTCCAGTAAATATTTGGGAGCCTGACCATGAAGTGCCCTAAAAGTTAGAACCAGAATTTTAAAATGACTCCTGAAATGCACAGGGAGCCAATGCAGGGAGGCAAGAACAGGAGTTATGTGAGCTCTTCTGTGGGTTCTAGTTCGCAGCCTCGCCGCAGCATTCTGCACAGACTGAAGGCGAGCTAGGGAAGATTTGTTCAGACCCATTAAAATGCTATTACAGTAATCTAACCGAGATGAAATGAAAGCATGAACAATCATCTCAAGTTCCTTCTGTGATACAATTCCACGTAGTTTAGAAATGTTTCTTAAGAGGAAAAAACAATTTCGAACTAGCAATTTGCAATGACTGTCCAAAGATAAAGAACTATCAAAGACAACACCTAAATTTCTGAGATTATTATTTACCAAAGGATTTAAGAATGTAAGATACTGCCTGATTACTGGGATTTTATCATCAGGGGCAATAATAAGAGTCTCAGTTTTATTTGCATTTAACTGCAGGTAGTTGTCATTCAGCCATGTTTTGATCTCTAACAGACAGTTTCTGAGTTCTGTCAATTAATGGAATTCGGAGGCTCGAAAAGGACAGTATAGCTGAATATCATCAGCATACAGATGGTAGGACACATTAATGTAACGTTTCAAAATAAAACCTAAAGGGCGTAAATACAATGAAAAGAGGACTGGACCCAGAACAGAACCCTGGGGTACCCCACAAGACAGCTGTGCAACATCAGAGTGAACATTATTCATAAAAACAGTAAAAGACCTTTCAGATAAATAAGAAATAAACCAATTTAAAACGGTGCCAGAAATACCAAATAGATCTCTTAGTCTATTGATAAGAACAGTGTGATCCACTGTGTCAAAAGCTGAAGTCAAGTCCAATAAAACCAACACAGTGTAGTTTCCAGAATCAGCTGCCATCAATATGTCACTAGAAACTTTTAAAAGTGCTGTTTCCGTGGAGTACAATTTGCGAAAACCAGATTGAAAAGAATCCATGATGTCATTTACCTCCAAGAAGCAGTTTAATTGTTGTGCTACAACCTTCTCCAGGATCTTTGATAGAAAGGGAAGTTTGGAGATAGGTCTGTAGTTTTCAGGCAACGAAGAATCCAAGTTTGGCTTTTTTAGCAAAGGACAGACAATAGCAGTTTTAAAATAGTGTGGGACAGTGCCAGAACAAAGAGAGGAATTTATCACTTGTACAACACTGGGGCCAATACAGGTAAAAATATCTTTAAAAAGCGACATAGGAAGGACATCAAGGGGACTCGATGACAGTGTCATATGACCCATTAAATCTGAGATGTCCTTAATTGAAACTGGGGCAAAAAAGGACCACTTATCAGGGGTCAGTGACAAAGGAGCCAGTAAAAGGGAAGATGAAGGACAAATACTGGCCCTAATGCTGGAAACTTTATCAATAAAATAATTTAAAAACCGATTGCAATCTGCATACGTAAAAGCACTTTGAGACGAGAATGCTGGAGAGACAATGTTCTTGATTGTATCAAATAAAATTTTTGGATTTCGTCCTTTGGAATTGATGAGATTAGTAAAATAACGAGCTCTGGCAGTCTTGAGCATCTCATTTAGAGAGCTGATCAGATCTTTAAGATGTAGTCTATGAACCACCAACCCAGTACGTTTCCACAGACGTTCAGTTTTCCGACATGTTCTCCTCAAACTAAGGATTTCGTTGTTGATCCACGGACAGTTAGTGCGTTGGACAATGCTTTGTTTCAATGGTGCTATAATGTTCAATATGTCCATACAGTGAGTGTTAAAACAGGAAACAACTGAATCTACGTTCATGATGTCATAATCCAAAGAGGCGGAATCAAATAGAGCAATAAAAGCATCAGAAGTGTGTTCAGAGATAATCCGCCTCTGTCTCAAAAGGCAAGAAGGAGCTGGATCAGGACTGAAGGACACATTAAAATAAATACATTTGTGATCACTTAAAAATATATCCTCCACACGAACATCTTCCACATCCAGGCCTAAAGAGAAAACAAGGTCCAATGTATGACCTTTATAATGAGTGGGGGCACTCACATGATGAGTAAAGTGAAAAGAGTCTGTGATGGATATAAATCTGCTGCTGCCTTACAGGTAACATCATCAATGTGAAAATTAAAATCACCCAAAATTATAACTTTCTCCAACTTAATAATGGAGGACAGAAAATCAGTGAATTCAGATAAAAATACACTAGCTGAACCTGGAGGTCTATAAACTAAAATACAGTAAAATATTTTCAAAGAGCCAACTTTAATTATTTGTTGCTCAAATGTAGAGAATGGGGCTGGATTAACAAGTCTGCAGGAAAAACAGTCCTTGAACACGGCTGCTAGTCCACCACCTCTACGCGCTTCACGGGGTGTTGCAAAAACAGCACAGTTATCTGGACAGAGTTCCCGCAGATGAATGAGATCCAAGCTTCGTTGCCAAGTTTCAGTTAAAAACAAGAAATCAAGGGACTCCTTCGTAATCAATTCATTCAAGACAAAAGACTTGTTGCTGATAGAGCGCGCGTTGAAGAGGGCCATGCGCAACGATGACATTTCAGCAGCTCCCACATCCGCTAATAGCGGCACACAGATTAGGTTGATCGCATCAGAAGAATGATTACGATGAGGAGGTACCTGATGGTGAGCATGATGAACTTCATCCAAGCAGGTTGAATAATATACAGAAGACAGGCAGGTAGAGGTCCATGCTGGCCAGGTTTCAGGTGATGTGTCAAACTCCCAATTAGATAAAAGAGTTCGTAGACAGCGAGGGGCTCCCCGCTTCCCAATAAAACGTTTATGATACAGCCTCAGACGAACCAGGACACCGGCTCTAGATCCTCTTTTCCGCTTTTTACGTCTGGAACTTTGCAGGAGACACTCAGGTGAGCAGCAAACAAACGGAGGTGGACAACTCCCTCTGAAACTGCTCCAGCTGTCACAACAGTTCATCCACGACTTGTTGATCGCCAATAATGCATCCCGATCATAAACACGGGCTGCAAGAGTGACAAAGCTATTATCCTGACAGAAAAAAGCTAAATAATTTAAACAATGAAATACTAAATCAGATCAGATGACCTTGTGTTAAATAGGAATAATAACAAAAGCATAAACAGAATCAGCATCAATGAAAAACCAGATCTAAAGCTGATCACCCTGTGTTACATGTCAGTGAGTACAGATGTGTCAGTGAGTACAGATGTGTCAGTGAGTACAGATGTGTTTTTAGGAGAGATTTAAAAGCAGAGACTGAGGTGGCCTGTCGAATGTTGATGGGCAGATTGTTCCAGAGTTTAGGGCCCACGACTGAGAACGCTCGATCTCCTCTGAGCTTCAGCTGGTTTTTGGTACGGCCAAAAGCAGCTGGTCTGATTATCTCAAAGCCCGAGAAGGAGTATAAGGATGAAGAAGGTCGGAGAGGTATGAGGGTGCAAGGCCGTTAATGCACTTGAATGTCAGCAGGAGAATTTTAAAATCAACTCTGACACGTACAGGAAGCCAGTGAAGAGAGGACAGAACCGGAGTAATGTGCTCAAACCTGTGAGTTCCTGTTAAAAGCCGAGCTGCAGCATTTTGTACGAGCTGGAGACGTGAGAGTGAAGCCTGACTATGACTGTCCTGATGTCATCAAGACATTTTAACAAAGGGCGAATGGAAGAAGAACTGTTAGGTGTTAACGGCAGATAAATCTGAGAGTCATCAGCATAACAATGAAAGGAAAGACCATGCTTCCTCAGGATAGACCCTAAAGGGAGGAGATACAGTGAAAACAGAAGGGGTTCAAGAATGGAGCCTTGCAGGACCCCGCAGGAAAGAGGCACAGAAGTAGCTAGAGTGTTAGCAAAATTGACACAGAAACTCCTGTCGCTCAGGTATGAATGGAACCATTCTAACACTGCACCAGTAATCCCAACCCAGTGTTCTAGCCAGGATAAAAGGATACTGTGGTCCACAGTATCAAATTCAAAAAGCGTTCAATACAAAAACAACTGGACTTTATTTGTAACAGAAGACGTTTCGCTCCTCATCCCAGGAGCTTTCTCAATTCAAACAGCAGTGAGTGAGGGATTCAGGTTATAAGGCTGAGTGAGATAACACACACACATATGTAGATTGGCAATTCACAACTAAACACCTTAACAGTAGGGGTTTCTTAAAGTCTTTGTTACTCTAATTCACAGACAAGGCCCCTTTGTTCCTATCAGGCGTGAAAACTGGCTGGGAGTCAGTCTTAAAGTTGCATTATATGTTTTTGAAAGTGGAAATCTGAGGCCTTCTCCTCTGTTAAGAGATGGCTTTTCTCTTTTTACATAAATTGCTTCCTTCACCCCCCTCTCAAACCATCTGTGTTCTCGGTCCAAAATGTGCACATTTTGGTCCTCAAAAGAGTGTCCCTTATCTGTGAGGTGGAGGTGAACAGCTGAATTTTGTCCTTAAGAGCTGGCTGTCCTGTGTTGAGCCATGCGTCTGTGAAGAGGCTGTTTAGTTTCTCCAATGTAGAGGTCTGGACATTGTATTGAATGCTTTTTGAATTCATCATGTCCTAGATGAGTGAGAATCTTCACCAGCACAGTATCAAATGCAGCGGTAATGTCAAAGAGTACAAGGACTACAGACTGACCAGAGTCATTTGCCAGAAGAATGTCGTAGCAGACCTTAACTAAGGCTGTTTCGGTGCTGTATAGTTTTTTAAAACCAGACTGAAAAATCTCAAGAATAGAATTTACACTCAAGAACTCGTTTAATTGAGTGAAAACTATTTTCTCCAAGATCTATGAAAGAAAGGGAACTTTGGAAATGTGTCTGAAGTTTGAGCAGGTTGAAGGGTCAAGTCCGGGTTTTTTTTATTAAAGGAGTTACCACTGCATGTTTAAAAGCATCAGGAACTACACCTGTAGCCATACTGCTGTTTATAATGTCAAGAACAGAGAGTCCAATGGAGGGTAGGACTTGTTTAAAAAATGATGCAAGGATGGGGTCAGCAGGGGAACCTGAGGGTTTCATATGACCAATGACGTAATTTAGAAATGAGAGGAAAATGAGTTCAAACTGGTTAAAGACTGATGTGGAGGGGACAAAGACAGAGGGGTCAGCTGTGGTGTGAGGAATCAGTGACCTGATCGACTCAACCTTTTTAACAAAGAAACTGGCAAAGTCGTCACACGTAACTGCAGAGACCTCCCTGTTGGCAGACTGAGGCACGGTTAAAATGGAGTTAATGGTGTTGAAAAGAACGCTTGGATTGTGGCTGTTTGAGGCGATGATTTGGGAGAAATATTTTTATTTTTTTCTGATTTAACAGTGGCCTAATACTCTTTGTAACATGATTTTTAGTATGATAAAAGAAACGTGAAGTTTGTCCTTCTTCCATTTATGTTCGGCTTTCCTGCATTGATGTTTGGCTGCGCGAGTGATCTCATTCATCCAAGGGTGTGGAGTGCACTTTGGATGCTTAATTTTTAATGGGGCAACTAGGTCAAGCACCTTAGCACAGGTTTCTTGATGTACAATGTCTAGCTCATGGGTGTTGATGGAAAAGGATTCAGAGACTGAGAGAGAGTTTTTAGTAAAAGCAGAGGAAAAGAGTGCAGTAGTGGAAGGGTTAAATATTCGACAAGGCCTTGCTGGAGGGGGAGGGGGTCTGGACTTGTTGACAAAAGAAGTGTTGAAAGAAATGGGTTTGTGGTTGGAGAAAACCGCATCCTCAATTTCGAACTTAGAAACAGATAAACCAAAGGTTAATACTAATTCCAGTGTGTGGCCATGCTGGTGAGTTGGTCCTGCAACATTCTGTATAAAATTCAGAGACTAGATCAGATCTAGAAAGTCCTGAGTCAGCGGCTTTTCAGGGCAACATACATGTATATTGAAATCTCCCAGAATCAAAACCCGATCATATCTGAGCAGAATCCAAGTTAAAATGTCAGAGAGTTCAGCCATGAAGTCCTTATTATATTTGGGTGGCCTGTATAAAACAGCAGAAAAAACAGGATTTGAACAGCCCACCTCAAAACACAGCAGTTCGAAGCTCAAAAAATTAGCTGGTATCTGTACCAGTTTGCAGTTCCATCGTTTTTTGAAAATAGTTAATTATCCACAGTCTTTGCCTGATATTCTTGGAGCATTAAAATAAGAACAGTCTGGTGGTAAAATTTAAGACAGGGCCATGAACTCACCACAGGAGAGCCACGTCTCAGTCACGCAGAAGAAGTCCAGACCGGTGAAGGAGAAAAAGTCCTTCAAGATGAACGTTTTATTAGCCAGAGACCTGGCGTTTATCAGTGCAATCCTTGTAGGAATCACAGCAGGAGAAGTTGTCCATGAAGTTAAGACCAGTGGTTTCAGATTTGTGGAGTTCGACCCACAACTCTAATGACCAGAAGCCCAGCCACGGTGAACAGGTCCACTGTGGAAGTGCGACCTGACCCGTGGGACCGGGAGGGACTCAGGTGGATCGGCGAAGCACTAGGACAGGTGATTTAAGATGTGATCCTCGGTTGAAGAAGAAACTGCAGCAGCAGCAACCCGGCAGGCTTTGATCCTCACAAGACAGCCGGCCCATTTTCCACAGCACCTGGAGCGATGTCTTTGAGTGGGCAGGATACCACGGCAGAGGTAAACAGGAACATCTTCAAGCAGAGGTGTGGGTCCAAGAGGGGGTCCAGAGTTACGATCATTATGATCAAACAAAGCGAAACTGGTGGCAGATAGTAGGAGATTTAGGAGTTGATGACGTTCATAAACCAACAGTGAGTCGATTTTGTAGGTGAAAAATGACAAAAACAGAAAAACACAATCACCGCAGACAGAGGTGGAGGGCAGGCCATGCACAGCGGTGCCATTTTCCCGGAAGTAATCTTCATCAGGTCATGATCTACAGCTTTTGCTGGAGCGGTTCGCAGCCGAGTGCGACACAGCCAGGATGAAGGTCAGTTCCTCCAAATCTGAGGCCATGGTCTTGAGCCGGAAAAGGATAGAGTACCCTCTCCGGGTCAGGGAGGAGGTCCTGCCATAAGTGGAGGAGTTCAAGTATCTCGGGGTCTTGTTCACGAATGAGGAAAAAATGGAGCATGAGATTGATAGGCGGATAGGTGTAGCGTCTGCAGTGAAGCGGGCGCTGTACAGGTCTGTTGTGGTGAAGAGAGAGAGCTGGGTCAAACGGCGAAGCTCTCAATTTACCAATAGATCTACGTTTCTACCCTCATCTATGGTAATGAGCTTTGGGTTGTGACCAAAAGAAAGAGATCTTAGATACAAGCGCCCAAAATGAGTTTTCTCCGCAGGGTGTCTGGGCTCTCCCTTAGAGATAGAGTGAGAAGCTTGGTCATCCGGGAGGGACTCAGAGTAGAGCCGCTGCTTCTCCACATTGAGAGGAGCCAGTTGAGGTGGCTCGGGCATCTGGTTAGGATGCCTCCTGGACGCCTCCCTTGTGAGGTGTTGCGGACACATCCCACCAAGAGGAGACCCAGAGGAAGACCCAGGACATGCTGGAGGGACTATGTTTCTCGGCTGGCCTGGGAACGCCTCGGGATTCTGCCGGAGGAGCTGGCCCAAGTGGCTGGGGAGAGGGAAGTCTGGGCCTCCCTACTTAAGCTGCTACTCCCGCGACCCGACCCTGGAGAAGCGGAAGAAAATGGATGTTTCTTAAAAGAGTCTGTGGAGTCTGTGCAGCATAGGGACAGAGGGATGGTGTTCCAGAGCCTCAGAGCCACCACCTGAACAGTGAAGTTCAGGTTCTCTAACTATCTCTCAGACAGGAGGCAATGTGTTCAACATAATGGTACTTCCTCCAGTTATTTAATAGTCAACAATGGTGTACCTCAAGGCTCAGTCTTAGGACCCACTCTCTTTACAATCTACATACATAATGTAGGTAAAAACATCCCTAATTCATCCATACATTTCTATGCTGATGACATGGTTGTTTATTGTCGAGCTAAAACTGTTGATAAGGCTTTCCAGCTTTTGAAATCTGCATTCAACAACATCCAGACAGATTTGTTCCGCCTCAAACTTGTCCTGAATGCCGACAAAACCAAAGGGATGCGTTTTTCAAATAGGAGGTTGGTCCCAGCAGTTCTTCCTCCGATGTTATCCTCAAATGGTGTCCCGATTGAGTTTGTTGATTCCTATAAATATTTGAGTATCTTGGTCAACTTGCATCTCTCTTTTAAGCTTCATGTGGAAAACTTGTTAAAGAAACTGAAAGTTAAACTGGGTTTCTTTTTCAGAAACAGATCCTGTCTCACCCTGAATGCTAGGAAACGCCTTGTATCTGAGACTTTCCTTCCCTCCATTGATTACGGTGACATTATTTACATGAACGCTTCTACAAGAACCCTGCAGATGTTGGATGCTGTCTATCATGGTGCACTAAGATTCATAACTGGCTGTGATTATCGTACCCACCACTGCACTCAGTATTCACTGGTTAACTGGACATCATTAACTTCACGCAGACTCTCTCACTGGTACATTTTCATCTTTAAATCACTTCTTGGTCTGCTGCCTTCATACATCTCCTCCTCCATGTCTCTGCGTGAGTGCAGCTACGGAGTGCGCTCTCAGGACATTATTAACTGCAGTGTTCCCTCAGTGACGACTGAACTAGGCAAAAGGACCTTCTCCTACTCTGCTCCTGTTTCCTGGAATACCTTACAAAAACATTTGAAGCTCTCGACATTTGACCTTTCTAATTGGCTTTAAGAATCTGATGGACTCCTGGCAGGGACCAATGCAGACATGTTCCTGTTTTTAGTTTTCTACATTCGCCTTAGAATCTAGCTGTTTTTTGTTACCTTTTTTTAGCCATCCTATTTGTTTTAAAAAAAAATGGAGTATGACTTTTTATAACTGTTTATTGTTGTCACTGTTGTCCATTGTTGTCATCATGACCATGAGATCCTCATTGCTAGGTTGAAGCAGTGGGTGGGCATCACAGGGTCAGCCCTCAATTGGTTCAGATCCTACTTCGCTGACAGATCCTTTTGTGTCTCCATCAAGGATTGTAGTTCTGCAGCGGCAGAGCTTAAATGGGGGGTTCCGCAGGGGTCCATCCTGGGTCCCCTCCTATTCTCTTTATACCTGCTGCCGCTTGGTGCTATTTTCCGGAAACACAACATGCCCTTTCACTTCTACACCGATAACTGTCAAATTTACTTCCAACTAAGACACAATGGTACATGCTCTATTCAACCTCTTCTCGACTGCCTGGCTGACATCAGGGACTGGATGGCTTTAAACTTCTTAAGTTTCAATGAAAAGAAGTCTGAAGTCATGTTGTTCCCTCCCAATGACACGATCACAAACCACTGCATCAACCTCTCCGCTCTAACCCTGTCAGAAAAACAAAGAGTCACTAATCTGGGAGTGATAATGGACCCTTCCCTGAAGCTTAACAATCACGTAAACATGATTGTTAAATCATGTTTCTTCCAACTGAGGCGGCTGTCTAAACTGAAGACCATATTGTCCAAAAAGAACCTGGAGACAGTAATACATGCATTCATTACATCTAGGCTTGATTACTGCAATTCACTCCTGTTTGGTATCAGTCAGACCTCCATTGCACGACTACAACTGGTCCAGAATGCAGCAGCCCCATTTTTAACCAGTACAGGCAAAAGAGAGCACATTACACCAGTTTTGGCCTCACTGCACTGGTTACCAGTTCACCTTCAAATCCAGTTCAAAATACTCATGTATGTCTACAAATCACTGAACAGTTTCGCCCCCTTCCTTGTCTTTCTGATCTGCTACAACCGTATGTCCCACCACGCTCCCTGAGGTCAGTGGACCAGTTGCTCCTCACAGTTCCAGGAACTCGTCTTAAGCGCAGAGGTGACAGG
>NC_056511.1:732533-741017 GCF_014905685.2 Nematolebias whitei | reverse complement strand
TTCAGCTCAGTCTCTTAAATAGCACCTTCTCAGGGTGGATCAACCAGTTTGCTGCTGACAACCAAAACCAGCTGATCACATGCTCAAGAAGGACCATCAGCCTTACAATGGGTCATTAGCACACTGATGGCTGTTTACTGTTCACAGAGGGCTGAGTGATACTAGCAATCACAGCATTGTAAGAGGGGGACAGTTGAACCCGGAGGCCTCCACCCCTGTTTAATGATGGACGGTTTCTTTTCACAAAGATGGCCTCCTTTACTCCTCTCTCAAACCATCGTTCCTCTCTGTCCAGGATACTGGACACTAGACAATACAGGGTACTGTTCAGTATCTTTCAACACCAGATGATCTGTGTTTTGATCCTGTATGCTCCACACTGGTTTGTCGTCATTATCTGCATCGTTTTTATGTCTATATTTCTGATTTACATCATTTTATATTTTGCTTAGTGTGTTACCTGTTGTTTTGTCTGTACAGCACTTTGGTTGGCCTTGTAGCTGTTTTAAGTGCTCTATAAATAAAATGGTATGTTATGGTACTTTGTATCATTCTTTTTTTAAATCAGGTCTCTATTGTAAATGAGTCCTCAAGGCTCAATGGGATTTACCTGTATAAATAAAGGTTGAATGAAAAAAGTCTCCATGAGTTTTAAAATGGGTTCGGGGTACAGACAATAACATTTGACTCAAAGACCTCAGAGTCCTAGATGGAGTTAAATGATCCAACAGGTCAAGAATGTATTTAGGAGTCTGGCCGTGGATAGTCTTGAAAGTTCAAATCAAAATTTTAAAGTTAATCCTCACATGCACAGGAATCCAGTGCAGAAGGAAGAACAGGAGTTGTGTGCTCTTCTGTCAGTTTTAGTCAGCAGCCTTGCTGCAGCATTCTGTACAGACTGACGACCAGCCAGGAGGTTTTATTAAAACTAATAAAAAGACTATTACAACAGTCTAAGCGGGAGGAAATAAAACATGAATAACCGTCTCGAGCTCAGTCTGCGACACAAAAGGTCTCAACTCAGAGATGTTCCTTAAATTATAAAAACAGTTCCCAACAAGAATTTTATGATTCTCAAAAGACAAGGAACTGTCAAAGATGACACCCAAATTTGTGAGACAAGTTTTCACAGCAGGAGCTCAAGAATTGAGATGTTTAACTAAAGGAATCTTATCATCAGGGGAAATAATAAGAATTGCAGTCGTATTTGCATTTAACTGCAGATAGTTGTTGTCCAGCCATGGTTTGATTTCAGACAGACAGTTCTTGAGATCAGACAGTTTGTACATCTCAGAAGGTCAAAAAGAGCAATACAACTGAATGTCATCAACATACAGATGATAAGACAAATTTTATAGTGTTTTAGGATAACCCCCAGAAAATATAAATACAATAAAAAGAGGATTGGGCCCTAAACTGAACCTTGGGGTACCCCACAAAACAGTGGTGCACTATCTGAGTAAACCTGGTTCATAAAAACAGAAAAAGACCTCTCAGATAAGTAAGAAGTGAACCAGTTTAACACAGTGCCAGAGATGCCAAACAAGTCTCTTGTAACAAGTGTGTTAATAAGAACAGTCTGATCCACCGTGTCGAAGGCTGATGTTAAGTCTAATAAAACTAGCACAGAATAGAGACCAGAGTCAGCTGCCATCAGCATGTCACCTGACATTTTTAATAACGCTGTCTCTGAAGAGTGACATTTACAAAAACCAGATTGAAAGTTAGCCATGAGACCCTTGTCCTCCAAAGACCGGTTCAGTTGTTCTGCTACAGCCTTCTCAAGGATTTTTGATAAAAATGAAAAAATTCACCCTGTTTTACAGCACCCTGATTTATTGATTTATACACTATTCTTATTTTAACTTCATTTTTACTGTAGCTTATTGTTGTCTGAACTTTATATGATCTGTCTGGAACAGGTCTCTCTTGTAAATGAGTCCCCGTGGCTCAAATTGAGGTAAGGGCCCTTGAGCTCATTAAAACTCTTAAACTCAAACTAATTCATTTTTTTAAATAACCAACAACACACGACCAAAGTTTTGTGCTTTAAGAACTTATATTAAATTCAAACAAAAACATTCACAGTAATTCTAAATATTTTCAGTCCATAATAAAGTCTTTCAGTTTCTGATTATTAAAGTTTACACAAATCAAGTGGGCCCACCCTCTAACATGCACCTAAGGCGGCATTTAGTTAAATGAGTTCAAACTAAATAAAACCTTGTTGCAGGCCTGATGTGATGCTGAAGAGTGGAGGGAGTGTGGTCCCTTACTCCAAGTTAGGAATGGAAAAATAGTTTGGAATGCCGTTCTATAGGTATAAATCCCTATATGAAAAATTTTCAGCATGACCCCCCCTTTAAACTGGTAACTTTAGCTGATCTAAACCATGACAGCTTACACACCAGGTGCATATAGGTTAAGGTCTTATGTAAAATCCCACTCATAAGCCCAACTAAAACCACATAAATGCATGACACATAGAACCAGAATGGCACCCACTGGGAACCACCAGCAGCAACCTTCGCTGAAGGGACCTACAACTCCAACGTGGGTCTCCAATCTTCATCCAGTGGTCGCCTCTGCAGTTCAATCGAGAGAACCCCTCTGTATGCTGATCAATCAACACCTCCAATCGTTGTGGATTTATCGTTGTGGATTATATGACTTTTTCCAATGGATTACAGACTTTGTTTCCAAGGGGTTAAAGCGTTGCTACAATGGAATTACCAACAACATTATGGAATTACCAACAACATTATGGAATTACCAACAACATTATGGAATTACCTAAACCATTGTGGGATTACCTTCTTTGACTTTTATTTTCCTCTTGCTGGATTACATCAAGATCAAGGACATTCGGAGGCGTAAGTTCATGTTGGAATTCATCCCCATGGACAGGCGATGATTTCCAAAGGGGGGACTGTAGTGAACTAGGCCTCCGACCAAAACCTGCCTCTGAAGACCTTCATGGGACAGGAACTGTTATTTCATTGATTTGAATCCAGAAATACAAATTAGCTCATCCAGAGACTCTAATTGTATCCTGAAGTAATCAATTGAAAGAACACTCTCTTTTTCATATTATCATTACTATTTTACAATATCTTGATAATCAAAAGTTTGTTTATTTCATACCTTTTCTAAATGTTGAAGTGAACCACTCATGTAAATCAACTGTGAAACAGTATTAATGATTTTTAGCACTCATTAGACTTAAAAATCAAGTTAAATGTCTATTTACGAAGTAATTGTGCATTATTGATCTTCTGTGTGAAATGAGAAAGAGTGATGTCGGTCAAAAGTCGGAGACAGTCAAGAACAAGTTGTTAGAACGGGCTGTCGTGTTTTTAAAACTCTCAGACAGTAAATAAGAGAACTGGCACCTGCAATGTTTCTCACTTCACCAAAACATTTCTCTGTCTGTTCCTAAAACATTCTTGCTGTTTTCTTGACTTGTAAAAACCCTTTGACATCACTAGAACCACATCCCTGTTGGTTGCTTCAACCAATCAGGACTTACTAAAGTGACCGGAAGCAGAACTCTTTAAAAGTCGACACTTCCTGGAACTATGGGTCTTCTGAGTCTTCTGAGTTTTCTGAGGTTCTGGGAGAGTTCTAGCTGTTCTGGAGTTCTGGAGTCTTTCCACTGCTGAGTGGAACTTCGGACTCAGTTTTCCAGGCTGATGGAGTCATCCATCTCTGCTGTGATCACGGCGCCTCGCTGTGACTATCACCAGGTGAATGCCCTACAACTTCTGAGGAAGTTTGTTCTGTTGAACGGAGTATCTCACGACTTCTGCCGAGTCGCAGCCGCCCTGAGGAGACGCTGAAAGGTAGCGTGCCAGGGACCTCTTGACCGCAGCGGACCCATTCTCTGCCAAGGTAAAGAGTCGTTCACGAGCTTCACTACAAGTGTACCGCGGGCGCTGCGCTTGAAAGGAGCGTGTTGTTCTGGTCTACAGACTTACATCCTCTTCCACATCTCCCTTTAAACTCCTCCATATTTCCCATCTTTAAAACTCTTCTATCTTGCCAGTAATTAATCCAGATATCTTCAGAAATGTCTGCTGTTTTTATTAAGTAAAACGTGCCAAGTTTTATTAATCAGAACCAGATCAGTCTAATCAAGTGTACAATGTTTTGATGTTAAATTTTGATTCTGTTCAATAAATGACCACATTTATTTTGATGGGTCAAAGAAAATTAATGTCTCATGTCACTGATTAAACCATCTATGCACAGTACCCTGTCACATGGCTGTAATTAGCTTGAAAAAGTGAGAACCCGTTATTTAAATATAAGTGTAGTGAAGCTTTGAAGCTAACCTAGCCCATAGAACACTACAGATGCTCCAGCTCAGTCACATCTAACTCTCAGTTCAGGCTCATCTGTTTGTACTGAACTTCAGGAGTTTCCATGTCAGAAACTTTACTTAAGTCTCTTCCCGTCAGCTTGGTTAGCCACACAGTACTCACTGTTCTTTCACTTTGCTAATCAACGCTAATGTCTTAGTGAGCTATGAGACATAAACTCACGACTACTGTACTTCAAATTCCATGCTGAAATAGTTACAGTAGTTCTAAAACCCAAGGTAGAGTTGATATCTGTTCAGAGACTGTCCAGCTAAAACTCATATTTTAATAACCTATTGTCTCCGCCCACTTCCTGGATACAAACCAATGACTGATCAGTAAAGCTGTTAGGCACCACCTCCTTTTCCAAACATGAACCCTTCAAAATAAAACAAAACATGTGGCAAAACTTCCTTCAAAACAAAACTGCATTCCCAAACCACACATTAGTACAAAATACAAAATACAGTTACTTTGGACAGGGTTACAATCACTAGTCTTCATCACTAGAGTCTTCATCACTAGTCTTCATCACCCGAGTCTTTATCACTAATCTTCAACATTAGTTTTCATCACTAGAGCCTTCATCACCAGAGTCTTCTTCACATGTCTTCATCACTAAAATCTTCATCACCAGAGTCTTTATCACTAGTCTTCATCACTGGTCTTCATCACTAGTCTTCCTCAGCAGAGGTCATTCTTGGTGCAGCTTGGCCCCTTCCAGGCCTGACGTTGTCCCTGATCCTGGTCTTGATGTTTGTGTAATGGATCTCAGGGTTTCCAGGAAGTTCTTTTTTGTTGTAATGAGGAGGATCTACTTCCTGACTCTGAGATCTAAATCCTAACTGAAAGACCCAAATTCTGGATCCAAGCAGCAGAACTGGACTCATCTGTGAAGTCTGAGCTCTCTCATCCAGGTGGAGCTCACAGGAGAGCTGTTTATCCTTTGGAGGTGCGGCTTTCCTTCCTGGACCTGTGGCCTGCCCAACCCATGGACAAGCAGAAGAAGATGGAGACTTACTGGTTTACATTGTTTTAGCACCTTTGTGCACTAGAATATAACTGAAGTTCAGACGTGTTTGTCAGGGTGATGAAGTTTCACATACACTCTGGAATCGTTCAAAGTTTTCAAACTGAGCTGTCTGACCCTAAACTGCTGACATGTTTGCATGATCATGTGATTCAGTCGTGGAGGAAGAGGAGGAGGAGGAGGAGGAGGAGGAGGAGGAGGAGGAGGAGGAGGAGGTCAGTTTGTTTCAGGAGGAAGTTTCTCCTCCAGTCACATTCAGTTTGAATTCAGTCTTAACAACCAAGAGAGAGAGAGATGTGGCTCCATCTACTGCTGCTGTCCCTCACCCTCAGCTGCTGCTCTGCTGCTGCAGGTCAGAAAACAAAATTTCATTACTGTTAGCTGCTTATTACATGTTCATTAGCTGCTTATTACATGTTCATTAGCCGCTTGTTACATGTTTGTTAGCTACTTACTACATGATTGTTAGCTGCTTATTGCATATTTTTAGCTGCTCATTACATTTTTGTCAGCTGCTTATTACATGTTCATTAGCTTTTTAATACATGTTTATTAGCTGTTGTTGAGTTGTTTATTACCAGAGCAGATATTGGAATATTTGTGTGAATGAAACCAAACAACAAGAAGAATAGTTCAATAAAGAGTTTTTTTAACTTTCAAAACAAACTGAAAATTCTAATAAAAACTGGTTTAAAAAGTCCAGTTTATGTTTCAACACGGGAATAAAAATGATTTGTGATTAGTTAAAATAAATAAATTAATTATTTGTTAATTGTCTATTAGGTGTGTGTTTGTACCTGATAGTACTAAATGTTATAACATGAAAAAATGAAAACTGATGAAGAACTTTCATCGTACATGCGGCTGTGGCTGAGTGGTTAGAGCGGTCGTCCTCCAGTGCAAGAGTTGGGGGTTCAGTTCCACATGTTGAAGTGTCCCTGGGCAAGACAGTGAACCCCTCATTGTCTCTGATGCGTCCCATCAGTGCATGAATGTGAACTAAAGCTCTAATTATTCTCTACAGATTCAGATTATCTTTGTAGAGATGTAGTAGAGTGCTGTATGAATTTTTATTTATTTAAACCTTAATATTACCATGAAAGAAATCCACTGAGATGATTAATCTCTCTTACAAAGATTTCCTGGGCAACGTGCACGGAGCAAACAAGCCATTACAAATACAGCAACAGCCTTAAAAACAGTAACAGTAGCATTAAAATATTAACAACAAAACATCCATTAATAAAACATAAAATACAATTAAAGTTTTTTTTTTAAATCACAATTTAAGACACTTAAAGGTTACAGGTGCAAGATGTGACTAACATCTCTGACAGTTTTTGTTTAAAACTAGATAAAGGAATAAAAGAGTCCAGCCTGAATTAAGCTGCAGATCATCCCAAGACCACGGGCTGAAACAGAACAAACTCATCGTTCCTGACTCTGCGGCACAACGGGCACCTTAGACCACAGCCTGGCCCCGAGACTGTGTGTGTTCTGGAGTGAAATGAACTTGGAGTTTTTTTCATTCAACCTTTATTTCTACAGGTAAATCCCATTGAGCCTCGAGGACTCTTTTACAAGAGAGACCTGATTTAACAAAGAGTGATGACAACAATGGACAACAGCAACAACAATAAACAGTTATAAAAAGTCATACAATTGTTTTTTTAATAACAAATAGGATGGCTAAAAAACGGTAACTAAAAACAGCTAGATTCTAAGGTGAATGTAGAAACTAAAAACAGGAACATGTCTGCACTGGTCCCTGCCAGGAGTCCAACAGATTCTTAAAGCCACTTAGAGAGGTCAAAGGTCGAGAGCTTCAGACCTTTTTACAAGATATTCCAGGAAACAGGAGAAGGTCCTTTTGTCTAGTTCAGTCCTCACTGAGGGGACACTGCAGGTAATGATGTCCTGAGAGCGCACGCTGTAGCTGCACTCACACAGAGACATGTAGGAGGAGATGTATGAAGGCAGCAGACCAGGAAGTGATTTAAAGATGAAAATGTACCAGTGGGAGAGTTCTGATCTGTATACGATGGTCATGTTCCTAAAATGGCTTTGCATATGAAAATATACCAATGCTTCTACCTTTGAATATTGAGTCAAGTTCAGCAATTAATGTGCATGTGGCAGTAAATGAGGACACAGAGTGTGTTGTAAGAGCTTTGAGTATGTGGATCAGAGAGAAAGGCGCTGCTTAAATGCAGTCCATTATCAGAGTCATGTAAAGCTATTATATTTTACAGAACAAATGTTGTCTCTAAAGTCACGACTCTGGGACTCACACTGTTGTCTGAGGTTCTGATGAGCTTCTGATGAAGTCCTGTTCAAGAAGAAGAGAAGTTTTTTTCTTATGAGCTGCATTTTGATGACAGACAGGAACACACTCCTGAACCTGGCTGTGAGTGCATGCTTTTGCTCTTGTTGCTTTCAGGTCATTGCTCTCAACAACCTAGCTCCATCTTACATTACAGATCTTATTGTTCCATATTTTACTAACAGAGCACTTCACTCTCAGACTGCAGGTTTACTTGTGGTTCCTAGAGTTTCCAGCAGCAGAATGGGAGGAAGATCTTCCAGTTCTCAGGCTCCTCTTTTGTGGAACCAACTTCCAGTTTCTGTCCATGAGGCTGACATAATGTCCAGTTTAAGACTGGGATTAAGACTTTTCTTTTTCATAAATCCTATAGTTAGGGTCGGCTTGTTATGCTGCTATAGACTTAGACTACTAGAGGAAAAACTGACCTCATTTCCTTAAATGAATTGTTAAAATTGAATAGTTTTTATTTGATACTATTTCTATCTTAACGAGTGATTCTTGACCTGCCATTGTGTATCTGTTCCTACCAAACCCAGCCGGTGGAAGCAGTTGGTCCTCTTGTCCTGGTCCTGGTTCTGGTAAAGGTTTCTTCCTCATGAGGGAGTTTTTCTTTCCACTGTCGCCTTCATGCTTGTTCAAGATGAGAGTTCAGTGATGGAGTTCAACTCAAAGCTGCTCCTCAGATAAATAATGTTCAGTTATTATTTTATAGATAAATAATGTTCAATTATTATTTTATACATGAATGTTTCTGTTCAATTATTATT
>NC_056511.1:730320-732523 GCF_014905685.2 Nematolebias whitei | reverse complement strand
GAATGTTTCTGTTCAATTATTATTTTATACATGAATGTTTCTGTTCAGTGTCTGAGACGACTTCTGTTGTGACTTGGAGCTTTAGAAATAAACTGAACTGAATTGAAACTGAATAGGTAAACAAAGACATTTATCTGCTTTGTGGTTGACATTTCATATTCAGAAAACCAGGAACCTCTGGGTTCTAGGGCCCACAGCAGGAACTGGGGGGCTGTTAGTCTGTGGTTCCAACTGATCTGAGGACTGCTGCAGGATCTTGAGGAACCAATCCTGTTCTGTACTGTCTCAGAATTGGTCCTAAATGGACCAGACTGAACATGGTCTCTGAGACAGAAGAGGTGATGAAGAGACTGAAACTGCTCAGTGTGTTTATGATGAACTGATGAAGATTCTGATGGAACATGGATCATACAAGAACAAGCTGGTTTTGAGCCAGACTAAGATTATGTCGAGTTAATTCAGTTTTTATTCTTTAATCTTTGGATGAGGGGTCTTTGATCCTCAGAGAGGCTTGCTGTGGGGTCTGTTGGTCCAAGAGTTTTGTAAATACCATCAGAGTTCTGGAGAGGATGTAAACATGTCATCGTGGTAACTAGTTCCTCCATCCCTCCCACAGAATCTGAACCAAAGAAGAAGTGAGAAGAGGAACTGGCACCATGGGCCCCTCAAACTATGACACACAAAAACACATCATTGTGTGTGTGTGTGTGTGTGGTTTCTGGTAGAAAATGTGTTTCCTGATTCTCTGAGGTTTCATCACTCAGCCCCCCCCCCCCCCCCCCCCCCCCCCCCCCCCCCCGCCCAACACGAAACCTCAGAACTTCAGTACTTTCGCTGAACAAAAGAGGAGAAAAACTTCCATCAGCAGCAGGAGATGTTTTGATGTGTTGTTAGATTTCAGTCAGCTGTTTAAGGCTGTTTAAGTTCAGTCTTAGGGTAGATAGGTCAATGAACCAGTCTGAGGGAAGACAGGTCAATGGTCCAGTCTGAGGGTAGACAATGGTCCAGTCTGAGGGTAGGCAATGGTCCAGTTTGAGAGTAGACAGGTCAATGGAAAAGTCTGAGGCTAGACAGGTCAATGATCCAGTCTGTGGGTAGACAGGTCAATGATCCAGTCTGTGGGTAGACAGCTTAATGGTCCAGTCTGAGAGTAGACAGGTCAATGGTCCAGTCTGAGAGTAGACAGGTCAATGGTCCAGTCTGAGAGTAGACAGGTCAATTGACCAGTCTGAGGCTAGACAGGTCAATGGTCCAGTCTGAGGGTAAACCAGTCAATGGTCTATTCTGAGGGTATATAAGTTAATGGTCCAGTCTGAGGGTAGACAGCTCAATGGTCTAGTCCTGGTGTAGACAGGTCAATGGTCCAGTCTTAGGTTATAGAGCCCAATGGTCCAGTCTGAGGGTAGACCAGTCAATGGTCCAGTCTGAGGGTAGACATGTCAATTTTCCAGTCTGAAGGTAGATAGGTCAATGGTCCATTCTAAGAGTAGACAGGTCAATGGTTCAGTCTGAGGGTTGAGTCTGAGGGCTACCATGTTGTTGCTCAATATCTCTCTTTAGGACTTTGTAGATATTTTAATTAACAACTTTTTCACTTTTTGGTACCTTTTTTTGTTGTACCCTTATTGCATGCTTTTTTGTATTTTTCTTGTTGGTTTGTCCTTTGATTATTTTTTTAGAGAGTCAAATTAGTTCTTCTCATCCTAAGCATATCATTGTACAATTAACCCCGTGTTAGCCTTGCATATGACAAATAAACACAACTTGACTTGACTTACCATACCATACCAATTAATTTATAGAGCACTTAAAACAGCAACAAGGCCAACCAAAGTACTGTACAGACAAAACAACAGGTAACACACAAAGCAATATACAAAATAAGGTAAATCAGAATATAGACATAAAAACGATGCAGATAATGACGACTAACCAGTGTGGAGCATACAGGATCAAAACACAGATCATCTGGTGTTGAAAGATACTGAATAGTAGTGAGTTTTTAAACGGGACTAGAAAACAGAGAGGGAGGGGGCCTGTCTGACAAGCAGAGGTAACTCATTCCAGAGTCTTGGTCCTGCTACAGAGAAGGTCCTGTCACCTCTGCGCTTAAGACGAGTTCCTGGAACTGTGAGGAGCAACTGGTCCGCTGACCTCAGGGAGCGTGGTGGGACATACGGTTGTAGCAGATCAGAGAGATGGG
>NC_056511.1:726633-730220 GCF_014905685.2 Nematolebias whitei | reverse complement strand
GGGGGGGGGGGACACTGTTCAGTGATTTGTAGACATACATGAGTATTTTGAACTGGATTCGAAAGTGAACCAGTAACCAGTGCAGTGAGGCCAAAACTGGTGTAATGTGCTCTCTCTTGCCTGTACTGGGTAAAAATGGGGCTGCTGCATTCTGGACCAATTGTAGTCGTGCAATGGAGGTCTGACTGATACCAAACAGGAGTGAATTGCAGTAATCAAGCCTAGATGTAATGAATGCATGTATTACTGTCTCCAGGTTCTTTTTGGACAATATGGGCTTCAGTTTAGACAGCCGCCTCAGTTGGAAGAAGCATGATTTAACAATCATGTTTACATGATTGTTAAGTTTCAGGGAAGGGTCCATTATCACGCCCAGATTAGTGACTCTTTGCTTTTCTGACTGGGTTAGAGCGGAGAGGTTGATGCAGTGGTTTGTGATCGTGTCATTGGGAGGGAACAACATGACTTCAGACTTCTTTTCATTGAAACTTAAGAAGTTTAAAGCCATCCAGTCCCTGATGTCAGCCAGGCAGTCGAGCAGCGGTTGAATCGAGCATGTACCATTGTGTCTTAGGGGGAAGTAAATTTGACAGTCAACTGCATAGAAGTGGAAGGGCATGTTGTGTTTCTGAAAAAAAGCACCAAGCGGCAGCAGGTATAAAGAGAATAGGAGGGGACCCAAGATGGACCCCTGCAGAACCCCCCATTTAAGCTCTGCCTCTGCGGAACTAAAATCCTTGATGGAGACACAAAAGGATCTGTCAGTGAGGTAGGATCTGAACCAATTGAGGGCTGACCCTGTGACGCCCACCCACTGCTCCAACCTAGCAATGAGGATCTCATGGTCGATGGTGTCAAAGGCGGCTGTGAGGTCCAACAGGACAAGCAGCACAGAATCACCGGTATCTGTGGATCTGAAGATGTCATTAAAGGCCTTCAGCAGGGCCGTTTCAGTGCTGTGGGGAGGTTTAAAGCCAGATTGGAAAAGCTCTAAGATGGCGTGATCCTCCAGGAAGCACTTCAACTGGGACTCGACTATTTTCTCCAGTAGTTTAGAAACAAATGGGAGTTTGGAGACAGGCCGGTAGTTAGACATGACTGAGGGGTCAAGGTTTGTTTTTTTTTCAGGAGAGGCTGGACAGCAGCACGTTTAAAGGTTTTTGGCACCATGCCAGTGGATAAACTACTGTTTACTATATCAAGAATGGACGGACCTAGAGTTGGAAAAACCTCCTTTAGTAGTCGAGGGGGGACCACATCAAAGGGGGAACTAGAAGGTTTCAAGCTGCACATGACCTGCTCTAGAGAAGATAGAGTGATGGGTTCAAAATGGTCAAAAGGAGCTACAGACTGAGGTGGGATGGATGGGTCATAAATTGGAGGGGAAATGAGAGCCCTGGTGGTTGCAATGTTTTCCAAAAAGAAATGTAAGAAGTTCTCGCACAGCTCAGTCGAGGCTTCCAGAGGTGATGGTTCAGTGAGGTGGAGAACAGAGTTTAGGGTGGAGAAGAGGACACGTGGGTTGTGAGAGCTTGAGGTTATTATATCAGAGAAGAATTTTGATTTAGCAGCTTTCACTGCTTTCTGATAATGGCACCAACTCTCTTTAAGTATTTGAAAAGAGACCTGCAGCCTGTCTTTCCTCCACTTTCGCTCCGTCCTCCTACATTGCTGCCTAACAGCCTTGGTGACGTCACTCAACCAAGGTTCTGCTCTGAGTTTTGATTTTTTGGTTTTAACAGGTGCAACATGATCCAGAGTCTTTAAGCAGACAGAGTTGAACTGGGATGTCAGTTGACAGACTTGACATGTCTATGGTCCAACCTGACGTTAGGCAAGTCATTGGTCCATGTTGGTGGTTGGGCGTTGGGGGTTTAGGGGTCCTTGTGGTAGAATCTCAGAAGAGAGGGCAGTGGAATCCAGGTGATCTTCTCAGTGGTCTTTACCACCCTCTGCAGACATTTGTGGTCTATGACTGTAGTGCTTCTGTACCAGACTGGAAAAAAGGCTCTCAGTAATCTATGCTCAATGATCGAGAGAGCCATGGATACAAATAATGATTTGTTCACTCTTGCAGATATGAACATAGATTGGTTTTCTAATAACTGTCATTTGAAAAAATATTGATCAATATGACATCTATATTGTTAGCCTAATAGCATAATTGCCTAAGTCATTTTTTGGCCAAATTGTGATGTCCACCTAACTTTACTCTCATACCACTGCTGCATCACGTTGCCTTATTTCCTATGTCTTCAGCCTAACAGAATGCTTATTAGAGTCTAAAATCACTGTCTGACTCAGTCATCTTTTTGACTTAGGCATGTTTGCTGCTACATAAAAATATGGCAGACCACATGAGAAAGAGGGCTCTGCTGTCCACAAATGAAGCATTAGCTTATGCAACCTTTCTCAAGTAATAAATGTATCAACAAGAATAAATATTACTCGAAACAGTGTAAAAACTTCTACATGTATTGACCATGCGTATTCAAATTGTGCTGATAAATGCTTTGACATCATCTCTGTATAGGATTTAGTGATCACAGTGTTATTGCTCTGGCTGTAAAAACTGTAGTTCCTAAGGCAAGGGCTAAAGGTAAGAATGTACTTTTTTTCTTTCAGAACAAAGTTTTATAGAGGACGTGACATGTGTAAAGTGGGGCGATATATTACAGATAACATGCAGAGCCAGCATTAACTTTCTTTTATAAATCATTTTCAGCTGTCTGTGATAAACATGCTCCAATTAAAAGATAATCTGTAAGATCCTCAAAGTCTTCTTGGTTAGATGATCATTGAAGACATTTAAGAGTTGCTGTGGTCGGGGAATGATGCAGATTGGAAAATTTACCGTTCACTTAGAAATAAAGTAACAAAGATAAACAGGGTAAAGAAAAAGTAATATTATCAAATTAAATTTGAGCAGTGTAGTAATAATGGTTAAAAAAACTATGGAAAACAATAAATGCATTAATAGGTAGAGGTAAAGTAAACAATAGGTCTCTATACATTCATACGAATGAAGCAATCCTTTCTAAGCCATTTGAAATAAAAAAAATACTTTAATAATTATGACTTGGGAAAGGTGCATGGATTAGAGATGAAATTCCCCTAGTGAGCAGGAGATTGTTGCATGGAATTATTAAAAATCAAGTTATGAAGAATAAAGACTGCCATATTGTATTTAAACATATAACTGAAGAAGATATGGAAGAGCTGCTTAGGTCAAGGTCAATGTTCATTGTCATTCGCACCACATGTGGTGGAACAAAATTATGTCCACAGTGTCCCAGTTTCATCCAACAAAAGAATAAAATGTAAAGAAAAACAGTAATAAGATCTAAGATATGAACTCAGAATACTCTAAACTAAGAAAACACCAAGTACTAGTAGTACAAAAACAATATGCCGAAAAACAGCAGAACGAACGTGAGTCTGTGTGAGCAGATGAGCACGCATGAACACAGCAGCATGAAACAGATCAGCAGCAACATGAAACAGATCAGCAGCAACATGAAACAGATCAGCAGCAACATGAAACAGATCAGCAGCAACATGAAACAGATCAGCAGCAACATGAAACA
>NC_056511.1:725737-726623 GCF_014905685.2 Nematolebias whitei | reverse complement strand
GTTAGAGATTCATGAGTCTAACAGCCTCAGGGTAGAAGCTGTTCCTCAGTCTAGTGGTTCTACACTTAATGCTCCTCAACCTCCTTCCTGAGGGGAGTGGGGCAAAAAGTGTGTGTGCTGGGTGAGTGTGGTCCTTCATGATGCAGGTGGCCCTCTTCCTGCATCTGGAGGTGTAGATGTCTGTGATGGTGGGGAGACTGACTCCAACATCTTCTGTGCAGCCTTCACCACTCTCTGCAAAGCTTTTCTTTCTGCAGCTGTGCAGCCTCCATGCCACACGTTGATGCTGGAGCACAGGATGCTCTCCACTGCACACCTGTAGAAGGAGGTGAGGACTGAGCTTCCAGACCAGCTCTTCTCAGCCGTCTGAGGAAGTAGAGTCTCTGATGAGCTTTCTTGATCAGGCTGGTGGTGTTGTTGCTCCAGCTGAGGTTGTTGTTCAGGTGCACACCCAAGTACTTGTAGCTGGAGACCACTTCCACCGCAGATCCTCTTATGTTCAGGGGGGTGTAGAGCGGGGTTGTTTTGAGGCTACAGACTGGGATGCACTGTGCCAGCCACATGGAGAGGACATCAATGCCATGACTCCTGTAGCTGGACTCATCATTGTTTGTGATGCATCCCACCACCGCTGTATCATCTGCAAACTTTACAATGTGACAGCCTGGATGGGTAGCTGCACAATCATATGTGAGCAGAGTAAACAGGAGGGGGCTCAACACACATCCCTGAGGAGAGCCAGTGCTGAGGGTTATGGTGGAGGAGGAGAAGTTGTGGATCCTCACTGACTGTGGTCTGTTTGTTAAAAAGTCTAGTACCCAGTTGCAGATGGAGGGGCTTAGTCCTAGTGTGGATAGTTTGTCCATCAGGGTTTGGGGGATCATGG
>NC_056511.1:721548-725637 GCF_014905685.2 Nematolebias whitei | reverse complement strand
AATCCTCTTGATGAATGGCTCTTCAAAGTGTTTGGCCCCTGGAAGCAGATGATTGTGTCCATGTTAATGTCCATTGCAGTATTTGCAGCTATTTTAATCACATGTGGATGTTGTTGTATTCCCTGCCTGAGATCTCTGTCAGTACGACTTATCACTTCCACTTTAGAGAAGCGTGACCCTGAGATAGCTCGTCAGCTCCTAATGCGCAGAGGATATGAACTTTCTGATTTTGAGATTCAACCACTTCGGCGCAGAGAAGCATATTCTTCCTAATGATGTCGACCTCTTTTATGAGGTCGAAAGGGGGAATTGTTGTGGAATAATATTTTGTTCCTTTTGAATCTGACTCCCATTTCTTATTTTATTTTGAAATTGACCCACTTCCTGTTTTACTTTGAAGAGGCTCTTCATTTCCTGTTTATATAATGTAACACGATGTAAACCACTTCTGATTGGAATTGGATACTGACCAATCAGATCGCAGACTGACTCAAAGCGCGCTGAAAAGTTAGTTTTTCTGTGTGAAGGAACGCCCTGTTTTTCTGGGACAAAGGAGTGTGTGTGAGAGGGGGAGAAGTGAAGAGTCCTGGCTCCTCGTGTGTGTGGGAGCTGAGAGACGCAGCAGCCAGCCAGCAGTTTGGAGCAGAAAGACAATGCAGGTTGTATTGTAAAGATTAAGAGATGCATCCAGATTTTAATATGTTAAAATAACGACTGCATTTAACTAACCCACTGTTTATACTTGTGAATCTGTGACAACTTTTTTATTTCTGAGTTACTTTACTTATTAAATATTCATAAACTGAAGGTGCGTGTGTGGTATCTGATGTGCAATGATTTGACTTCCTGCAGGATTGAAGCGGTAACTACAGAACTCGGGTGGAGAAAGAACATATAACACAACACTCTCTTAGCCATTGTAGTTTGAACTGAGACAACTAACAGCTGCGAGAATCAATCAACCTTTATTTAAACAGGTAAATAAGGGTATCTTTGTCATTCAGCACACCGGCAAAATGAGTCTGGATAGCCTGAAAAATATAATTGATATGTTTTGATATGGGCAGCACGGTGGCGCAACTGGTAGAGCTGCTGCCTCTCAGCGAACAGGTCCCTGGTTCAAACCCCAGTCCAGGGGCCTTCTGGGTGGAGTTTGCATGTTCTCCCCGTGCATGCGTGGGTTTTCTCCGGGTACTCCGGTTTCCTCCCACAGACCAAAAACATGCATGTTAGGCTGATTGGTAACTCTAAATTGTCCCTCGGTGTGAGTGAGAGAGTGAATGGTTGTTTGTCTCGTTTGTCTCTATGTGGCCCTGTGATGGACTTGCAACCCGTCCAGGGTGTACCCCGCCCCTCGCACAGTGATTGCTGGACATGGGCACCAGCGACCCCCGTGACCCAAAATGGAATAAACGGGTAAAGATAATGGATAGATGGATGGATGGATGTTTTGATATGTCTACAAGGTCTACTATTTATTATGTAATTAAATTACTTGCAAACCATGCCTAATGTGGGATCAATATTATGGATTTAATTTTGATTTAGGATTCTTATTGACATTTGTATTTGTTTTAATATTTTTTTGCGATGATAATGAATATACTGTACAATGTACAAAAATAGTGTGATGTAAGACATTTTAACTAGCTTACAGACATAACATACCTACATTATAGCATCTGGAAGGCCTGCAGTCATCCTGGAGAGCGAATCTTTCTCAGCCAGGGTCTTCTGTATCAGAACTTCAATTGTGGGTAGTAAAGTCCTACAAGGACAGTCACCTTGTTACTCCTATATACAGTACATAGCTTCTGTTACTGGCATTAGCAGTCCAAATATCTGTGGTTGTTGACACAAAATCGACATCATTCAGTGCAGCCTTCAGATTTCTCTCCATCTCTGTTGCAGCTCTCTGCTTCGAACCACCTGGCGGGGCTTGCTCCATCAGTGTGACTGTCCATGCTGCGACTCCAAATGTTTCTTCAGATTTGATGTGTTTTTGAAGCTAGATAGCACTTTCTCGCCATCACAGAGGGTACAACGAACCTTGACATTGTCATCCCATCGGTTCTGAACATATTTTTAACTAACAAAAGAGGCTGACGCCATAATAGGACAACATCGGTGCTACGATGCTAAGCTAATTTGCATAAACGCTAACTGTCCTCTGGTCCTGTTTCTCACTGTATTTTATCCAGAATGTATTTCAGTGCGTGACAGTTAGTCTCTAAACTCTACATTAAACCCTCCAAGCCTCCCGGCTTTTGCCCCTGCAGAAAGCTTTGCAGAGAGTGGTGAAGGCTGCACAGAAGACTGTTGGAGTCAGTCTTCCCACAATCACAAACATCTTCACTTCTAGATGCAGGAAGAGGGCCTCCTGCATCATGAAGAACCCCACTCAACCAGCACACACACTTTTTGCCCCGCTACCCTCAGGCAGGAGATTGAAGAGCATTAAGTGTAGAACCACTAGACTGAGGAACAGCTTCTACCCTGAGGCTGTTATACTCATGAATATCTAATCAGGATAATCACTAGGGGTGTAATGGTACACGTGGGTGTAACGGTACACGCGGGTGTACCGAACCGTTTCGGTACGGCATGTTCTGTTCGGTCCATCTGCATACAATTTCGGTTATTTTTTCATTAATTAAATTTTATTAACGAGAGATTATGCGCCGCCGAACTAAAGTTCCTAAGCTTGTTTCAATACAGCGCTATTATCTTGCAGCACGCGCAGGATTAGCATTAGCTTCTCGTTGCAGTCTCCTGTTTGGGAACATTATGGCTTTCTTGTTAAAAGACAAGTGAACAAATCCCAAGCTGTGTGTCGACGTTGTTTCATGGAGATTGGATCTGCAGCAGGCAACACGTCTAACATGTTAACGCGCTTGAAACGACATCATCTGAACGTGAACGTCTCTTCTAGCAGCTTGGTTCATTGGTGCACCGACCGATAACAGCAGCATTTAAACAACCTTTAGCAGATCATTCAGATCGGTCCAGAGCAATAACATAAGCTATAGGAGTTTTTAAAGCTCTGGATCTACGTTTTTGTTGTTGATGTGCCTGCTTTAAAGTTCTTGAGCCCCGCTACGACATCCCATCACATCAACACTTCAGCCAAAAAGTTGCAGCAACAGTTTATGAAAAAGCTAAAACTGACTGTCAACAAGTCCTGGACCAGATTAAAGTCCTGTCCTGATGATGATTATCGAGAGATTCAACCACCTCATAACAGAAATGATGGTCGTTCAAGAAGAGGTATTGTTATTTTATTATTATTATATAATAAACTTTTTTTTATTTAAAATTATAATCTTATTAACTCTTTTTTTTTTTTTACCTCTTTGTGTTTTATTTCCAGTCTGGGACAGATATAGCAGCTGCAAGTCTTCTTCCTCTTCAGGGAAATCAGAGATCACCTCCAGCTAAGAAGTCTGTGATTACTGAACTCTGAACTTTTCCAGGGACCTGTCCCAACTGTGGGAGCAGGTCCAAGAGGTTGTGTGTAATGAGGCCAAATACAGCCACACTGCAAAATTAACAAAGTGCTACCTCTCTATTCCTGCTACTGTTGTTAGTGAGCGGTTTTCTCCACCGCTGGAGATGATGTCACTGCAACTAGATCTGAGTTTTTGGCAGAAAATGTGGACAAGTTGGTCTTTTTGGTCAAAAACTTAAAACTTGAGAAGTTAGTTAGTTTGTGAACGTTCTGTTGCTGCTTATCGTTCTGGTTCTGACTGTTTTTGTATTTATTACGATTTTTATTATCGTTAGTATAGTTTATTTATTGTAAAGAGTGCCGTTTATTTAAAATATTATCCAAATGGGTCGCTTTAATTTATTTTTATATAAACGTATTGTTTACTTGGCATATTTTCAAAATAAACATTTTGTAAGTCTTGATTTTGGCTTTTTTTTGTACAGAAAATGAACCGAACTGAGCCCTCCCTGAAACTGAACCGAACCGAAATGTGATTTTAGAGTACTATCCTGATGCATGCTCAATAATCCAGGTAGAAAAATAAAAAAAAGTTCAATCTGGTCCTCTGGACATTCAAAACAACAACAACAAAAAAAAAA
>NC_056511.1:712631-721448 GCF_014905685.2 Nematolebias whitei | reverse complement strand
TGTGTGTGTGTGTGTGTGTGTGTGTGTGTGTGTGTGTGTGTGTGTGATTGTGTGTGTGCGTGTGTGTGTGTGCGTGCTAATTAGTAAAAGTGTTTGAAAGTTGGATAAATTCAATAAATCAAAATACAAACCAGATTCCAAAAATGATGGGACACTAAACAACTTGTGAATAAAAACTGAATGCAATGATGTGGAGATGGCAAATGTCAATATTTTATTTGTAATATAACATAGATGACAGATCAAAAGTTTAATCTGAGTAAATGTAACATTTTAAAGGAAAAAAATGTTGATTCAAAATTTCAGAGTCAACAAATCCCCCAAAAAAGTTGGGACAAGTAGCAATAAGTGGCTGGAAAAAGGAAATTGAGCATATAATGAACAGCTGGAAAACCATTTAACACTAATTAGGTCAATTGACAACATGATTGGGTATAAAAAGAGCTTCTCAGAGTGTCAGTGTCTCTCAGAAGCCAAGATGGCAAGAGGATTAACAATTCCACAATTGTTGCGCAGAAAGATAGTGCAGCAATACCAGAATGGTGTTACCCAGCATAAAATAGCAAAGATTTTTAAGTTATCATCATCAGCCGTGCATAACATCATCAAAAGATTCAGAGAATCTGGAACAATCACTGTGCGTAAGGGTCAAGGCCGTAAAACTCTACTGGATGCTCGTGATCTCCGGGCCCTTAAACATCACTGCATCTCAAACAGGAATGCCACTGTCAAGGAAATTACAGAATGGGCTCAGGAATACTTCCAGAAAGCATTGTCAGTGAACACAATACACCGTGCCATCCGCCGTTGCCAGCTGAAACTCTACAGTGCAAAGAGGAAGCCATTTCTAAGCAAGCTCCACAAGCTCCGACGTTTGCACTGGGCCAGGGGTAATTTAAAAGAGGAGTGTGGCAAAATGGAAGACTGTTTTGTGGTCAGATGAGTCACAATTTGAAGTTCTTTATGGAACACTGGGACGCCCTGTCAGCAGGACCAGAGAGGACAAGGATAGCCCAAGTTGTTATCAACGCTTCGTTCAGAAGCCTGCATCACTGATGGTATGGGGTTGCATGAGCGCTTGTGGCATGGGCAGCTTGCATGTCTGGAAAGGCACCATTAAAGTGGAGAACTATGTTCAGGTTCTAAATACTAGCAATAACAACATTGTAAGAGGGGGACAGTTAAACATGGAAGCCTCCAGAGGACCTGACTTAACTTTTTTAGATTTTTCTCCCTGGATTATTGAGCATTCATAAGGATGTACTGTATATTGTTCTGTTGTTCAGTTTTATGCTGTTAATAAAGTAAAAAAAATATAAAAATAATGTTGCGTGTAGCCGGGTAGAAAGCGTGAATGAGTATGCTGCGTGCAACAAAAGCTATTACTGTAGCTGTTTACGTTACAGACAGAGGGGAAGAAGAACTGAGCGCACCGCCTTTAAAACAGAAGAAGAGTGCAACGTGAGCTTGTCAGCATCAACGAGGAGTTCTGTGATATGGTATGTGTGAACCAATTAATTTTGTTTGAACTGAGCTGATCCTAGCTGTGATAAAAAGTTGGTTTTGAGGTTTTTTTTGTTATTTTTTGGAGTAATTTCGTTTTTTCAAATGTGATTATTATTATTTTTTTTTCAAATGTTGTTGTGATTTTGTTTTTGTTGCATTTTTTCAAATGTGATTCCTTTTTTTTTTTTCAAATGTAATTCCGTTTTTTTCTAATGTGATTCCGGCCACTTCTGCTTCAGCCATTTCTGTTTTTGGCCACTTCTGCTTTGGCTTAATGTAATTCTGTTTTTTAAATGTAATTACGTTTTTTCAAATGTTGTTCATTTACACTTTAGGGCCACCGTATGAAACCGTAACTGTCCCTGTTTCTTAATTTCATCTTGATTGTAATCATCCATCCATCCATCCATTATCTTTACCCGTTAATTCCATTTTGGGTCACGGGGGTCGCTGGTGCCCATGTCCAGCAATCACTGTGCGAGGGGCGGGGTACACCCTGGACGGGTCGCAAGTCCATCACAGGGCCACATAGAGACAAACGAGACAAACAACCATTCACTCTCTCACTTGATTGTAATCATCTTGAAGTAATTTTTTTTTTCTCAGAGCTGGAAATGTCAACAGATTTAATTTTTAAAATCTGGTCGCTTTACTTAATGTTTTCCTTTTTTCTAACAAAAATAGCAATAAATGTTTCAACCTGGGAGGCACGGAAGCTCATTTGATAGAGCTGTTGCCTCTCAGCAAGAACATCACCGGTTCACATCCTGGCCAGGGGCTTTTCTGGGTGGAGTTTTCACGTTCTCTCCGTTCATGTGTGGGTTTTCTCCGGGTACTCCGGTTTCCTCCCATAGATCAAAAACATGCATGTTAGCCTGATTGGTAACTCTAAATTGTCCCTAGGTGTGAGTGAGAGAGTGAATGGTTGTTTGTCTCATTTGTCTCTAGGTGACCCTATGATGGATTAGAGACATGTCCAGGGTGTAGTGATCCCCATGACCTGAAAAGGATGAAGCGGGTAAAGATTGATTGATGGATGGATGTTGTTAACCTGTTGTAGATATTTATTTTCAATAGTTAAGGAAAAGTGTTTTTTTATATCTAGTATTTATATGACACTTTAAGTGTGTTAACTTTATTTTAAGCTTTACATTTTTTGCATCTCTGAACAAAAGACGCAAAAACAGAGATTTTAATGTGAAGATTAAAGACTGAAGAGCTATATATGTTGACACATTTTAAACTAAAAGCAACATTTTTGTCATCCTAATAGTCAAAGTGGATTTTTTTTACTTCATTATGATTCTTTGTTGAAATCTTTTTATTGGTGTTGCACTGTTCAGTATTTTGAGCATGCATCAGGACCACTGTATTTGGAAGAGATTAGCTCAGGTTGGCTATATTGTTCTTTTTGCATTTATCATTGCTTACACTAATGGTTTCTTTCCTTTTGTAGACATCTAATGATGAAGCAGCTCCTTCTGTTCTTCTGGAAGTAAAGGGAATTAAATCTGTTGTACTTATTAATGTAAAAGTGTAGCAACTATGGAGCAATTTGGTTCTGTTTGTCAGCTGACACTTGATGAAAATGATTCCTGACAGACAACAATCTGTACTAAAAGACTGACAGACAGACGGGCTCATTAGTTCATGGGGACACAGACAGAGGTATAGCAAAACAGATGCTGCCTTATCCTCTCTCATCCCTGGGGCAATGAACAGATTGGTCTCCATGGATACAGGATTAATTTAGCATATGACCATCCAGCTATTAGAGCATGCATATGGTTTTGTATGTTTATGTGATGATGAGGATGATGATCATGGATGTACATTTGTAAGCAGCAGAGAAAGGGGGTAGGGGTATCAATTTCAATTAAAGTCTCAGGATTTTACGAAAGATACTTACGGACAGTAAGTATGTTTGTTTGGAGATTTTAACATAGACCTGGGAAATAAAACTGACTCAAATAATATCGGAACATTTATAAACTCAATGCACAGTTTAAATCTTTATCCATTGATTTCAAAACCCACAATAATTACTACCCATAGTGCTTCAATAATTGACAACATTTTTACAAATATAACAAATAAAGAACTTAAGGGTGGCATTTTGATCACAGATGTCAGTGACCACCTACCAGTTTTCACTATCTATAAAAAAGATCAATATGATGTGAAAGTAGATAAAATTATGAAAAAAATAATAAACACATCAAAGAAAGCTCTAGATAAACTAAAAGAAGATTTAACAAAACAAACTTGGAAGGATGTATATGTTGATGATGTAAACAAAGCATATGATGTATTTATGAATATTTTAGGAGCTTTGTATGAAAAAAATTGTGTACAAGAAAATGACACAAAGAAACGTGTTGATGACAAACCGTGGATGACCAAAGGGTTAAGAAATGCTTGTAAAAAAATAACTACTTATACTCAAACTTTCTGAAATTAAGAACAAACGAAGCAGAACAGACATATAAAAATTATAAAAATCAATTGGTAGGGATTATAAGAAAGCATAAAAAGAAATATTACAGTGAATTATTAGACCAAAGTAATGGTAATATGAGAGCAACATGGCAAATAATGAACAGTGTTCTGAATAATCATAAAACAAAAGCGAGCATTCCACAATATTTTGTAAAAGATGACAAAGACATTTATGACCAAAATGAAATCGCTAATGGATTCAATGAACATTTTGTGAATATTGGCCCAAGTCTGGCAGCAAAAATCCCAAATATAGATAAAAATGTAAACCATACGGTTACGGATTACACAAACAGTTTTTTTCTTGGGGGAACTGATAAAGAAGAAATTATGACTATCGTAAAACATCTTGCAGATAAAAAATCAAAAGACTGGATGGACATGGATATGATGCTGGTAAAGAATATTATGAGTTATGTTATTGAGCCATTTACATATATATGCAATTTATCATTTTCAACAGGGGTATTTCCTAATAACATGAAAATAACCAAGGTAATACCATTATATAAGAGTGGAGAGAAACGTGTGTTTAATAATTACAGGCCAATATCGTTGTTGCCACAGTTTTCGAAGATTCTAGAGAAATTATTTGTCACTAGATTAGATGAATTTATCAATAAGCAAAATATATTAAGTAATAGTCAATATGGGTTTAGACCTAAAAATTCTACGTCAATGGCACTCATGGATTTAATGGAACAGATAACGACTGCTGTGGATCAAAACAAATATTGTATTAGTATTTATGTTGATCTAAAGAAAGCATTTGATACTATTGATCACAATATTCTTCTGAAAAAACTAAATAAATATGGTATTAGAGGGCATGCATTGCAGTGGGTATCTAGTTATCTAGAAAAAAGGAAACAATTTGTTCAAATAAATGATGTAAAATCTGAATTCTGTAATATTACATGTGGAGTGCCTCAAGGCTCTATACTTGGACCTAAGCTATTTATTTTATATGTGAATGACCTGGTAAATGTGACTGGATTTTTTAAATGTATTTTGTTTGCAGATGATACTACTTTTCTTTGTGTGGGTGAAAATGTTGTGCAAATGCTGAAGATGGCACAAACAGAATTTGTGAAAATACAAAATTGGTTTCAACTAAACAAATTATCTTTAAATGTAGATAAAACAAATTATATGATTTTTAGTAACAACAAGAAAGTGCTTGATACTCCATTTAGAGTCGATGGAATTGAAATTAATAGAGTCAATGAGGTGAAATTTCTGGGTGTCATCATTGATGAAAAACTAACATGGAGATCACACGTAAAAACCTTAAGAACTAAAATAGCTAAATCGATTGCAGTAATGTACAAAGTTAGAGAGTTATTCAATGATAAAGCAATGTTTCTATTGTATAATGCCATTATTGTTCCACATTTAATTTACTGTATTGAAGTCTGGGGTAAAGCATGTAAAACAACCACCAGTCTGAAGATGTGATCCACTAGATCTCAGGGTATTAGATTGTGGAATGATCTGGAGGTTGATATTAAAAATGCCAAAACTATGTACATATTCAAGAGGATGATAAAAATTTGTTTTTTAAAAAAACATTAAGTATAATGTGAGTTCATAAAAATTGTTTACAGTTGATCTTATATTTTAGCTGTTTTTTTTTAATTATTTTTTATCTTTTTATTTTTTTATTAATTCATCTTGCTTTTGTATAGTAATTTTGTTTGGAATATATTTTGGGGACAAGGGGCAGATATTATAAGAACTCATTCTTCTTCTGCTGCCTTTCATTTTATTTCTGTGATTGTATATCTTTTTTCTTTTCTTTAAATTGTATTATATTTGTTGTTTGGATGAAATGAATAAATAAAACATACATACATACATACTAATAGTTGTCAAAAGCCTAAAGGGCCCTCTAACGCCCCATAGTGGCCAAAAATGGTACTGCACCATTTTTTCCAGTCAAAACGAATGGAAACAGTCATATCTCAGCCAAAAATTGGTCTAAAAATATGAGAAAAATCCATAAATACATCTCTTCGCTGTATAAGTCGCAGGGCATGAAAAATGAGGCAAAAAACTGTGACTTATAGTCTGGAAAATACGGTAGTTTGAGTCTTTAACCATTAATACTTAAACCAACAAGAATTACAACATAGTGCTGCAGTGATTGATAATATTTTCACTAATGTAAAAGATACTGAGGTGATGAGTGGAATATTGATGACTGATATAAGTGATCATTTGCCAGTTTTTGCAATTTGTAAAAATTACCAACGCAATAAACAAGTAGGTAGAGTGAAGAGGAAAATGATAGATACATCAAAAAGATTTGGATAAATTGAAAGATGTTTTCTGTGTTGGTCTGTCTCTCCTTCCTGTCCTCTCAACCAGCCGCTCAAAGCAGATGGTCTCTTGTCCTGATCCTGGTTCTGCTGGAGGTTTCTTCCTGTTAAAGGGAGTTTTTCTTCCCACTGTCTCCACTGTGCTTGCTCAGGATGGGAGACTGCAACGAAGCCAAGATTCATCTTGTCTGCTGGATTCCTTAGATAGAGAACTTTACTAATTGTGTGAATGTTCCTGTAAAGTCCCTGAGACAACTTGGTTGTGATTTGGAGCTTTATAAATAAACTGAATTGAATTGAATTGAATTTGAAAAACATCATTGGAAGGATACATGTTGGTGTTGTAAACAGAGCCTATGATGTGTTTATGAATATCTTGGGAACTCTGTATGAAAAGAACTGTATGCTAAAAAAAAACGTGTTAAGAGAAATGCTGTTGACAAACCATGGACAACGAAAGGGTAAAACACTAGTAAAAAAAAGAATTACTTGTACTCATGTTTCTTAAAATTAAGAACAAAAGAAGCATAAGAGAAATACAAGAAGTATAAAAACAAACTGGTATAGATTATAAGAAAACATAAGAAGGAATTTTAGTGACTTACTAAACAAAAGTAAGGATGATATGAAAGCAACATGGGGAGTAATGAATAGTGTTTTGAAAAATCAAAGTACGATCAGGTATTTCACAGTATTTTGTAAAAGATGACAAGAAAATCTACGAAAAAATGAAATAGTAAATTAATTCAATGAATATTTTGTGAATGTTGGCCCAAGTCTTGCAGCTAAAATACCAAATGTAAGTAAAGATGTGAGTCATTCAGTCATGGGTCGGACCAACAGCATTTTTCTCTGAGACACTGATAAAGAAGAAATACTGAGTACTGTAAAAATATTGCAGATAAAAGATCAAAAGACTGGATGGACATGATGTTTGTAAAAGATATGATGTGTTACGTTATTGATCCATTTACATATATACGTAATTTATCATTTTCAACAGGAACATTTCCAGCAAATATGAAAATAGTCTTTATAAGAATGGTGAGAAATGTGTGTTCACTAATTACAGAACAATATCCTTGTTGACACAATTTTCAAAATTATTATAGAAATTATTTGTAACCAGATTATTTCGATTTATAGATAAACAGAATATTTTAAGTAATAGTCAATATGGGTTTAGAGCAAATAATTCAACATCAATGTCTCTCATGGAACTAGTAGAAGAGACAACAACTGCTGTTGATCAAAAACAGTGTTGTGTTTCTGTTGATTTTAAAAAAGTCCTTCGACACGACTGACCACACCGTTCTCCTTGAAAAACTGAATAAACGTGCAGTTAGAGGAGTAGCACTACAGAAGGTATCCAGTTATTTGAATAATAGGAAACAGTTTGTGCAGGTAAATGATGTAAGATCTGAATTTTGTGTTAATGGACATGGAGTTCCTCAAGGCTCTGTGTTGGGACCAAAGTTGTTAATTTTGTATGTGAATGATCTGGATGATGGGTCGGGGCTTTTGAAGTGTTTAATTTGCAGATGATACCACATTTTTTTGTTCGGGTGAAGATATTGAACAGATGTATTAAATGATACAGGCAGAATTCATACAAATACAAACTTGGTTCCAACTTAAATAATCGTTAAATTAGGAAAAAACAAACTACGTGATATTTAGTAAGAGAAATAAAATGATCAAAGTCCCATTTAAAATGGACAGTATTGAAATTCATAGAGTTAATGAAATAAAATGTTTGGGTGTCGTTATTGATTAGAAGCTGACATGGAAATCTCATGTAAATTACTTAAGCATAAAAATAACAAAATCTATTGCATTACTGTATAAAGGAAAAGAGTTTTTGAATGACAAAGCTTTGTACATATTGTATAATGTCATGATTGTTCCATATTTAATCTATTGTATTGAAGTTTGGGGAAAAGCATGCAAAACAATTACAAATCCTATTTTTATTTTACAAAAAAGAGATATAAAAATTATTAATAGGAAGTGCTATGATCACCCAACAAATGTATTATTTCATCAGTTGAAATTATTCAAATTTTATGATTTGGTTAATATAATATTTTACAAGTCATGTATAAAGCTCATAAAAAATATTAGCCCAAGTATTAAATTAAAATGTGTTAAAAAGAGAGTTATTATAACCTGAAGGAATGGAAATGTTTGTAAAACCTCCAGTTAGAACTGGTGTGAAGGAGCTGCGTTGTAGTTCAGGAACAGGACGTGGAATTGATGCAATGTCACCATAAACATTTAGAAAACAAGTTATATGTTTAAAAAGATGATCAAGTTCAAGTTGCTACACAAGATACCAGGTGAGGATGCCTGATGATTTTTTGTTTTCAATTTGGAGATGGTTCAAGCCTGAGTTTTTTGTAGTCATTTTATATATTTTTTTAAAATAAGGAGCAGATATTATAAGAATTTTTTTCTTCTTTCTTCACCCTTTTCATTCAATGTTTTTTTT
>NC_056511.1:699438-709631 GCF_014905685.2 Nematolebias whitei | reverse complement strand
ATTTTATCTACTTTCACATCATATTGATCTTTTTTATAGATAGTGAAGACTGGTAGGTGGTCACTGACATCCGTGATCAAAATGCCACCCATAAGTTCTTTATTTGTTATATTTGTAAAAATGTTGTCAATTATTGAAGCACTATGGGTAGTAATTATTGTGGGTTTTGAAATCAATGGATAAAGATTTAAACTGTGCATTGAGTTTATAAATGTTCCGATATTATTTGAGTCTGTTTTATTTCCCAGGTCTATATTAAAATCTCCACACAAAAAAACTGATTTATTAGAACTTTTTTCCAATATTGTCATGATGTGATTGGTGAATGATTCAATATTTGAATCAGGTGATCGATACACGCAACTTATCATTATATTTTTGGAAGTGTGGTTTGTCAGTCAGAGTCAGAGTCAGAGTTTCTTTATTGTCATTCGCCCCTCATGTGGTACATGTGGTGGAGCGAAATTATGTACACAAGGTTGTACTAGTACACATGTAGACATACTGTAACACCATGCCGAAGGAGGTTTCCCCCGCGCATGCTGTGACGGTTACCAAGAAGGGGTGGCTGGACACAGACATGATGAACGTGTGGCTCACAAAGAGCTCCAGAAGCGGCTACATGGGTTTTACAGAGAAAAACAGCCCTGCTGGTGATGGACAGCATGTGTGCGCACATCACGCCGCAATTTAAAGGTAAAATGAAAGCGTGTAACTCCATCCCTGCCATCATCCCGGGAGGCTTGACAAACGTGCTGCAGCCTCTGGACATTTCTGTGAACCCGAGCTCTTTGGGAACAGTGGATGGAGGATGGAGAGCAGCTGCACCGCTACGGGACGGATGCGCCACGCGACGTTTCGGCAGCTCTTCGACTGGACTGATAAATCGTGGACCTCAGTCACCACAGAAACGATCCAGTCGGGGTTCAGAAAGACCGGGATGTTATCTGGAGCTGGAGCTGAGGAGGACTCTGACATCCCCGGGGAGGAAGAGGAGGCAGCGCTGCATCACCTACCTCACGAGTTGGCAGAACTCTTCGCCAGCGACACAGAGGATGAAGATTTCAACAGGTTTGAATAAATAAAATAAAATAAATAGATGTTTCTGTCATCACGGGTAGTGGGTGTGTCGTCATGTTAAAGCCGTTTCATTTTGTCGCCTTCATTTGGACCTGTTTTCACCGTCAAAGTGCATTTATTAAGTAAAAGTCCAACTGAGACACACCTTTACTATAAGTTTGAGCAAACAAATAAATGTTTTTAGGCATTAATCTTGTTAAATTTCTAAGAAATGTGGAGGCTTGTACAGCTGCGCGTGCCCGCTACGCAGCAGCGAGGCTGCAAAACTATTTTTGAAGTTCAGCTGATTTGACCATTAAAGTACATTTATTAAGAAAAAGTTCAACCGAGAAACACATTTACTATAATTTCAAGCAAAAAATATATTTTTTAGGTGGTTATCTTGTTAAATTCTTGTTAAAGTCTGTCCGTGCACGCTCCTGTGGCCACCATTTGGCAGCCAATCCATTTTTGGCACAACACCGGCCCACATTTCCAGGTCGTCAGCGGTGATGCATTATAGATGTGACGTTTATGGTGGAAAATACAGTATGCATTGAATTAATAAATGTACAATTGTTGATTTTCTTCAGGCAGACAGATTTTTTCCTTCAGCCTTGAATCCATCTGGACGTTCTGGTTCTGAAATAGTCTAATTGTGAGATTCCATTCCACTGATCCATGCTATGAGTCTCCTTCAAGGTCAAACCCACCATGCTGGCAAGTCCCAGAAGCCGCAGGTGGCCTGTGATTCTCATAAATCGCCTCCACCTTACGGTTTAGCTCGTAAACCAGTTGGTTCAGAGTTCCTATAGCACGGACCAAACCTTCACACTGAATCAGAAGCTTTGCCATGGTCGAAACTGCTGCAGGTGTGTCAATGCCTGGAATATCTTGAAAAAGACCTGAAGCTCTCGACCTTTGACCTCTCTAAGTGTCTTTAAGAATCTGTTGGACTCCTGGCAGGGACCAATGCTGACATGTTCCTGTTTTTAGTTTTCTACAGTTGCCTTAGAATCTAGCTGTTTTTCTTACTTTTTTTGGCCATCTTATTTGTAAAAATAAAAAATAAAAATCTGTATGCCTTTTTATAACTGTCTATTGTTGTCATTGTTGTCCACTGTTGTCATCACTCTGTTAAAATCAGGTCTCTCTTGTAAAAGAGTCCTCGAAGCTCAATGGGATTAACCTGTAGAAATAAAGGTTGAATGAAAAATGTCTTCTTCAATAGTCGATAAAACAGAGCCCCGCCGATGCCAAAAAGCAGAGTCCCTGCTAACATAAATCCAAATATGTAAATGTCTTCAACATCCTCCTGAGACAGAACTGAGAGGCACATCAGCTGCCACACTCCCCACGGGTCCATGACGTACCCCACAGTGTGCGTCTCAGCTGGACACGCAGGTTCTCCAGGACCTTGTCACTTTGTTGAAAAAATCTTATCAATAGAGTTGAACGTCCAGGATACCAGATCCATAATCTTCTTAATTTATGTTCGGGAGATGTGAACCAGGCACTTCAGACACACAGAGAGCAGAGCAGGAGGAAGGAAAATCTGGAGGAAAGACGGAAGCAGCCACCTTGATCAAGAGCATGTTGTTCCCTCCCAACGACACGATCACAAACCACTGCATCGACCTCTCCGCTCTAACCCTGTCAGAAAAACAAAGAGTCACTAATCTGGGCGTGATAATGGACCCTTCCCTGAAACTTAACAATCATGTAAACATGATTAAATCATGCTTCTTCCAGCTGAGGCGGCTGTCTAAACTGAAGCCCATATTGTCCAAAAAGAACCTGGAGACAGTAATACATGCATTCATTACATCTAGGCTTGATTACTGCAATTCACTCCTGTTTGGTATCAGTCAGACCTCCATTGCACGACTACAACTGGTCCAGAATGCAGCAGCCCCATTTTTAACCAGTACAGGCAAAAGAGAGCACATTACACCAGTTTTGGCCTCACTGCACTGGTTACCAGTTCACTTTCGAATCCAGTTCAAAATACTCATGTATGTCTACAAATCACTGAACAGTGTCGCCCCCATCTTTCTGATCTGCTACAACCGTATGTCCCACCACGCTCCCTGAGGTCAGCGGACCAGTTGCTCCTCACAGTTCCAGGAACTCGTCTTAAGTGCAGAGGTGACAGGACCTTCTCTGTAGCAGGACCAAGACTTTGGAACGAGTTACCTCTGCTTGTCAGACAGGCCCCCTCCCTCTCTGTTTTCAAGTCCTGTTTAAAAACTCACTACTATTCAGTATCTTTCAACACCAGATGATCTGTGTTTTGATCCTGTACGCTCCACACTGGTTAGTCGTCATTATCTGCATCGTTTTTATGTCTATATTCTGATTTACCTCATTTTGTATTTTGCTTTGTGTGTTACCTGTTGTTCTGTCTGTACAGCTCTTTGGTTGGCCTTGTTGCTGTTTTAAGTGCTCTATAAATAAAATGATATAATAAGAGCCAGAGAGAAAAATAAAATAAAAGAGAAGCTGTGAGCTCGACTTTAGGCATAAATAATTAATTCGGCTGTTTGGAGTCACCATCAGAGAATGTTCTAGCAAGACTTTAAAAGGCAGAAGCAACAATTTAAGAGTTCTGCCTGACCCAAACTGTGGATCTGGACCTGGCCTTGAAGGCGGACTATCTCAATTCGTCTGGGACGTTCTGAAAACAAAGACGCTCCGTCTGTCTCCTCACCCCTCCCTTCCCCAAAGCCGTGGACATGTGACACAACCTCAACTGAGCTGATGATAACAAACACCTCTTATCTGGACAATGGCTGAGGGGGACTCTGGACTATACTATGAACTTTGCTTTAAATTCAATGTCTTCAGTGGCCTCATGTATTATGTCTGAATATGTTGCTTTGCTGTGGTAGATTTTTTTGAAGCCTCAAATCGTGCCCTGTCTAGGACTTGGTGTGAGAGATCTTTTTATATACCTTCTTTCCTTATAGTTTCTTCCCCTTTTCTCATCTAAGCCTAAAAGATGGAGTTGTTAAAAGACTGGAGCCGTAGAGACCAGTTCATCAGACAGCACTTCTTATTTTGCATGCAGTACAGAAACACTAATGGATTATCTCAAAAGGTTAAGTCTGGTCCTCTGGACATTCAAAAAACAAACAAAAAAAGGAGACTCTACTTTTTTGTTTGTTTTTTGTTTTGTTTTGCTTAGTTTTGTTTTATGAATGTCCAGAGGACCAGACTTAACCTTTTTAGATTTTTCTGCCTGGATTATTGAGCATGCATCAGGATACTAATGGATTATGGTTCATAAAAATAAGCATGGGTCCGCTAGAACCGCCTACATACACCTCAAAGTGCTCTAAAGCCAGGACCAATGCTAATGCCTCCTTTGGTGGAATACCACTTCTGATGTCTATCAAGTTTTTTTTTAATTAAGAAACCGGATGGTCCACACCATCAGTACCACCCTGTAAAAGGCCAGAGTCACATACATCCACAACCAACTTAGGGTGCATTCACAACAGCCCTGTTGTCCCGAACTCTAGCCTGTTTGCCCAGGAAGTCCGGTTCTTTTGGGGAAATGTGAACTCGCCATTGAACTCTGTCACAGAACAAAAACCTAGGTCTCGGTCTGGTAGAAGAGAACTCCAGTGCGGTTCGAGTACAGTGTGAATGTAAACAGACCGGACCCCTCTCCACAAGCAGGAAGTGGAGTACAGCGCAGGACAAACAAACACACATTTCTCTTATATGGAGCCGTCAGCTGCCTTGTGTGAAAAACAATATTCTCCATGGTCTTCTGCCTCATCTTCTGCTCATGCTGAGTCCATTGTTGAAAAATGACAAAATATAACTCCTAAAACTGCTAAAACTTGATGCCACTTCGTTTTTATTTTTATTTACAGAAGAAGAAGAGTCTTCTTCAGAGGTTTTTGTGTCGTTTCTTTCAGTAGTTCTTGGTGTAGCGCCCCCACAGGCGAGTGGGGGAACAGGTTGGTTCAACAGGTTGGCTCGACTGCACAGTGCAGTGTGAATGCAAACGCACCAGCTCAAATGTAACAAAATGTCATGAATATTGGTCTCCAACCAAACCGAGTCTACCGGACTATCAGCTGTAAAAACAACCTTAAACTGCACATCTAAGTGAGGGGCAGACAACACAGAAGCGTTGATGAACAAAGATTTAGTCTGCTCAAAAGCAGATTGACACCGGTCAGACCAAATAAAATCCACTTTTGGGCTAAGTAGGTCTGTTAAAGGGGCAGCCACAAAAGAAAAGATTTTACAAAAACCCCGATAGTAACCAACCATAGCTAAATAAACCATAGCTAAATTGTTAAAAAAGTATATATGAAGTAGCTTAGTGTGTGTTTTTTATTAGAATTAGAAAAATTAGAAAGTTATTCATTTTGTTCTGTTACTTGAAAATTAATGTCTGAAATAATTGTTTGAAAAAAGGGGCAGATATAATAAGATTTTTTCTTCTTTCTGCTGCCTTTCATTTTAAATTTTTTTGTATCTTTTTATATATTGTTATGGAATTGTTTTGTACTTTTTTTAAAATGAATAAACTTCATACCATACCATACCATACCAAATAGCATTGTAACTCAGTACAAGCGGTGGGAACAGAAACGAACAAAATAGCCTCCACTTTAGCCTGAGTTGGGCACATGTGACCTCCCCACTCCCTTTTCCAAGATACAGTGCCTTGCGAAAGTATTCTGCCCTCTTGAACTTTTCAACCTTTTGCCACATTTCAGGCTTCAAACATAAAGATATAACATTTTAAATATTTTGTGAAGAATCAACAACAAGTGGGACACAATCGTGAAGTGGAATGAAATTTATTGGATGTGTCAAACTTTTTTAACAAATAAAAACTGAAAGTTGGGCGTACAGTATTATTGGGCCCCCTTGCGTTAATACTTTGTAGCTCCGCCTCTTGCTGCAGTTCCAGCTGCAGTTCCAGCTGCAAGTCTCTTGGGGTTTGTCTCCATCAGTTTTGAACATGGAGACACTGAAGTTCTGCCCATTCTTCCTGCAGAACAGCTGGAGCTCAGTGAGGGTGGATGGAGAGCGTTTGTGAACAGCAGTCTTCAGCTCTTTCCACAGATTCTGGATTGGATTCAGGTCTGGACTTTGACTTGTTCATTCCAACACCTGGATACGTTTATTTGTGAACCATTCCATTGTAGATGTGGCTTTATGTTTTGGATCATTGTCTTGTTGGAAGATAAATCTCCGTCCCAGTCTCAGGTCTCTTGCAGACTCAAACTGGTTTTCTTCCAGAATGGTCCTGTATTTGGCCCCATCCATCTTCCCATCAATTCTGACCATCTTCCCTGTCCCTGCTGATGAAAAGCAGGCCCAAACCATGATGCTGCCACCACCATGTTTGACAGTGGGGATGGTGTGTTCAGGGTGATGAGCTGTGTTGCATTGTGTCCAAACAGTTGGATTTTGGTTTCATGTGACCAGAGCACCTTCTTCCACATGTTTGGTGTCTCCCAGGTGTCAAACTTTAAACAACACTTTTTATGGAGATCTTTGAGAAATGGCTTTCTTCTTGCCACTCTTCCATAAAGGCCTGATTTGTGCAGTGTACGACTGATTGTTGTCCTATGGACAGACTCTCCCATCTCAGCTGTAGATCTCTGCAGTTCATCCAGAGTGATCATGGGCCTCTTGGCTGCATCTCTGATCAGTCTTCTCCTTGTTCCAGATGAAAGTTTAGAGGGACGGCCGGGTCTTGGTAGATTTGCAGTGGTCTCATACTCCTTCCATTTCAATATGATTGCTTGCACAGTGCTCCTTGGGATGTTTAAAGCTTGGGAAATCTTTTTGTATCCAAATCCGGCTTTAAACTTCTCCACAACAGTATCTCGGACCTGCCTGGTGTGTTCCTTGGTCTTCATGATGCTCTCTGCACTTTGAACAGAACCCTGAGACTATCACAGAGCAGGTGCATTTATATGGAGACTTGATTACACACAGGTGGATTCTATTGATCATCATCAGTCATTTGGGACAACACTGGATCATTCATAGATCCTCACTGAACTTCTGGACTGAGTTTGCTGCTCTGAAAGTAAAGGGGCCCAATAATATTACACGCCCCACTTTTCAGTTTTTTATTTGTTAAAAAAGTTTTGACACATCCAATAAATTTCATTCCACTTCACGATTGTGTCCCACTTGTTGTTGATTCTTCACAAAAAATTAAAATTTTATATCTTTATCCACCATTTTTCAGTCAGGTCATCTGGACAGTTTCTTTTTTTGTGCTGAGACGTTTCGCCTTCGATCCAGAAGGCTTCATCAGTCAAGGAAACACACAACAAAACTGATTATTCCTCCAACAGCTTACTCGAAAGTGGAACAAACCAGTTCCAGTTCAACCAGTTTGACAAGACTGTCAACAAGGAAGAGGGCAGGCAATGGAGGAGGGGGCGTGTCAAAGAGACCATCTTAACACAAGCAGAACTGGTTTGTTCCACTTTGGAGTAAGCTGTTGGAGGAAGAATCAGTTTTGTTGTGTGTTTCCTTGACTGATGAAGCCTTCTGGATTGAAGGCGAAACATGGAACGAGTTACCTCTGCTTGTCAGACAGGCCCCCTCCCTCTCTGTTTTCAAGTCCAGTTTAAAAACTCACTACTATTCAGTATCTTTCAACACCAGATGATCTGTGTTTGATCCTGTATGCTCCACACTGGTTTGTTGTCATTATCTGCATCGTTTTTATGTCTATATTCTGATTTACCTCATTTTGTATTTTGCTTTGTGTGTTACCTGTTGTTCTGTCTGTACAGCACTTTGGTTGGCCTTGTTGCTGTTTTAAGTGCTTTATAAATAAAGTGGAATGGTATTTCAGAACAAAAAAAAAAAAGAAACAGTCCAGATGACCTGACTGAAAACTGTTGGATTTTATATCTGGATTATTGAACATGGACTTTGTTGTTTATATCTTTATGTTTGAAGCCTGAAATATGGAAAATGTTGAAAAGTTCAAGGGGCCGAATACTTTCACAAGACACTATATGTCAATATGGTATAATGGTATGGTATAAAGTTTATTAATTTTAAAAAAGTACAAAACAATTCCATAACAATATAAAAAAAAGATACAAAAGATTTAAAATGAAAGGCAGCAGAAAGAAGAAAAAATCTTATTTTATCTGCCCCTTTTTTCAAACAATTATTTCAATCATAATAATTTTCAAGTAAATATACTTAATATACTAGTAATATAATGCTCATGGTTAGGTTTAGGGTTATGTATATTCAATTCAATTCAGCTTATACATATAGTATAAAGTCACAACAGAATCGTCTCAGGGACTGAACAGAAACATTCATGTATAAAATAATAATTGAACATTATTTATCTGAGGAGCAGCTTTGAGTTTAACTCCATCACTGAACTCTCATCTTGAACAAGCATGAAGGCGACAGTGGAAAGAAAAACTCCCTCATGAGGAAGAAACCTTTAGCAGAACCAGGATCAGGACAAGAGGACCATCTGCTTATTAATTTGGCCACATGACACTAATTCACTTCTAACTGATCTTTGAGTGAAGTTTAAAAGAAAGATGAGGAAAATTTGCTCTTCTCTTTGACATAGTTTTAACAAAATCTTTGATGTGTTTAAGTTACATTAGCCCCAAACAACCATCTACTGATGTAGACATTCTGTTAAAGTAAAAAAAAAAGTCACTAAAATTACATATTTGAACAGCTGTTGTGGCTTGAAATAAGCACTTTGAAGTCAGTGAAAATAGTTAGTAGATGCCAAAACATGATCATTTCATAAAAATCATTCTTGTTTTCAGGTCCAACAGGACTTCTCTCCATCTTCACAGCACCTCTGATTGGAGCTCTGAGTGCCGCTGCTGTCCTCCTTGTGCTTCTACTGGTTGTCTTTTACAGGTGCAGACAGGTGAGTTCCTGAAAACAGGTGAGGCCAGGAGAGCACAGTCCAGATAACAAAGATAACCTGAATATATACTGTATGTATGTGTGTATATATATACATATATATGTATATATATATATATATATATATATATATATACATATATATATATATACACATAAATTTTATTTATTTATTTATATGTATTTATTTTTTATTATTATTTATCAGAAACCCAAGTATGAGATTCGCTGGAAAATTATTGAGAGCATAGATGGGAACAACTATACCTTTGTTGACCCCACCCAGCTGCCGTACAATCAAAAGTGGGAGTTTCCTCGAGACAAACTAAGATTCGGTATGAAATCTCAACACATTTTTACAATGTTAATGCTCCTTTTTTAATATCCAGATGCCACAGCATTACCTTCAATACAAAACTGTTCTCCTCTTCCTGTTTCTAAACTATGACTGCTTTTTTAATGACTATAGAAATAGGATGCAGTGAATTGTAATACTCATAAATCCATAACTTGTTCACAGTGGAACATTCACAGCCTTCATAGTTTTCTATTGAGCAACATTATTCTAATATATTACTTTTATTTTCTGACACAGTTTAAATGAAGTGGTGAACCCCTGCCCATTTTTTCTCACTCACTGCTCATCTTTCAGGGCCAGTCCTGGGTTCAGGGGCGTTTGGGAAGGTTGTTGAGGCAACAGCATTTGGTCTGGGAGCTGGCAACAAAACCACTAAAGTTGCTGTCAAGATGCTCAAATGTGAGTCTGCTCTGCTTCATCCTCATCCTCCTTATCATCACTTCAGGCTATGACACGTGATGTTTCATGTGCTCATCAACAGCAAGCGCTCACTCAGAGGAACGAGAGGCGTTAATGTCAGAGCTTAAGATCCTCAGTCATCTGGGTTACCATGACAACATTGTCAACTTGCTTGGAGCATGCACTCAAGGAGGTGATGAACAGACCATTGATCAGTTGAAAGCTAAAGACAGTGTGAACACAGGAAGAGACCTAAAACCAGTTTGAGTCCATCTAAACATATCTAAAATACAAGAAACCTGTTGAAAATCAGCCCTACAAAAATGTTCATGGGTTTGAATCGTTCTGAATGAATATGAATCGGTCTGAATGGATATGAATCGGTCTGAATGAATATGAATCGGTCTGAATGAATATGAATCGGTCTGAATGGATATGAATCGTTCTGAATGAATATGAA
>NC_056511.1:696621-699428 GCF_014905685.2 Nematolebias whitei | reverse complement strand
TATGAATCGTTCTGAATGAATATGAATCGTTCTGAATGAATATGAATTGATCTGAATGAATATGAATCAGTATGAATAAGTATGAATCCATTTGAACCAGTAAGAGTCCATTTGATTCAGTCTGAATCAGTCTGAATCAGCATGTTTCAATCTGAATCAGTAGAAATCAGTCTGAATCAGTCTGAATCAGTATGAACATGTAAGTGAACGTAAGTAACTCCATTCATCCTCCAGAACCATAAAGAAATAATTTTGTTAAATCTTCATGCTGAATGTTAAAAAAAACCACAAATGTGAACCATTTATACCAGCCATGGACTTGCCTTTCTCTCCAACAGGCCCAATGCTGATGATCACAGAGTTCTGTAGCCATGGTGACCTGCTTAACTTCCTGCGGGCTCACGCTCAGGACTTCATGGTGTCCATGATGAGTGTGGACAAGGCAGAAGACCAGGTGTTTTATAGAAACATGGCAGCTCTGAACACCAGGCTGCGCAGGTCAGATGGGTTCTGTTTCAGTCACACTTTACTGTTCATCATCATCACCATCATTTTCAGTCAACAATATGTCTCCTTCTGTACACTTAGAATATTTCAGTCCTTTGGTCTTTCCTTTTGGCTCAGTTGTTCCCGTCCATTTCTCTTTTCAACCGTTTGATTGCTCCTGTCGGGCTTGGCTTCTGTTCAGTTAATTATTTTTGTTCATGTCTCCTTCTGTCTAATTCTTTACCAATCTTTAGTTTGGATTCACAAGTTTTGTCTCACTGACATGGTTGTGTGACAAAAATTCCATCTTTCTCTTCATGCAAACTTAAAACATACAAAGACAGTCCAATAAATGGTAGAGATGGTCAAAAACGCATGAAAGGAGATGGTAAAAGTTTTGACTGGAACATGTCTCATTCCACATCCCACTCTGCCTGTCAGAACTGGTGGTGGTTTCTTTGTCACAAATGTATAAAATAGTGCTTAAGCTCAGTTAACAAAAACACCAGCTCATCCTTCCTTCAACTTGTCCATCATCAACTGAAAGTAAACGTGAACTCTGCCAACCGTGCTGTCCGTGGACGTTCCGTGTGCATGTGATGCAGTGGAAGGGGCTTACCAGGACTTTTCTTCAGTGGTTTCTATTTGAGTATAAGTGGTCTGTGTAAAAAGATTGTCCCACAGGCATGCCAGCAACGATCAAAGTCTTTAATGGAAAGTAGAAACAGGCCTTGAATTTCTTCAGGTCTGACAGTCGAGTTTAGCCCTAGCTCAACCGCTTCCACTGATCCTGTCAACCTGGACTCGCTTCAGCCATATCTGAAGCAGTCTGGTAAAAATCGCGGGATGGTTTTAGACTCTGACTTCAAGTTTGACAAACAAATCAAATCTATTCTGCAGAAAAACTTCTTCCAATTAAGGCAGATAACTAAGCTTAAGCCAGTATTGTCCAGACCCGACCTTGAGAAACTAGTCCATGCCTTTATTACGACCCGACTGGACTACTGTAACGCACTCTATGCTGCGGTCAGTCAGACCTCCATTTCGTGTCTCCAGCTCTTCCAGAATGCTTCTGCTCGGCTCTTAACCAAAACAAGTAGGTTGGAGCATAGTACACCAGTTCTGTCCTCCACTGGCTCTTTGTGCGTACTAAAATAGATTTTAAAATACTCCTGTAAAATACCCCTTATTTCTCTGAGCTACTGGTGCCATATGTTCAATCTCGGGCCCTGGGATCATCTGATCAGCTGCTTTTGTCTGTTACAAAAAAACCTGAAGTTCAGAGGTGATGGGGCACTTTCTTTCATGGGCCTCAAACTCTGGAACAACCTGCCTCTGGAACAACCTGCCTCCAGATACACAAGCACAGACTTAGTACCAAGCACAAAACAGAGAAATAAAGAAAACCAGTCAGTTTAGACTAAACCAGTTTAGAGTTAAAGAGATCGGCCAGCACCTCGTAGAGCTGATCGGCACAGTCTCTCAGCACCCTCCCTGAGATGTTGTCTGGGCCGGTGGCTTTGTGAGGATTAGTCCTTCTGAAGGTCCTCCTATCGTCTGCTGAGATCACACTTTGGAACTCCTCTTCAGGTGGAAAGGTGAGTCTGGTGCTGGGTGGTCTATCTGGTTCTTCAAAGCATGCATAGATCCTGTTAAGAGCATCAGGTAGTGATAGGTCTCTAAGTCATTGTGCACCTCTGGTTTTATAGTCTGTGATGCACCTAATGCCCTTCCACATGCTTCATGGGTCCTGTGTGGAGAAATGGATATCAGAATTGTGCTATTTAGTTTTTAGTGAAACAAACAAAGAAACTTTGTACCAAAATCTTTGTGGTTGAAATGACCAGTTCATTTCAAACAAACCACCCTGTCTGAATACGGTCACACCAGTATCACCTGAATAAGCATCAGTTCAAGTAAGACATCTGTCAACTGATTTGTAACTTCCTGTTGTGTATATTGCAGTGACAGTGGGATCTCGTGCTGGTCAGAGTACCAGGAAATGCAGCCAGTTCTTAGTCTGGATCAAACAAGCTCAAGTAAGGCATTGAATTTACCTGAATGCAAATGGATTTAACTGCACTCCCATGTGAGCTCACCTGTGGTTTATGATCCTGTCGCACAGGTGAGCACATGGACAGTCTGTCTGTCTCTGACCTCATGAGATTTTCCTGCCAGGTGGCTCAGGGTCTGGATTTTCTGTCCATCAAAAATGTAAGGACAAACACACACACACACACACACACACACACACACACACACACACACAGAGAGAGAGAGAGAGAGAGAGAGAGAGAGAGAGAGAGAGAGAGAGAGAGAGA
>NC_056511.1:692715-696521 GCF_014905685.2 Nematolebias whitei | reverse complement strand
AGATAGAGAGAGAGAGAGAGAGAGAGAGAGAGAGAGAGAGAGAGAGAGAGAGAGAGAGAGAGAGAGTATGGATTTAACCTGAGTTTAAACAAGATTTAAGGGCCTGAAGATCTGAAAGAGACAATGTGTCTCCAGGAGATGGACTGCCAGAATCAGCTTTATTGTCATTGCACCAAAGCACAACAGAAATTGTCCTCAGAGTAATGATCAACACCTGTCTGTTTTTCAGTGCATCCACAGAGACATTGCAGCGAGGAACGTCTTGTTAACGGATAGACGGATTGCGAAGATCTGTGACTTTGGTTTGGCTCGAGACATTCGGAATGATGACAACTACATTGTTCAGGGAAACGTCAGTGTACCACACAAAATACATCAAATTCACCTCAGAAACCGAATACACCTCAGACACCGAATACACCTAAGACACTGAATACCCCCCACCTAGGACTCTATTATCATATTTCCCTCTTACTGGCCCCGTTTACGCCTTCCACCCCCCACCCCCCTCCTGTGCTGAGACGCTCCAGACTGATTCAAAAGAAAGTTAAAAGTTGGGTTAAGAATAGTGACTGCATAATGAAAGACTATTTTGCATGCACAGGTTGGTAGGTCTTCAGAGAAGTTGCTGAAAATGAGTGGGAGCTAGACCTGGAAGAATACACATGCTCAGTCCTGGGGTACATTGGCAAATGTGCTGATGATGTCACCACCATCAGATATGTTAAGAGCTACCCGAACAGGAAGCCTTGGTTGAATGCAGATTGTCGCACTCTTCTGGAAGCCAGGGACACAGCCTTCAGGTCTGGCAACTCACAGGAGCTGAAAAGATCAAGGAAAGAGCTGGTTGCTGGTAATAAAAAGGCCAAAGCCACATATGCAGGGGATCCAGGGTCAATTCGCCTCACAAGACCCATGGAGCATGTGGAAGGGCATTAAGTGTATAACAGATTATAAAGACAGAAGTGAACAATGCCCTAAAGACTCATCACTGCCTGATGCTCTCAACAGGTTCTACACACACTTTGAAGACCTGAACAGACCACCCACCATCAGACTCACTTCAGCACTGGAAGAAGAGTTTCTCAGTGTGATCTCAGCTGAAGTAAGGAGTACTTTCAAGATGATTAATCCTCACAAAGAAACTGGCCCAGACAACAGCCCCAGGAAGGTGCTGAAAGACTGTGCCCATCAGTTCTGCAATGTGCTGGCCGACATCTTTAACTCCTTACTTACCCTGGCAACAGTTCCCACCTGCCTGAAGACTGCCACCATCATCCCAGACCCAAAGAGCTCTATAGTGATGGATCTGAATAACTATGGGCCAGTAGCCCTCACCCCGATAGTTGCTAAATGCTTCAAAAGACTGGTCATGACCCACATCAAAACAACCATCAACATCAACGAGGACCCTCACCAGTACGTATACCACAAGAATTGATCAATAGAGGATGCCGTCTCCTGTGTGGTCCATACCGTTCTCACCCACCTGGAGCAGCAGGACTCCTACATCCGTATGCTCTTTGTGGACTTCATATCAGCCTTCAATACCATGATCCCCCAAACTCTGATGGACAAACTACTCACACTAGGATCTAAAAAAGTTCAATCTGGTCGTCTGGTTCAATCTGGTCACACTAGGACTAAGCCTGTCATTTGCAACTAGGTCCTAGACTTCTTAACAAACAGACCACAGTCAGTGAGGATCCACAACTTCTCCTCCTCCACCATAACCCTCAGCACTGGCTCCCCTCAGGACTGTATGCTGAGCCCTCTCCTGTTCACTCTGCTCACATATGACTGTACACCTACCCATCCAGGCTGTCATATTGTAAAGGTTGCATATAATAAAGTGGTGATGGGATGCATTACAAACTATGAGTCCAGCTACAGGCAGGAGGTGGAACACCTGGAGAGCTGGTGCAGGAAGAACAACCTTCACATCAAAGTGAAGAAGAAAAATGAGATGGTTGTGGTCTGCAGATGGAACAAACACACTTACCCCCATTACCCCATAGAAGGCTCTGTGGTGGAAGTGGTCTCCAGCTACAAGTACTTGGGTGTGCACCTGAACAACAACCTCAGCTGGGGCAACAACACCACCAGCCTGATCAAGAAAGCTCATCAGAGACTCTACTTCCTCAGGCGGCTGAGACGAACTGGTCTGGGAAGCTCAGTCCTCACCTCCTTCTACAGGTGTGCAGTGGAGAGCATCCTGTGCTCCAGCATCAACGTGTGGCATGGAGGCTGCACAGCTGCAGAAAGAAAAGCTTTGCAGAGAGTGGTGAAGGCTGCACAGAAGATGTTGGAGTCAGCCTCCCCACAATCACAGACATCTACACCTCTAGATGAAGGAAGAGGACCACCTGCATCATGAAGGACCCCACTCACCCAGCACACACACTGTTTGCCCCACTCCCCTCATGAAGGAGGTTAAGGAGCCTTAAGTGTAGAACCACTAGACTGAGGAACAGCTTGTACCCTGAGGCTGTTAGACTCATGAATCTCTTACCAGTATAATCATTGTGAAAATAATCACATCATGTTGCTACTGATCTGCTTCATGTTGCTGCTGATCTATTTCATGTTGCTGCTGATCTATTTCATGTTGCTATGTTCATTCGTACTCATCTGCTCATACAGACTCATGTCCGTGCTGCTGTTCAGTGTATTTTTTATACTAGTAGGGCCAACTGTATTTTTAGTCAATTTTTTTTCTATGATCTTATTACTATTTTTCTTTTACATTTATACTTTTGTTAGATGTAACTGGGACCCTCTGTGCACAATTTCGTTCCACCGCATGTACCACATGTGGTGCATATGACAAATAAAGAAACTCTGACTCTCTGACACCAAATACACCTCAGACACACTCACAGTTCTCTAGAAAGACCCACACAGTTTAAAGTAACATCCATGGCTTGGGTTCTCTGTCTCATTTTTATTTTATTTTGATGCTTCAAATATTTTTTTGTTTTGATCGTCAGTGTATTGCATGTATATTGATGACTGTATTTTGTTTTGGCAGTGTGGATTTAAATTTTACACTTCTTTTGCATTTTGTTTTGAAGGCCCGCCTTCCCGTGAAGTGGATGGCTCCTGAAAGCATCTTTCAGTGCGTCTACACTGTTCAGAGTGATGTCTGGTCCTATGGAGTCCTGCTGTGGGAGATCTTCTCTTTTGGTAACCCTGGCAACACCAAACATGACCACATCAGGATTGATTTAATTATCTGAGTTTAGTTCAACCTGGTTTCACCTGAAAGTCTGCCTGGCACACAGCCTGAGTCTCTCTCTCTGCTCACCTGCTTAGGTAAGAGTCCATACCCTAACATTGCTGTGGACTCCAACTTCTACAAAATGATAAAAGATGGACACCACATGGATCAGCCAGACTTTTCTCCAAATGAAATGTGAGCAAAAAATGTTGATTTGCCATTCATAAAGTTGTTTTAGTTGGATACTTACCTGGCCGCACCTGTCAGTGACGTTATTAAAGGTAAACAAAAAAGGTTGAATCATGTCATCTGGACTTCGTTTTTTTTGTTAAAAAGAAACGTTTCGCCCCTCATCCAAGAGGCTTCGTCAGTCTGAGGCCTAGCCATCTGGTATTACCCAGAAGCCACCCTGACTCTTGTGTTTCAAGCCTGCCTCAGATACCCCTGAAGTCTGGCCTTTTCACTAATGGTTTCAAAAACACAAAGTTTGTTTTCTCAGTCATCCAGGTATATAACAACAAAAAAGGTTGAATCATGTCATCTGGACTTCGTTTTTTTTGTTAAAAAGAAACGTTTCGCCCCTCAT
>NC_056511.1:691461-692615 GCF_014905685.2 Nematolebias whitei | reverse complement strand
TTATTTTATACATGAGTGTTTCTGTTAAATTATTATTTTATACATGAATGTTTCTGTTCAGTCCCTGAGACGACTTCTGTTGTGACTTGGAGCTGAAGAAATAAACTGAATTGAAATGAAATGAGGAGTTGGGTCAAACTGACCTTATCTTACAAGAAAGGGAGGAATGTGTTTATCTTGTGGGAAATACAACACAATACAACTTTATTTATAAAGCACTTTAAAACAACACAGTTGGCCAAAGTGCTGTACACTAACACATAAAAACTATGAACTCAACAAAAAGTCAAGTCAAGTCAACTTTATTTATAGAGCACATTTAAAACAGAACCTGTTATCAAAGTGCTTGATGACAATAATCCGCCATTTGCAATTTCTCGGACGGAGCAGCGGCTGGATTTATTTTAAAGATTTTAAAAACAATACTAACAACATCTTGGTCTAATGCTGATGTGCTGGCATTTTTTTGTGCTTGGTGGCTGATGACATAATTCAGAGCAAGCTGGATGGAGCTCTGCTGGTGTACCCCGATCCTCCCCCCGGACCCTCAAAGCGCCAGGCCGGGCAGGGCGTCATCTCCCCGGCTCCGAGTTCCGCTGGTCACCGCGGAAGATCCTTCGATGTGCCGACTCGGAGGCTCGGGTTCCAGATACCAGCCTTGTGTGCTCAGAGCTCCGCTGGTAACTGCGAAGCTGGAGATGGGGACTCGCAGATGGCCGTTGCCAGACCCCGGCCGCGCGTAATCATGAAGGCTGAATCCCGATCCCACCCGGCAGTCAGGCGGACTGGACAGTCTGGTGGAAGCAATTTTTAAATAAAATAATATTTTGTTTTTATACAAAAAATGTTTTTAAAAAATTGCTGAAGCGATTAAAAAAATTTTTTTTTTTACACGTAAAATGTTTTTTAAAATCGCTTCCACCGTTTGTCGCAGACCTGTCTCTGTCCGCCTGTCTGCGCGGGTCGGGCCTTCATGATTACCCGCGGCTGGAGTCTTGGAACGGCCTCTGTGAGTCACCAGCTGAGCTGGAGCTGGGAAGATGAGCCTCCGTCCTGGCTCCGGAGGAGAGGATCATGTGAGACCAGCAGAGCTGGTCATAAAACAATTATATATATATATATATATATATATATATATATATATATATATATAT
>NC_056511.1:685326-691361 GCF_014905685.2 Nematolebias whitei | reverse complement strand
AGAAACCTTTAGCAGAACCAGGATCAGGACAAGAGGACCATCTGCTTCCACCAGCTCTATATATTGTATATATTTTATATATTGGTAATGGTTAGGGTCAGAATATATAAATGAATGAAAAATGAATGGAAGTCATTGCAAAGTTCCCATAAAGATAGAAAGACAAACGTGTGTGTGCATGTTTTGCAGTGTGTGTGTTGCTGTGTGTGTGTGTGTGTTGTTTCACTTCTGTTTTCGTCTGCTTGTGAAACTCTGTCGACAGTTCACGATGCTCAAATGAAGTTTCACAGAACGTTTGTCTCTGATGATCCACAACACCTGTATCCAGTCCAGTCCTGCTGCCAGGTACCCACCTGTCTCTCACAGCCCTCAGTCTGAGCCAGCAGAAACTGAGCCCATGACAGTCTGAGGCTGTGGTTCTGGATGCTTCCTCTGGGTCAGGAGTAAACATTTGCCTGAAGATCTTGGAGTCTCCTTCTTGAGCGATGGTAGGACCGGATCACAGGATTAGAGTGACACGTTGACCAATGGACTAGAGCCTTGGAGGGATTTTCTTTCAGTTCCAGTTCCCCTTGTTTTACATAATCGGAATAAGTTCTGTTGGACCAACTGGACCCAATGTCCAGGTAGATCTGTTCTCACCTACTCAGCTCTGGAGCCAGGAGGTCCAGACCAGGTGTGAACCAGCCCGTTGGTGCTGAGCAGCTATCATGTCTGAGCCAATTAGAGATACCTGAAGCAGAACTCTGAAGGTCTGACTTCAGTCATCTTCACTGCAGGTACTGACCACCAACCCAGGGTCACGATGAGTGGCACCGGCCAGTCTCCTGACAATTTCAGGGCCAACACTGCTGCTCCTGACAGGCTTGAGCCAGTTCAGGACAGTCCACAAGAAGACCTGTGGAGAATGAAGATTCTGGATCTACTGACCCGTCTAGTACAGGTCCAGGAGGAGGTTGCCAAACATCAGGTCCAGGTGGTTCAACAGCTTGTTCTACTGGGAACTCAGGTGAGTCAAACATGTAGCTCACTCTCAGGACTTGAGTTTCATTTAGTTTACTTGTCTCCAGGAAACTGGTCAAGTGTGATCCACTCCATCCTGGTCTAGTTGAGGGTAGTCCTGAGGTCTCGGGTCTCATCAACCTGCTGATCCCATGATATGAACCATGTAAAGAGGATCAGAATAATCCTGATCAGCATCAACTGAACTTATCTACGTGGTCTTGTGTTCTCAGGGCTCCCAGCAGATCCAGAACCTGCAGAACCTGGCTCGACACCAGAGTCTGCTGGTTGAAAACCATCAGGCCTTGCTGCTTCAGACCTCACGCATCGCCACTGAGCTGCAGGAAGTCAAGAAGAAAGCTGCATCTCCATTCTAGTGAGGTCTTGCAGGCCCAGACCAGACCCCGAGCAGCTTAAAGTCCAGTTCTAGACCAAGCATTTGATTCAGATGTCCATCAGAATCTGCCAAACATCTTCCTCATTATAACATTCACATGGCTGTAATGTTGCTTTCTGCCTTTAAATAAAGTTTGTTTTGAATCTTATTGCTGTGACTGATCGTTTCTGAAGATCTCTGGTTGTTTTCATGAATTTAAAGTCAGCAGCAGAATCAATCAGATCGATCAGAACCAATAATCTCCACGAGGAGAGCGAGCCCAGAAACATCTGAATCAATAAGAGTCCACCTCAGGCTGGCAGGTCAGAAGCAGAACCACCTCTGCTTCCTGCCAACCTGCACAAGTCTTCAAACAAACAAACACACAAACAAATAACAAACAAACAAAGTCTACAGGACAGTAAGGACTGCAAGAATGCATTTGTAAAACAGCTTGAGTTTTATTTTACATCATGACCAGTTTAGTTCTTGTTCTACTTGATTTTATTTAGTTTAGTTTATTTATTTTATTTTGCTCATTTTTATTTGGCTTGTTTGTTTTGCTTTTATCTAGTTCTTTTGGTACCAAACAGAAGAGTCTGCTCTGTGTGGAGTTCATGACTCGCTTCTGTGATGCCTCTGCTAATTCACAGCTGCAGGTGCACCTGTCTGTCTCCACATCATAGAAAAGCACCAGAGAGACAGACAGGTGCATCTGTCTGTCAGACGTTGCGTAGTTAGAGCTGCTGTTGGCCCACAGGTTGTAGATTGTTGTACAACCCCTCCCTCCACGAGAACGAAACAGTGTGCCTCCAGACCAACGTTCTTACTGTAACAAGGAAAAAAAACTTCCTTCTCGAGTTTTCATGGACACCTGTCTGTCTGATCCCAGGTGTGCTCTGTGTTCAGACCTGGTTGGGTTAGTCTATGCTCAGGTGAGCTCAGGTGTGTGCCACCTGTGCCTGCTCAGGTATGGGTTATGTTTTGATGCACTGACATTTTCACTGTCTTTTTGTTTTAGAATCTCCTGGGCCTCCATCAATTAGTTTGAACTCAAAGTTCCTTCAGAACCAATCAGAAGTAGTTCTGGCTGCTGGCACTGCCTTGAGGCTCGGTTGCCATGGCAACAAATCAGTCCACTGGTCCAGCACTGCTATTCTTCCGATGTACAAGGACAAACATTTGAACTCACGGCAGGTGAGCACAGCAGAGCCCAGACATACAGGCACTTACCTGTGCAGTTACACCAATCAGAGTCACCTGAACACCTGGATCCACCTGTACATTAAAGGTAAAAACACCTGAGGCTCACATGTTGACAGAGATTATTGTGCTTCTCGTTATCATGCCCAAAAATAACCTCCAGTTTCCCATAATGCACCACTGCCAGACCCAGGTGACCTGTCCAAAGTGTTTGTCACACCTCGTCACACACCCATCCTCAAAGAGGGTGATGACTTCCTGTTCAGGTGTCTTCTGACTGACCCGTCTGTCACGAACCTCACGGTCCAATCAGAGGACAAGGAAAGAGGCCTGCCGCCAGGTATGAACATCACCTTTGACCATCGACGAGGAGCTCTGATCCAAAATCTGAGGAGGGCCTTCAAAGGCCGATACATGTGTTCAGGTTGGAGAAACGGACAAGAGTTCAGGTCCAAACCTGTTGACCTCCAAATTCTTCCCAGTAAGATACCTGTTCACCTGTCAGTACACCTGTCTGGCTGTACAACCAGTCCTTCACTTTTCCTGGTCTTTCTTTCTCCCTGTCTGCAGGGCTACATCACCCCCCCTCCTTGTCCGTCACTCAGGTTGAAGTTGTCCGTCTGCAAGGAGAGCGGTTTGAAGTCACCTGTCAGGCCAGTAACCCCTCCCACTCTGTAATCGTCTCCTGGACACACCCACACATAAAGGTGAGAGTTGTTTCATCACCTGTGTCCTGACTCACCTGTCTGTCTGTCTGATTGGCTGTTTGTTTGTTTCAGGAACTGAAGAGCTCCAACAGCCAATACTATGCCAACAGTCATCTGTACATCAACAACACTCTGACGGTTTCTGCTGTCAGCCAGAACGACAGCGGACTGTACACCTGTACTGCTGTCAATGAGGCTGGGGTGTCCATGGCAACAACATATCTTACAGTGTTGGGTTTGTAAATAATCTATAAAAATATGACAAGTGAAAGATAACATAAGTTAGAACCACTCAAGGAAACTAGAAGAAATCATCTGTGAGGGAAACAGTGACGTGGACTGTTTATCTTCATCAGATCACCCCTACCTGAGAGTCTACCTGTACCTGCAGACCACTGATGCCCTGCACATCACGAAGAGTCTGGCTGCCAACTCCAGCAGCATGCTAAATGAGAAGCAACAGGAACAAGCAGCAAATATCAGCAACAGCTCACAGGAAGTCAAATATCTGATTGCTAACATTAGTGCTAACAGAAGTGACCTGACTGGTGACAGCAAGGCTAACGTTAGAGGCCACAGCAGAGTGGACGTGTATGAAGGTGGAGATCTGATCTTCACCGTTGTTCTGGAAGCATATCCTCCAATCCTGAAACATCACTGGAAGACTCTGCCACCACTAATCAAAGACGGTGCCTCTGTGTTTGGCAAGAGCTTCTCTGCTAATGGCTACAAGTAAGTTAACTGCAGTGGCCCCTCTGTGGGTGGGACTAACAAAGGCCCTAACGATCCTCTATTGTGAGGAGTGAGAGGTCAATCTGCATGTGTTAATCTGCATTATGCAAGTTTACAGATCACCTCAGCTTTACAACTTGAATCCCACACTCCTTGTTTCTTTGAATTGAAAAAGCTCCTCGGATGTGAAGCGAAATGTCTTCAGTTACAAATAAAGTCCAGTTGTTTTTGCTTTTAATCTTGTATGGATCTAACTGCAGTGTGCTAATGTGCTAACTGATGTTGATCAGGAACTAATCAGAAACCAACCATACCACCTAAAGATCCCAACAGCTACAAGTATTGTAGCTGTTGGGATCTACTTTAAAATATCACATAAACCAATAATACAGATACTACGACAGATATTACATGCACTACTATGATAGTTACCACTAAAAGTATGCTACTTTTTCCCCTTCATTGATTACAGTGACATTATTTACATGAACGCTTCTAAAAGAACCCTGCAGATGTTGGATGCTGCAGATGTTGGATGCTGTCTATCATGGTGCACTAAGATTCATAACTGGCTGTAACTACCGTACCCACCACTGCACCCAGTATTCACTGGTTAACTGGTCACCATTAACTTCACACAGACTCTCCCACTGGTACATCTTCATCTTTAAATCACTTCCTGGTCTGCTGCCTTCATACATCTCCTCCTACATGTCTCTGTGTGAGTGCAGCTACAGCGTGCGCTCTCAGGACATCATTACCTGCAGTGTCCCCTCAGTGAGGACTGAACTAGACAAAAGGACCTTCTCCTACTCCGCTCCTGTTTCCTGGAATATCTTGTAAAAACATCTGAAGCTCTCGACCTTGACCTCTCTAAGGGTTTTTAAACAACTGCTAAAGTTCCTGGCGAAAACCAAGACACATATTCCTGTTTTAAGTATTTTACATTGCATTATAATGTAGCTGTTTTTGTTTGGGTTTTTTATATGATTTCTTCTGTTTACTTTTCATTTTATATACTTGTCTGTTGTTGTCTGTACCTCAACAGTGTCTCTCTTGTAAATGAGTCCTCGAGGCTCAAGGAGACTAACCTGTAGAAATAAAGGTTGAATGAACAAAATACCACCTTAACAATCAGTAAGCACTAATCACTTCTATCACATCCAATCTAGGAGTTAGGGGAGAGAAACCCAGATGATTTTGGAAGTATATAAATTAGTAATCTGCTGCTACAATAGCACCTTAAAACCTACAATTATAATACCATCTTAAACTATATTAACAAAACTAAATCAAAATGGTGATAATGTTTTAAGGTGGTATTTTCAAATTAGGTTTATTGAGTTATTGTTGGAGAAAATCTCTCACAAACGTTGTTTACCCAAAAAACCACACTCAACATCAGAAAAATATTTTTATTGGCATTTTACTTTGTATTTGCAAGGACCCAGTCAAGACAGATTCCATACACAAATATGTAAAACATGAACATGAGCCACGAGTCGCGTTTTCTGCTCACCTTTACACTCCTCCCAGTTCAGCCAAGTTTGCAGAGTTCAGGAGGTGTCCTTAGAGCCAGCTGCAGCCTTCTTTCCCAGTGCTCTCCATTAACGCAAACATATGGTTAATGTGCAGAGATAAGATAGTGTCTCAGGAGATGGTCTGGCTTGTTTTGGGCTTCTTCTCCTCAGGGCATAGGGGAATAATCTAAAAAAGTTAAATTTGGTCCTCTGGACATTCAAAAAAACAACACAAAGCAAATCAACAAAAAAATGTAGAAACGTTTCGTCTCTCATCCGAGAGACTTCCTCAGTCTGAGGAGCTGTATTCAGCTCAGTCTCTTAAATAGTACCTTCTCAGAGTGGATCAACCAGTTTTGCTGCTGACAACCAAAACCAGCTGATCACATGCTCAAGAAGGACCATCAGCCTAGCAATGGGTCATTAGCACACTGATGGCTGTTTACTATTCACAGGGGGTTGAGTGATACTAGCAATCACAGCATTGTAAGAGGG
>NC_056511.1:684546-685226 GCF_014905685.2 Nematolebias whitei | reverse complement strand
CCCCCCGCTTCCCTACTTGCACTCTTTCATCCTGTGAACCCTTAAAAAGCCTCTTTTTTTCTACATACCTCTTAATTTGAAGGTTCAGCTGGTCTCTCAACAAAATTGATCAACTTCTCCTGACAGGAGTCAGGGTAAGGAGAACCCTCTTACCTCGACGGAAACAAATTGGATTCATGATGACAACTGGTTATTCTACTGTTTGGCTGGTGAATTCTGGATTGTCTATAAATTCGTGTGGATGTGTCGAAGCTCGACAGCACTCGGACTGAATTTGTGGAGCTGCGTCAGAGAGCTGAAGCAGCTGTTATTAGGACTGTGAACTTACTGGCAGCACATATGAAGACGAGAAATAATCTTAGAGAAGCTGTGAGCTCGACTTTTGACGTAAAGGATCAATTCGCCTGTTTTGGAGTTCCATCAGAGAATATGTACCAGCGAGACTTTAAAGGCAGAAACAACAATTCACAAGTTCTGCCTGACCCAAACTGTGGCCTTGATGCCGGACTTATCTCAACTCCTCCTGGCATGTTTGGAAAAAAACAAAGATGTTTCATCTGTCTCCTCACCCCTCCCTCCCCCAAGGCCGTGGACATGTAACAGAACCTGAACTGAGCTGATGATGAACGTCACCTCTTATCTGGACAATGGCTGAGGGGGGGGGGGGGGGGGGGGGGGGG
>NC_056511.1:682305-684446 GCF_014905685.2 Nematolebias whitei | reverse complement strand
TGGGGGGGGGGGGGGGGGGGGGGGGCTGGCTCTGGACTATGCTACGACTTTCCCTTAAAAATTCAATGTCTTCTCCGCCTATATGTTCATGTATAACGTCTGTTTATGTTGCTTTGCTGTGGTAGTTTTTTTGATGCCTCAAATCGTGCCCTGTCTAGGACACGGTGTGAGAGATCTTTTTTTATACCGTCTCTCCTCATGTTTTCTTTCCTTTTCTTATCTAAGCAAAATATTATTCTGAATAAGAATAAGAGGCCGCGCTTTCTATAGTAGCAACTTCGTGCACTCCGCCCATCTTACGGACAACCTTGTGTACATGTTCTCGTTGTATCTCGGTGCAATGATAATAAAGTTTATTCTGATTCTGATTCTGATATTACCATTATTAATTTCCACTTGTAAACTACTCACAACATAGATCATTTCGTGGTTTTCTTAATACCATGTTCAATCTCCTCATAAATTCTAGTCTCCTTTCTAATTCCAGTCACTTCAATCAGCGTGTTTGTCCCAGGCATGACTCACCTGAAGCTTTCATTTACTGACTCTGGAACAGAACCTCAGACCTGTTGGGCCCTGACTTTGCATCTGTTGGATCCTCATCTTGGATTTTTTGGACCTTCACTATTTATATATTTTTTTCTCAAATACTTACGTTGAATGAATACTCTTCGAGATTCTCCCACCATGTTGTACGTCACACACATGACTATGATATCTTCATCAGCTGACAGTGGTAAATTTATCCTCACCTCCTCCCCCTCTTGAGAGATCACAGGAGCTGAATACACCTGATAGGTGGAGGTGTTTTCACACCTGTAAGACAGGGGAAGGTGTTTCATAACTCTGATTTTATTCATGTTTTTGTAAGCATATATCATAAAACAACAGAACAACTCCATTTGCTCTGTAACTTGTTACTGAGTGCTTCCTGTAGCACCCCCGTCAGGACATAGTGAGCATGCTTCTAATGACAGATAATGTTAATGAACATTACCACCTGTAGGGAGCATTGTAGATCTTCAGTTTACATACACATCCATGTTGCTGCAGGTCATTCTAATAACAATTCAATTTGAACAGAGCAGCCTGTGGCGGGAGCTGTAGACTCCCAGTTTACATACACATCCATACTGCTGCAAGTCTGCCAGAGGACTGTGGGTGGAGGATATCCAGAGCTGCTGCAGGTCAGAGTGTTGTTCTGCTGAGTGATGGTAACAGTTGGAGAACCTGCAGGATTCAGATGAGCTTTAACAATTCATTGGTGACTGAAATACATTTCAAAAACAGATGATAAATGTTTCTTACGATAGATGCGCAGGTCCACCTCCTGCAAACCATTGAAGAATGTGTTAGAAAAATGAAACAAGTATTGACCTCGATCCTCTTGACACACACGCTGCAGGTGCAAGGTTGCCTTCAACCTAGAATATAAAAAATACCACCTTAACGAACAACATCAAAGATACCATTACAACAAAGACATCCAAAATACCACCTTCATAATTATAATTATTCCGTCAGGGAATTTTTGGTCAAAGGTTATGGATGTTTTTATTACTATGGCTGAGAACATTATTCCCCTATCCTGATGCATGCTCAATAATCCAGGTAGAAAAATCTAAAAAAGTTAAATTTGGTCCTCTGGACATTCAAAAACCCAAAACAAAGCAAATCAACAAAAAAATGTAGAAACGTTTCGTCTCTCATCCGAGAGACTTCCTCAGTCTGAGGTGCTGTATTCAGCTCAGTCTCTTAAATAGCACCTTCTCAGAGTGGATCAACCAGTTTGCTGCTGACAACCAGAACCAGCTGATCACATGCTCAAGAAGGACCATCAGCCTAACAATGGATCATTAGCACACTGATGGCTGTTTACTGTTCACAGGGGGTTGAGTGATACTAGCAATCACAGCATTGTAAGAGGGGGACAGTTGAACCTGGAGGCTCCACCCCTGTTTAATGATGGACGATTTCTTTTCACAAAGATGGCCTCCTTTACTCCTCTCTCAAACCATCGTTCCTCTCTGTCCAGGATGTGAACATCTTCATCCTTGAAAGAGTGACCGCTGGCCTGGAGATGAGTGTAGACCACAGAGTCCTGGCCTGATGATGTTGATCAACATCATCAGGCCAGGACT
>NC_056511.1:680868-682205 GCF_014905685.2 Nematolebias whitei | reverse complement strand
ATATATATATATATATATATATATATATATATATATATATATATATGAAAGTCTGCCAGGTCTGACCGGCATCCTCACCCACCATCGGAGCCAACTCACCACCAGGTAGTGATCAGTGGACAGCTCCGCCCCTCTCTTCACCCGAGTGTCCAAGATGTGTGGCCGCAGATCAGATGAGACGATGACAAAGTCGATCATCGAACTGCGGCCTAGGGTGTCCTGGTGCCAAGAGCACATATGGACACCCTTATGCCTGAACAAGGTGTTCATTATTGACAATCCCTGCCGAGCATAGAAGACCAACAACAGAACACCACTCTGGTTCAAATCAGGGGGGCCGTTCCTCCCAACCACACCCCTCCAGGTCTCACTGTCATTGCCCACATGAGCATTGAAGTCCCCCAGCAGAACAAGGGAGTCCCCAGGAGGTCCAGTACCCCCTCCAAGGACTCCAGAAAGGGTGGATAATCTGAACTGCCGTTTGGTGCATAAGCACAAACGACAGTCAGAACCCGTCCCCCCACACGTAGGCGGAGGGAGGCCACCCTCTCATTTACCGGGGTGAGCCCCAACACACAGGCACCAAGTTGGGGGGCAATAAGTATGCCCACTCCTGCTCGGCGCCTCTCACCAGGGGCAACTCCAGAGTGGAAGAGTATCCAGCCCCTCTAAAGGAAACTGGTTCCAGAGCCAGAGCCATGCGTAGAGGTGAGTCCGACTATTTCTAGCCGGAACCTCTCTGCCTCACACACCAGCTCAGGCTCCTTCCCCACCAGTGAGGTGACATTCCACATCCCAATAGCCAGCTTCTGTAGCCGAGGATCAGACCGCCAGGGTCCCCGCCCTCGGCCACCACCCATCCCACATTGCTCCCAACCCCTTTGGCCCCTCCCACAGGTGGTGAGCCCATGGGAAGTACAGGTCCTTCTCAAAAAATTAGCATATTGTGATAAAGGTCATTATTTTCCATAATGTAATGATAAAAATGAAACTTTCATATATTTCAGATTCATTGCACACCAACTGAAATATTTCAGGTCTTTAATTGTTTTAATACTGATGATTATGGCATACAGCTCATGGAAACCCAAAATACCTGTCCCAAAAAATGAGCATATCATGAAAAGGTTCTCTAAACAAGCTATTAACCTAACCATCTGAATCAACGACGTAACTCTAAACACCTGCAAAAGATTCCTGAGGCTTTTAAAAACTCCCAGCCTTGTTCATTACTCAAAACCACAATCATGGGTAAGACTGCCGACCTGACTGCTGTCCAGAAGGCCATCATTGACACCCTCAAGCAAGAGGGTAAGACACAGAAAGAAATTGCTGAA